>NC_138861.1:4600118-5200118 GCF_965194805.1 Balaenoptera borealis | reverse complement strand
TAACTACCAATACATTACGGTGCTTCTGTATTTCTTTATATAATTAGCCTGCTGATTTTTAAACTGGCTGTCTAGTTATTAACAGCATAAACCAGAGTGCTTTTTTTCTATTAATTCAAGAATATTAGCCTTGTTTATTCCTACTTTGTCACTTCCATGAGTTCCTTTGTTAAATGATTTTAGCTTGAAGCATCAATTGAAATTTGTTATGCTTTTCCCCCTTTTATATACTCATTGGCATCAAAGGGGAGATGAAGTCCTCACCTGTAAAACTACACAAGTCATGAGTTTTTTGTGCTCCTATTTCCTGAACTCAAATAGTTGTGGACTAAGATATAAAATTGACGGTGCCAAGCCTGTAGTTAGCATAACGCATCTAGTTTCTCAGCTCTTCTACAGATCACAGAATCCATTGAAATTGTCAACACATGTGGTAAAACCTCAAGATAACACTCTTCGAGTTAATTTGGATGTGTTAGCATTTTCTGATCCACAGTCCTCTGTAGGCTTAATCTTCAAAGAAAGTGGAGGAGGTACAAATGGAATCTGCTTTGTAGGGAGGGGCATATGGAGAAGAAAGTGAAGCTGAGCCAGTTTGGGCAGGCAACCCCCTCTTAGAATCACACGGTGGAGAGTGAATGTTTGCATCACTACTGTGCTGCTGACCTCATCTCTCTAGATCCAAACACCCAGGGGAGTCCTGTGACTGACGCTAAGTAACAGGGGGGATTCTTGAAATGACAGTTGATATTCTGGAAAGTCTCAATCAGCCTTATGACCTGGAATCTTTTGCACTAGAGTTCACTTTATCCTGCAGCTTGGAAAGATTTGGATTAGACAGTGAGCTAGGAATCAAATAACCTACAGAGAGCCTCTTAAAAGCACAAGAGATCTCTGCAAAATTATAAAACCCAAAATCCTATTTTGGGTATCTGAGAACTCTGGAAAATGGAAGGAATAACCTTGGAGATCTGAGAACAGTGTACATATGGGTCCCCCTCATACATTCTGGAAAGCAGGGAAAAGACAATCTTACAACCTATACCATACCAAAGTGGACTAAGTCCAGAAGAGTAAAAATAGGAGCAGGTGAAGCCCAGGTATCAATAGAAAACTATGAGAATAACTGGAATTAATAATTGGAATGAATTCACTGGTAAAGCCATCTGTCTGGTCCTGCGCTTTATTTGCTGAGAGAATTTTGATTACTGATTCAATCCCCTTGCTCCTAATTGTTTTGTTCAGATTTTCTATTACTTCATGATTCAGTCTTGGTAAGTTTGCATGCCTCTAGGAATTTATTCATTTCTTCTATGTTATCTAATTTGATGATGTATAATTCTTCATAGTAGTCTAGTGAAAGACAGATACTGTGTGGTATCACTTATCTGTGGAGTATAAACAAATAAAAAAAATTCATAGAAACAGAGAATAGAATGGTGGTTTCCACAGGCTGTGGGGAAGGGAGAAATAGGAAGATACAGGTCAAAAGGTTTAAACTTTCAGTTTTAAGAAGAAGTTCTGAGGATCTAATGTGTAGCATGGTGACTACAGTTAGTAATACAGTATTGCATACCTGGAAGCTGCTGAGAGTACATGCTAAGTGTTCTCAACACACACACACAGACAGTAAATGGAAATATACAATACAATAAAATAAATATAGAGCAAGAGAAAATGTGAGATAAGCTCTTTAATCTGGCTCCTGTGGACTCAGAGAGAGCCTGATGGGAGATGACTCAAAGATTTCCAGGCTGCATGGTTACATTTCCCACTTCAAATTTTTAGCTGAAAATTGGCTGCACCTTTCTGCATGCACCATAGTTCAGTGAAGGGGTTGTCCAGCAACTGGAGGCCAAAATGTGATTAGCAGGTGCCCTAGTCTCAGTGAAAGGCAATAGGGGCCAGTGCCCCATAGATATCAGCCAGGCCAGAGAAGTCAAGGACAGATGAAATATAAGATTCTAGGAAATTAGGTAACCCCCAGAGTTAGGGTTAGGAGAAGAGGGAGAAAAAAATCCTGAATAAACTAATTATTTGTGACAAACAAATAGATCTATAAACCTGATTTGATTATTAATTTTTTGTTTGTTTCAGAATAGTGAGGAAACACAATGAAAGGAAACATAATGGCATTGCTAGATTAAATTATCTGGGTAGGGAATTGAATAGGAGCTCATGAACTAAGTTAAATTCCTTTATAAGACTATGAATAAGGTAGATGATTTTTGCAGACATTTGAGATTTGATTGTGGATTACATATCTGCCTGTACTCTGTCTTTCACAGTTTTCTCCAGGACTAATTTTGTCCTTTAAATTCTCCTGATTCGCTTTCATTTGATCACAGGAAATTATTGCCCTCAAGTCTCATGATGCATTGGCTATAACACTCTAATTCTGCCTATTTCTCTCAAAAAATACTATGTTCTGGACCTCTCTCACCCCTCGTCATAATTGCATTCACTCCATCAAAATGTACGTGGTCTATGTGCTACTATTCCTAGCTTATAATAAAATGCTAACATCAGTCAACTTAAAACCTGTCATATAAAGAATTATAAAGGTACCAGGGTTACTTTGCCTGGAACATTGCGGCCTTTAGACAGTTAGATGGCAGTTATTTTGTACGGGAATTTGTTAAGGGTGACTTCAGCTGAAAATTGTGACATTATATCTGCACTTACTATGTAAATTATAAAGGAGTGTCATTAAACCTACTTGAGGACTAAGCAACACTTTGAAACTCTCAGCAAATACAGTTACCCCTGGCCACAGTTAGTTAAGAGCACAGAAACCGTGGTTAATGCAATGTGGATCTGAATTTTTAATTTATTCAATATGGATTAATTTCCACTTCAATTTAAAACCTGAAGAAATACAAAATATCATTCTATAAACACAAATGAACTGTTTTGTTACCATTATATTTCACCCTAACTGTTGCATCATGTATATTATAATTGTGTAGTAGTGTGAGTATCTGGCACGTGTATCTTTCTGGAGGTATGCATAAATATATCTAGTCAGTATCAATGGATTCAGTCCAAGTGTTTTTGTCTAAACACTAATGTCTATAACATTACAAATAACATTGTAGCTTGTTTATTGTGATATTTTATGCAGAAAGTTAAGTGGTACTACGTACATCATAATTTTAAATTAAATTATAATACTTATGACTTTATAATATAATTAAATTATTTTCTAGTTAAAAATAAGAAGGTACACATTGAATTCACAATAAAGAAATATTGATACAGAATGAATTAAAGATGCAGAAGATGGAAAAAGTAATTTATAAAAGACTTCAAAAGATGTAAGTTATTAATTTTATAATGAATGCCAATTGCAATTGGCTAGGCTGAATAAAATGAAAAATACTATATGTTTGATGCTTAAAATAAATTTACAGATAATAATGTTGACAAAAATGACATATTCATAATATTCACTTAATCTGAAAGGAAATTTCTTCCCAAAATAAAAATTAAAATAGATAAAAGTATTTACCTGAAACTGGAATTAAAAATTCAACAAAATTTTAAAAATCATATTTAACAAGATCTGAGTGTGTAACTTTGGCAAGCTATCAGATGACTTGGTTCTTAAGCAAAATGAAAAGTATTTTTGAATGGTGAGAAAATAAAATGAATTACTAATTATTATTTATGGAAATTTATTACAAAATTATATGTTCAAACTAAAAAATTAATGAAGTGAAAAGTGAACTAAAATTTTAATGAAGTGAAAGATCTTCCCTTACACCACCAATTGCCTGTGCAATATAAAAACTTTCCTACAATATTTATGATCAATTGATTCAAAATATTAAATTTGCAAGTACTTTTCTTTAGTTTCACTCAGTTACCTGGTGCAAGAGACATTGCTTGGTTAAAACATCGGGTATATATTTTCTCAAAGTATTTAGAAAATAAGAAAAAGTGTTTCCAATTTGCAGCCTAAAAATTGAGCTCATGGCATAGATATTTTAAATTAAGTTGCGTTTGTCAAAAAAGAATCTCAACTAGATATGGAATAATTAATTCTTATGATGGATGATACTCCAGTAATTTTTGGTTTGAAAATCTGAATTTATTGGAATTTTAAAACAAGCAAATGATAGTTATTTAATTCCTTTACTGTATGAAAATATATATATAACTGAGTTTGTTTGTAGAATTTTTTTAAAAAAGGGAATGCTTCCTAAATATTCAGTAATCAGGGACAAACATTACTTATTATATCTGTTTCTTTATATCACACTACTGATGTACAAGTTATGTTTAAATTTCCCAGGAAAAGTACATCTTTTATGTTACTTATCTTGATAACAAGACAGGGTGCATAATTTATGATGCTCTGTGCAGAATGAAAATGTGGGACCACTTGCTAAAAAATTATTAAGAAGTTTAAGACATCAACAGCAGAACATTAAACCAAGCAGGGCTCTTCCAGGTGTACATCCTATGCAAACGCACAAGTCCCACACTTATGAAGTCAAACTTGCTGAATGAGTACAATTGATGTTGAAATTGAGCTTTCAAAATACATATCAATAATAATTATTTTGCCCATTTTTCTAACATGAATCAATCTGTAGATGATATTAACTGCAACCTATAGCATTATATGCAATAGCTTTAAAAACTACAAGAAAATTTAAATAACACTTTGTTGATATTGATAAATTTATAGTTTCTTTTCCATTTATTCAATATACTTTACATTTTATGCTAGTAATACTGAGTGGACATAATAGTTCATGAATTTCCTGAATTTGGGTAGACATTTTGGAACTGATATGCTTCTGCTTCAAAGTCAAATCAATTCTTGTAAAAATTGTAAACCAGCTTTTTGAACATGGATCGTTAAAGGAAAATGATGTTTTGGTACCTGATTCAATTATTAGAAAATGTCTCTGTATGTCCAAAATATCTTTGGGACTACATGGGGATAGTATCTACTGTTTCAACTGAAATTTTGTAAAAGCCAAATTCAAATCTAGTGTCTCTGATGAAAATTTGTGTTCTTATTGAAATGTAATATAAACATAAAATGTACACTAAATTTTAAAGTCTTGTATAAAAATTGAATGTAAAATATCAGTAATCTTACAATGATTATGTGTTGAGATAATACTTGGAACTTTAGAGTTAAGTAAACTCTATTGTAAAAATTAGTTTTAACTGTTTTTTCTTACTTTTTTGTATGAGTCTTGATGAAAAGTCAAACCCATGTATGTGGCCTACATTATTTTTTTCTTGACAATACTTACTTTTTCAACTGTCAGTGATTACTTATGCTATCCTATATTTCATCTTTTTTATTAAACAAAGGCTTAGAAACTATAGTCTGTGAGACAAATTTTTTCTACAGACTTTTTGAGAATAAAATTTTATCTGAAAAGTCATCCTTTTTAAAATTTATTGTCAATGGATGTTTTTACACCATAATGGTATATTTGAGTTATTGAGTCAATGGTATATTGGGTCACAAAGTCCACAAAGCCTAAAATATTTACTCCCTGCTATAGAAGATATATAGCATTTGTCTTCTAGGTATTTGGCCATTTGGTGCTGAAATTGGAGAAGGGATGCAAGTACCAAAATGCTGAACTGAACATTACAAGATCCTGAAAGCTCAGAGACGGCTGGGGGAGATTCCTTAGCATATGTTGGTCATTTTTAATGTAGCAGTGACAAGAGGATAATGTAACTTTTACGAAAATTCCACAGAATCAAAGAATGCTAAAACTGGGAGAAAATCTGACTTTTGCAAGGAGAGGGCAATGCATTTTTTCCCCTCTCTATTGTACATGCTTTGTTCAGAATGTCAATTTTAGAACTAGATTCTTGCTGGTAGTAGCTTTAGTTAACCTCATAATTTACAATTGAGTTCCATGATAACAATAAAGGTAAATTTCCTACATTCTAAAAAGTAACATCTAAAATTAGGTTGCCCTCTGACCCCAGAAGCCATGGCTACTGGAAAGGGGGCCTTGACATTATTTACATAATTTACTTTCTGTGTGGTCCAAAAGTCAGATAGAAGGCCAATAGTTGAAAACTATATCCATTTATGGAAAAAATATTATTAGCCATTAAGGAAATCCACATCGGAACCAGAATGAGATACCACTTCACTCATGAGGATGACCATAATCATCTTTTAAAAAATGGAAAATAACAAATGTTGGCAAGGATGTGGTGAAATTAGAAAATTGGAACCCTCCTACTTTCCTGGCAAGAATGTAGAATGGGGCACAGCTGCTGTGAAAAACAGTTTGGAGCTTTCTCAAAATGTTAAACGTAGAATTACCATATAATAGCAATCCCACTCCTAAGTATGTATCCAATATATATATAGTTGAAAACAGATATTCAAATAAAAACTTGTATATGAATGTTTACACCAAAACTATTTACAAAAGCCAAAAGATGTAAACAACTCAAATACCTATCAACTGATGTAATGGATAAGTAAAATGTGGTCTCTCTGTAAAACAGAATACTACTGTCATAAAAGAATGAAGTACTGATACATGCTACAACATTTATGAACCTTAACAGGATTATTTTAGTGAAAAAAGCCAGACACAAAAGACCACTTATTGTATGATCCCATTTATATGAAATATCCAGCACAGGCAAACAGAGAAAGAGAGAGGAAGCAGATTAATGATTGTCAGGGCATGAGAGCTGGGGATAATGGAAAATAACTGCTTAATGGCTACAGGGTTCCTTGGGGAGGTGAAAATGTTCTGGAACTAGGAATCAAATCCAAGGTTGGCTGAATCCTACATGGAAGGCCAATAGTACTAGGCATTTTATATAAGGGACTTTAGTATCTGTGGACTTCAGCATCCATGGGGGTCCTGGAACCAATCCCCTGTGGATAGCAGAGATGACTGCAGTAGTGATAGTTGCACCACACTGTGAATGAACAAAATGTCACTGTATTGTACACATTATACGGTTAAAATGACACATTTTATGTTTATATGTATCTTATCACAATAAAAATTATAGCAATTTAGAATATGAACCAACATACCACTATGAAATGATGAGAAATGTTCATAATTATCTTAAACAAATGGGTTTTCTGAAGGATTAGTGAAGTCCTGGGAAGACTATTGTCAGTAAGCTGTCAATGGCATCAAGTATTTGATAGAAGTTGGATTTGATGACTTCTAATGATCCCGGAACTATTCAATTTTTTAAAATAAAAATATGACCTAATGTTCCAAATTACACTTAAAAAAATTTGTACGTTTAATTTGCTTAACCAGATGGCTATATAATTTTGAAAATTTTAAATGATAAATGCAGGGTTGTATCTTTGTTAAAATGGTCATTTTTGCACAGCACAAAGCATACTTTAGTATTACAGGGTGGCTCTTGCCAAGTTCTATTACTTAGAAATAACACCATTTATTTCAGGGAATCTGCTGGCTTTGGATTAAATAAATAATGAGTTTACTCCCCCAGGGGGAATCTCATGGTACTATTTATTAGATAGTTCATGTTGGATATAGAATCAGTCTTTTATTGTATAGCTTGTGATATATATGGAATTGCTTTAAAACAACAATGTCAATTACTTTCCTGGGTTACAGTGGAGAAAGTGGAAATGGAATGAGGAGGAATACATATAGATTTCATAGAGAAATTATTCTGTTATCTGTCTATCAGGTATTAAGGATTGAGAACTATTACAGTTGTTTCCAGCGTGGATTGCAAATCTGGAATGAACTCTCAAAAAGTACCCTAGTTAAGACTAGAATAGAATGTTTCTAGTTCTTAAAAAATATGACTTGAGAAGTCTCAGAAATTCCTGTTGTTGTTGTTATTACTATTACTTAACATTCTAGAAAGTTATTTAAATGAGTTTTATAGATAGTGTTGTCTCAAAGTAGCTGTTCTGGATGAAACCTATTTAAATACCATGATTAAGATTATGTGTCTGTTGAGACACATAATTCTCCATGAGCATCTTTTTCTTTTTTTAGTAGATCTTTATTGGAGTATAATTGCTTCACAGTACTGTGTTAATTTCTTTTTCACAACAAAGCGAATCAGCCATATGCATACACATGTTCCCATATCCCCGCCCTCTTGAGCCTCCCTCCCATCCTCACTATCCCAACCCTCTAGGTCACTGCAAAGGGCCGAGCCGATCTCCCTGTACTATGCTGCTGCTTCCCACCAGCCAATCGACAGATGAATGGATAAAGAAGATGTGGCACATATATACAATGGAATATTAGCCATAAAAAGAAAAGAAATTGAGTTATTTGTAGTGAGGTGGATGGACCTAGAGTCTGTCATACAGAGTGAAGTAAGTCAGAAAGAGAAAAACAAATTCCGAATGCTAACGCATATATTCGGAATCCATGAGCATCTTATATTCACACAGGCTGGATCTTCTGAGCAAAGGACACTGACAGTCTTTGCAAGGGTATTTGCATATTTGCAAAGATATACTCCCTTTGCTAGACTATGCTGTCCTGAGTAAACACATCCCATTTATCTTTGACACTCAAACTTCGCTGTGGATAGCAAATGCGTAGAAAATATTCTTTGAAAATATAGGCAGTATCACCCTTCAAGCCAGAGAGGGAAGCTTTTTTAATAGCACAGATAGGGAAGGTCTCTCTCCTCAGAAACATTCCAAGAGAATAAAATATCTTCCCCCTCTCTGGAAAGGAATTTACTTTCTCTTTTTTTTTTTAACTTTTAATTTTATATTGGAGTATAGTTGATTAACAATGTTGTGATCATTTCAGGTGTATAGCAAAGTGATTCAGTTATACATATACATGTATCTATTGTTTTTCAAATTCTTTTCCCATTTAGGTTGTTACATAATACTGAGCAGAGTTCCCTGTGGTATACAGTAGGTCTTTGTTGTTTATCCGTTTTAAATATAGCAGTGTGTACATGTCGATACCAAACTCCCTAAATAACTTACTCTCTTATACTACTAAGTAAAGATACATCTCTTTCTCTTTCTCTCTCTCTCTCTCTCTCTCTCTCTCTCTCTCATAAACAGATAACCAGCAGCCCTATATAAGATCACTGTTTCCCACTGTGGGGTTCCTCACCCATACTGCATCCAACGGAATGTGGTGTGCCATTAATCCCTCACCAAGTCACCCCTGTGGGAACTGACACTCAAGAAACTGACACATACTATTGCTATGGTTGATGCTATTTCTTTTCTTTTTTTTTTAACATCTTTATTGGAGTATAATTGCTTTACAATGGTGTGTTAGTTTCTACTTCATAACAAAGTGAATCAGCTATACATATACATGTATCATAACCCCATATATCCTCCCTCTTGTGTCTCCCTCCCACCTGCCCTATCCCACCCCTCTAGGTGGTCACAAGGCACTGAGCTGATCTCCCTGTGCTATGTGGCTGCTTCCCAATAGCTGTCTATTTTACATTTGGTAGTGTATATATGTCCATGCCACTCTCTCACTTCGTCCCAGCTTACCCTTCCCACTCCCTGAGTCCTCAAGTCCGTTCTCTATGTCTGCGTCTTTATTCTGGTCCTGTCCCTAGGTTCTTCAGAACCAGTTTTGTTTCGTTTTTTTTTTTTTTAGATTCCATATACATGTGTTAGCATACAGTATTTGTTTTTCTCTTTCTGACTTACTTTGCTGTGTATGACAGACTCTAGGTCCATCCACCTCACTACAATTAACTCAATTTTGTTTCTTTTATGGCTGAGTAATATTACATTGTATATATGTGCCACATCTTCTTTATCCATTCATCTGTCAATGGACAATTAGTTTGCTTCCATGTCCTGGCTATTGTGAATAGAGCTGCAATGAACATTGTGGTACATGACTATTTTTGAATTATGGTTTTCTCAGGGTATACACCCAGTAGTGGGATTGCTGGGTTATATGATAGTTCTCTTTTTAGTTTTTTTAAGGAATCTCCATACTGTTCTCCATAGTGGCTGTATCAATTTACATTCCCACCAACAGGGCAAGAGGGTTCCCTTTTCTCCACACCCTTTCCAGCATTTATTGTTTGTAGATTTTTTGATGATGGCCATTCTGACTGGCGTGAGGTGATACCTCATCGTAGTTTTGATTTGCATTTTTCTAATGATTAGTAATGTTGAGCATTCTTTCATGTGTATGCTGGCAATCTGTATATCTTCTTTGGAGAAATGTCTATTTAGGTCTTCTGCCAATTTTTGGATTGGGCTGCTTTTTGATACTGAGCTTCATGAGCTGCTTGTAAATTTTGAGATTAATCCTTTGTCAGTTGATTCATTTGCAAATATTTTCTCCCATTCTGATAGTTGTCTTTTCATCTTGTTTATGGTTTCCTTTGCTGTGCAAAAGTTTTTAAGTTTCATTAGGTCCCATTTCTTTATTTTTGTTTTTATTTCCATTACTCTAGGAGATGGGTCAAAAAGGATCTTGCTGTGATTTATGTCATTGAGTGTTCTGCCTATGTTTTCCTCTAAGAGTTTTATAGTCTCTGGCCTTACATTTAGGTGTTTAATCCATTTTGAGTTTATTTTTGTGCATGGTGTCAGGGAGTGTTCTAATTTCATTCTTTTACATGTAGCTGTCCAGTTTTCCCAGCACCACTTATTGAAGAGGCTGTCTTTTCTCCATTGTATATTCTTGCCTCCTTTATCAAAAATAAGGTGACCATATGTGTGTGGGTTTAATCTCTGGGTTTTCTATCCTGTTCCATTGATCTATATTTCTGTTTTTGTGCCAGTACCATACTGTCTTGATTACTGTAGTTTTGTAGTACAGTCTGAAGTCAGGGAGCCTGATTCCTCCAGCTCCATTTTTCTTCCTCAAGTTTGCTTTGGCTATTCGGGGTCTTTTGTGTTTCCATACAAATTGTGAAATTTTTTGTTCTACTTCTGTGAAAAATGCCATTGGTAATTTGATTGGGATTGCATTAAATCTGTAGATTACTTTGGGTAGTATAGTCATTTTCACAATGTTGATTCTTCCAATCCAAGAACATGGTATATCTCTCCATCTGTTTGTATCATCTTTAATTTCTTTCATCAGTGTCTTATAGTTTTCTGCATATAGGTCTTTTATCCCCTTAGGTATATTTCTGTGAGTAGTAAGTGTCCTTGTCTCTGACTCAAAGTGTCTTCAGTACACATGTATGAACATACATATATGTTCATAAATACTAACAAAACATATATGTACCAAAAATGTGTGCATATGTATATACATAATGCATATGTACAAACACATGCACAGATTTTTTTTTTTTTTTTGGCTGCACCATGTGGCAGGGATCAAACCCATGCCCCCTGCAACAGAAGCACAGAGTTCTAACCATTGGGCTACCAGGGAATTCCCCATGCACAGATATTTATAACTATGATAGGCTAACTTATTGGTTTAGAAGGAAGGTAGAATCTAAGACCCTTCAAAGTTCTTGACTAACATTATTTACCACAGTCAGGCAAAATCAACTAAGCAGAAGAATTAATACAAAGTTAGGTGTGTTAAAATTTCCTCCTGTCCAGGTGTGTTATGCAATTATTCATATATTACTTCTTTACTAGACTATACTGAAGGAAATAAATACATCTAATTTGCTTTTATGACACATAATAGTGTTATATTAAGAGGTAAATAAACTCACATATGCTTTATTGTATATTGAATCCAAGTTTTACAAATTTAAAACAATATTTTAAAGCTTGGCTGAATGTGCTAGTATTTGAAAGACTAGGTGACTTAGAGACTTTAGCAGAGGACTTCCTTGGTGGTGCAGTGGTTAAGAATCTGCCTGCCAATTCAGGGGACACGGATTTGATGCCTGGTCCGGGAAGATCCCACATGCCTCAGAGCAACTAAGCCCATGCACCACAACTACTGAAGCCTGCACGCCTAAAGCCCACGCTCCCCAACAAGAGAAGCCACCGCAATGAGAAACCCGCGTACCACAATGAAGAGTAGCCCCCGCTCGCCGCAACTAGAGAAAGACCGTGTACAGCAACAAAGACCCAGCGCAGCTAAAAATAAATAAGTAAATAAATAAATTTATATTAAAAAAAGACTTTAGCAGAACTTAGACAACCTTAACTTACAGAATCTAATATATATATATATCAAATATAAAAATATAAATACATGTACAATGAATTTACCTATTGCAGTCAAAATGTAAAAGAATTTTGTTAAAAACTTACTTTTGAAATAATTCTGTAAAGACGAACTCATTAAATTTGCAATTGGCTATGATTTATACTGTGGCCAGGGAACACTGCCTGCCATTCCAGTAAACAACAAATGTTGTCCACCACCAAGCTGTCGGAATCAAGGATGGAGAAAAAAACAGGAAACATTATGTGCTTTGAATAGTGGCCCTATATAATTACGATGCATATCTCAGGAATAATCTTCAATGAGCTCAAACTTGCACCTTCCTATACATAGAAAGGCACTAAAATCATTAACTTGAGATGTCTGTTTTTTGTGATTAGCAGTAATCTCGATGTTGAACTACATGTTTTTGTTTTGTTTTGTTTTCCCGGCAAAAACTCCTACATATTCTGGCTCCTCTGTTACTTTTTCAGATCAATTCCTCAGAGCTGTCTGCTACCTGAGAGGCTGCCTCTGGGGCTATAATCCTCAGTAAGGTCCCCAAATAAAAAAAACTTGCAACTTTTAGGTTGTGCATTTTTCTTCAATCAACAATAATTATCACGGAATATCAGAACTTGAGAAGTTTTGCAAAGTGGGAAAATAGGAACAAAGTTATTTTTAAATGTAATACATTTTATAACTATAATATTTTCTTAATGGGAGAGTTAATTTGATACAGTGTTACATTTTGTATCATTTCAGTGAATATGCATTACTTACTAACTTCTAGGCCATTATTAATATATTTGTGTAGTGTAAGCCCTGACAGCTGTTTTTGCTTTTGTCTTTTTCTTTTTTGTAAAGCAAGTGCCTGACTTTAGTTTCAAATGCCCTGGCATCCACTTCAAAGACTGCTGTCTCAAATAAACACATTGCCAGCTACAGAACAGATTAAAAAGCCAGACCACCTCCTCCCACTGAGGTTACTTTTTTTTAGAGATCTTTGTTGATTTCAAAAAAAAAAAAAAAAAAAAAACCACTAACCATTAGATTACTTGTTTTCTTTTTCTTCTCTTCCCAGGCTTTAAATTCCTGCTCTTATGTTTTAAATTCACCAATAAAAAAAAGCTCACTAAATCCTGGGGTCCCATCCTGCATCCCAATAAAAGCAGAACCCCTGTGTGCACTCTTGCTCTCTCTCTCCCCTTACCTCATTGTGTAGCCCCAGGTGTGCTGCATAATTTCTAGGTCTTGTAAGCAATAAACATATTTATTTTTTCAAAGTTTCCCAATGGTTATTGCTGAAAGGGGTCTTGCAATCATTATACTCCAAGGGTTGATATAACCACAACACTGGTTATTAATAGGATAAGACCATCACAAAACAATTTGAGATATATATATATATATATATATATATATATATATATATATATATATATATATTGGGGGGGAGGGTAATATTTTTTAGGTATGGTACATGTTGTAGGTCCTTGTAAGCACTAGGTTCATTTCACGTAATGAATTTAAAAAAAAAAGAAAGAAAGAAAAGGAAAAGAAAAAATCCCTGCCTTACAGCCACACTTAGAATCTTGCATTACTCAAAAGACTTTAAGTATAATTCTGCGTTCATAAGAGAGACCTAGATTACTCTATTAATTATTATTCTCTGATGGCATGTGGATTTTTGTACCTAAACCCTTGAGGGTACCATAATTATCATTCCTTTCTAGATATTATTTCAATTGACAAAGCTTGGGGTTCTGATTTTTCACTTCAAACGTTCCAAGAGAATTTCAGTTCCGTATTTTTTATTCCATTTTTATTTCATCTAAATATTAGAACATGATTCATGCACAAAGGGAATCTTTTAATTGGGGTCAAACTGAGGAATCCAGAACAAATTTATCACAGATCTTAAGAGGAAAGGCAGGGGACCTGAAGGCTTATGAGATAAGCTCAAATTGTGTAAATATCCAACACCATGATGTGGGAAACTATGGAAAATGTACAATCTCCTCAGTAAATATGATACTACTTTAGGAATGGAGTTACCTGAATACTGTTGACTTAAAAAAACTGCACACCAGGAGAGCTGTGAGTTAAGTTTTATTTGGATTGCAGCCCTGGAGACAGCATCCCAGACAGCTCTGAGAAACCGCTGCAAAGAGGCAGGGGGGAAGGTCAGTATATATGTGATTTTGGTGAAGGAGGAATACATGCAAACAAGCACATATTTTTTGCAGAAGGTTTCTGCTAGTTTCGTGAAGGTTACTGCTATTCACGAGGAGCAGACATCACCATGAAGGATTTCAGTGCTTTTCTAGATATGAGGAGATACAAGAACTGAGCTCATAAAATCGTCTCCTGAAAATATCTAACTATCTGAAGACCTGTCTGCCAGTTTTTCCCAGAGCACAGAGGGCCTCATTTCTTCCCTCCACCTGAACTCCTTTCAGGGGGTGTTGAAGGTCAGCAGCTACAGCAGCACATGATTGAATTCTTGTAGAGGTAGATGGCAAGTGACGATGGAAAATGCCAATTTGTAGTTGACAGGGCCCCCTCGTGGTCATAAATTCAATCATGCTTTTGGAGGCATTTCATGACCATTTCATCCCACCGTGCTAGGAAGGCTCATTCCTAGGTCTGGCAAAGATTTCGCTGATAGGCCACTCCATGTGCTACTACTGGGCTAGGTCTTATCAACAAAGGTCTCTGGACCACGTGTATTCCTAGTCTGTTATGGTCCAGGAAAAAATTCCCTCTTGTTGTATCTTCCCATATGTAGAGTTACACTATTGCCATCATCGATCACGCACAGAACTGTATATTTGATCAACTGCTGCCAAGTTGCTTAGTCATCGTTATTTTTGTTGGCGACTCAGTCGCACATTTGGTAATACAAGAAACTATAATCTTGTTAAATAGGCAAAATATAAATAATATAGGTAATAACATTAATAGAGTTATAAGTAAATATTTAACCCAAGGACTTCCATCAGGTGCAGCGCAGTATATCCTCAGGTCTTCTGACTTAGTCTGTTCTGTACCAATCCTTATCTTTCAGAGAAATGATATATTGGCACTGTCCCTAAGGCTCCCAGCCCAATTCCCTATTTACTAGGCTTGTCATCCTTACTATAATTTAATTGTTCCCAAGATATATGGGTGCCTTAAAACTTAAATGACCATAGCCTGGTGTTAACCAAATAAATCCATCCCATAATTGTGGGAGGTTTTATTCCTTGGCTAAAATTTTGCTTGCTGCTCTGATTGAGCTTGAGTAACTTTAGAGGAAAATTCATTTTTTATGGCCAGGGTCAGAGCAGGTGTTATTAATTGTCTAGGTGAGGGGATCCCCTGACCAGGACTATAATTTCTTTCTTCTAAAATAAATTTCCTAAGGGCCATCCAATTAGAGCCTTGGAGTGGAGAAATCCACCAAGGTAATCCAGACGTATTAGACAGAGGTAATTGGCCACAAGCCCAACAACTGGACTGATTTTTAAAACTAGTGTAGGATCGTGTCCAGGATAGAAAAGCATTTGATTTATATGCAAAGGTCCAAGAAGTCAAGAAAACATTATAAATGGTCATACGAGTCAGGTCCAGCATCTTGGGTAAGCTGTCTA
This sequence comes from Balaenoptera borealis, assembly GCF_965194805.1. Taxonomy (NCBI): domain Eukaryota; kingdom Metazoa; phylum Chordata; class Mammalia; order Artiodactyla; family Balaenopteridae; genus Balaenoptera; species Balaenoptera borealis. Next base: position 5,184,379 of record NC_138861.1, on the reverse strand, counting down.
CTTCTAATGCCGTCTTCTTCTCATCCTGGTGTGAGTTTTTCCCCTGTTTGAGTGTCGTTTTAAGGTGAATTTGAGGTCAGCAGTCCTGTCTATAGACCAGTCCAGTGCAGTGGCCCTTTTTAAGTGGGGCATATGAATCCAAGAGTGAATTCCCTTTAGTTTTGCTACACATGAGCTAGTTAAGTGTACCTGGTGAGGGCCTTTCTATCTGGGTTGTAGTGAATTTTTAAATGATGTCTTTTCTAATATACATAGTCCCCTGGTTGCAGGTCATGGGGCATCTGAACTTCATCCAAAGATAGATTACTGAGATAAGCTCTAGGAACAAACTTAGAGTGTCCTTTTAATAATTCCATTTAACTTTACATTAATATAATGTAACAGCAAGCAACTGTCTGGGAAGTTAGTAAATACAGACCTCCATTAACAAAACTGGGATTTAACATTCATTGAAACACCTTCTTCTCTCTAAAATTACCCTCATTTCTACCAAATATAACCAAATTAAGACTAATTTGTTTGCAAAATAAATCTGGTCTCAATAAACTTGGCCTGATGATTTATATAACTATAATTGATCATATAGGCTATTCGCTTGCTGAAACTTTTATAAGGAGTCTCAGATTGGACTTTTAAAAGACCTCTCAGGGCTAGGAAAGTCACATCAAGGGCTTATCACAGATTTCGCCTAACAGATCTAGGTGAATTCCTCCCTTTTCAAAGTCCCCAAAATACCTTGAGTTTTCTATACCTGTTAGTGAGGCAGCCTTCCTAATTTACCTGATAAAGCTGCTGGAAACCTAAGAGTTTCCAATGTCTGGAGAGAACAGATAGAAAGAAAAGATAAATGTTTCAATCCGGCTTACTAAGGTATAATTTACCAGATTACTGTAAGTCATAATTAGTTTGAGGGGAAGGTTTTCTTTACACCTGGAAAACACAGATTTAAACCAGTAATTTTTCAGAGAGAAACCATAATAACCATATTCAGTTCACTCAGTTCCATGTAACTAATTCTTTTTGTTAACAGCTTTATGAAACTATCAGGTTTTTCATTAGAATTCTTCGGCTTCTTACCCAGTTCAGCATTATGGTCTGAAAGTCAGAAACTTGTATTTATCCAAAAGTCCTTTCTATAAATCTTCTTGAAGAGGAAGCATTTTTGCAAAGGCATTAGAGTGAAACCGTAAGTGTCTATAATGACAAAAGACTTAAGGCACGTTTAAAATCTGCTTACAATGCAATGAAACTGACAGAGTAGCTTGGTTAATACTGTGACATACAACACTTTAAGATAATAACTAGAATTATGGCTGATAACATTTTACCAGGACATGTTATAATTTTAGGAACTCCATATAATTTCTAAGATATCTATATTAGTAACATTTACCGTACAATATAACCTAAGAAGATTTATTACTCATTTGACAATTCTTTCCATGTAACAATGTAGCAAATGAACCTAATTTGTATCTCTCTTTGGGACAGCTTCAGGGGCCCCTTGAAGCATTCCAAAGTTAGCTAGAGGTCAAAAGGCCTTCATTAGAATTTGATTTAGGAAGTTTTGTCAAAAAATATCAAAAAGGGTTTAGAACACTCAGTCAGATAGGATCACAGCTCACTGGGAAACAATAGTTATTCACTTAGCCAAAGTAACAATAAAAGATTTCAAGGGCAAACACAGAACAGATCACTTAAGAGGTAAGGAAACTTAAAATCTGTTCTCAAAGGCAGTTCAACATTTTAAGACATCTGTCCTCTTAAGAGGGAGAAAAGCCAAATTCAAGTTTTGAACCCACTTACTTTTAAAATTCATTTACTCCATCAATTTATTTTAAACTTAGTTCTGACCATGCACAAAACTCTTTTCTTGGGGTCCACTTTCCACAAATCTTTTTATCACTTTCTGTAACCATCACTTTTTTTTCTGTTCAGAAACAGCCAGCTATAAGTCAGACCTACCTCCTTTTCCCTTAATAAAATGTAATTCCATTCTTCATCTCTTCTTTACTGACAACACACATCCTAATTTCCTACTGTAGGCTGAAATGTTTCCTTTATTACTTCTATTAGCTTGAATCACATGTTTAAATTAGAATCTTCAGCTCTCAAAACCTTAATTTCTTGTGAAAACTAAGTAAGCAATTATGAACTGTCCATTACATTAGCATTCTGTAGATTGGTGAACATAAATACCAGTGATATTTTCTAAAAACATTTGCTTTCTTTAGAGAACGTGGCACCAAACATATTCATTAATAGTCCTAAATATCTTTTGTTTCTCTGTAAAAGGAAGCCTATGTTCAGTAATTAATGTTTCAGTATCTTATTTTATTTGGGAATGAGCTAGCTATTCAATTAGTGGTGGAATTCAATTCCACCACTTAATTTAGCACAACTCTATTATTTCAAGTTACCAGAATCTGGAGAGACTATTTTAGATGGACATTCCTAAAGCATAATTATTCTCAATAGACTTTATCTAAAAGCTCTTATCTCATTTACATTTTCTTTCCTTAAAAGTTTCTTCACATCAAGTTACTTTCCTTCCTGACAAATTTGTAACACATATAACAAGATTTTATGTAGCTTATATTAAACCTAGGCACAATAAAGTTATTACACTTAATGATGACTTTAAAGACATCTATATTAATTAGATCAACAAACTTAAACATTAATACCAGATATTAATTTAATACTGAATATTTCCCACTTCACATGAACCTGAAATTTATTTAGCTTAATTTCTCTTGTATTTAGAATTGTTTAATTTGTAAGCACTTACTTTTCTTTAAGCCAATTAAATAGAGCTCGTTTACAAATTAACCACAGCAATATTATCCAAAGACAAAGACACATACTGAGACACATATATATCCAGACAGAGACAACAAGAGATCTCATAGCTTCATTTTCTAAACTTAGTCATGAATCAGATATCATAATATAAAACTCACTAGTTTATAAATAACAGTTGGAATAAGAAAACTCTTAAAGCCTTCTTCCAGTTTTTTTTTTCTTCCAAATCTCAGGAATTAGAGATGGTCTAGATAAGTGTTCCTGAGAGCTCTGGTCTCAAGGCACAGGGAGAGAAAATCAGGTTCTCTTAGTAGGACTTATTCCTTTAGGGTCAGAATTCCGAAGAGAATTTTTTTTTTTTTCCTTCAAGCTATCTTTCTCTACTGGTTGGGAATTAAATGGGGGTCGGTTAACCTTCAGCTGGCCTTGTGTACTTAATTGGCGCAATTGAAGGGTCATAATTTTCGTAGATACCCCCTTTTCTTTCTTTTTAATGGTTTTGAAAAGTTGGTCTGATATAGTTTCAAGTAATTAATTGTTGGTATCCTGCAAAGAAGTTACTCTATCATTTCCTCTTTTAGAAGCTTCTAGATACCAATCAAAGTAAGCATCCCTTTCAGTCTGTTTGATCTTATGGCTAGCTTTTTTTTTTTTCTAACTGTGAGTGCAAAAATATTAATTTGGAATATCAAAAGAACCCCAGTTTGGTCATTTTAGGTTGCTAATTTCCCCAATTAAGTAGGTACTTGCAAGTATGAGTTTTTGTATGTACATAAACCTGGCCTGGAGTGTTAGTCAGAGGCTGGCTTTCTGATGCCCCTTCTTTCTGTGTTTGAGAGGCTCTATTTCTCATTTTAAAGTTGAATTTGTCAGGGATAAAATTTACTAGTGAAATTGTGTGGTGGGCCAGGGTGCTGCTTGAAGCTAAACTCCTCTAGGAATCCCCCCAGAGTCGTTTCAGCCCTCTTACTGTCTCAGTTTCTCCCTTCGGTGGTCTAAGACCACCGCAAGTGCTCGGATGGCCGAGTGGCCGATTCTCATCTGCGACCCCTGGAAGAGCAAGTGTTTTAATGAACGCGTGGGTTTCCCTATGGGACCACTGCACGGTATGAGGCCTCGGCCTCCGCCACTCTGGTAAATTTCTCAGTCGCCTGAGAAAGCCGTGACCAGCCAGGAGAAGTCTTGTCCCTTTTCTTTGGAGCAAAGCTCTCATGTAATAGGTTCACTTTTATCCCAACAAATTCTATTAAGGCAGCCGAATTTAAGAAAAGCATCAGATTAGCCTCTTACCTAACCACTCGGCGCAGACCACTCAGTCTCCTACAACTGAGCAAACCAGCACCCCCAGTATCTTTCCACTGGGTGGGGATTTCCCTGGTATCTTTCAACCAGGCCCCCACCCCCCACCCCCAGTCTCTTTCAACTGGGAGGAGGCAGGTACCTGCTACACCGCCAAATAAAGCTCTGGATCATCCACCAATACGGGAGACCCGAGAGCCAGGAGAGACTCACCCAAATTCGTCTGGACCTTCCAAGGAGTCGGATGGGCGTAAGGGGCCTCTGCTGGTACCAAGGCTTCCGTTCCTCTAGAGTTCAGGCGAAGGAGAGAAGTCCACTCCGGGTCCCGTATTCATGGTCGCCATAACCGTCGACTGGAAAAAAATGCACAACGTGAGTTGTGAGTTAAGTTTTATTTGGGGCAAAATAAGGACTGCAGCTGTCTGGGATGAGACAGCATCCCAGACAGCTCTGAGAAACCGCTGCAAAGAGGCAGGGGGCAAGGTCAGTATATACGTGATTTTGGTGAAGGAGGAATACATGCAAACAAGCACATATTTTTTGCAGAAGGTTTCTGCTAGTCTCGTGAAGGTTACTACTCACGAGGAGCAGTTGTCACCATGAAGGATTTTAGTGCTTTTCTAGATATGAGGAGATTCAAGAGCTGGGCTCATAAAATCGTCTCCTGAAAACATCTAACTCTCTGAACACCTGTTCTGCCAGTTTTTCCCAGAGCACAGAGGGCCTCATTTCTTCTCTCCGCCCTGAACTCCTTTCAGGGGGTGTTGAAGGTCAGCAGCTGCAGCAGCGCATGATTTAATGCTTGTAGAGGTAGATGTCAAGTGACAATGGAAAATGCCAATTTGTAGTTGACAATACTTTCCGACTTTCAGGGATGCTTTATTATGAAACACAAATTTAAAAATTGATGAACATTGCAAAAAATATTCTTTAAAAACGTTTTTTTATAATTTGTTTCCATAATTAATTGAGAGTATTTTTGTTTCTAATTCTCCATATATGTAGTTTAAAGGGTCTATATAAAATATAAATTGGGAAAATAAAATTTTTATCTACTTTTTTTGTAGAATATTACAATTTTAAATCAATTTTCTTTTTTTTCTAATTCATAAATGAAAGTAGTACTACAATATCTTTAATTTACAAAAGCCCTTGCACTTTGAATAGGAAATGAAAAAATTAGTTGCCTTGAAAACTGAAGAACTTCATAGCATTTTGAATATATTATTAACCCATTATCATGCAGCTGTGATATCACATATATAAAAATGCAATTGATTTTATGATTGTATTCTTTTTCCTATGTAGGTTTATATAAAATATTTTAATTTAAAATTATTGTAGTCTTTGAAATACACTTGAAAATCCTTTGTTTCTCCTACTAGATGTTATTTGCTTGGCATGTTATATATTCTTATTCATATTATTTATTATGTTTGTCTGATTGAACTATAATTCTTTTGTGTGAAATTATTTTGTACCTCTCTCCTAAAGTTATTTTTTAAATTTTTCTGAAATATTTTTAAAAATTCTGATTATATTAGATGATACACAGTTTTTACCATTACCTCTTATCCTGCTTCAATAGACATTCATGTATGTAGTGATTTCAAACACTAAGAAAACAAGTTGTAAACTGACTTCTTACTGGTCATCTGAAGTAATATTCATCTGGAATGAATTATAGAAGTTAGTAACACAATACCTCAAATTATAGTTGCTTAAAAAAAGAAAGATGTCATTTTTCTCTCAAGTACATGAAGTCTTCCAATAATCAGTCTAGAACTAGTATGACATTTCCTATTGTTAGAGAGCAAGGTACATTCATTCTTTCCTCTGCTATTCTACTTCTGTTCCCAAAGTAATCTTATTCACTAACATGGTATCTGGGGCTGCGGGCACTGAGCCTACATTTTAGTCAACAGGAAAGAAAATGGGATGAAGAAGGATAACACATCACTTTTTTAAAAACTCATTCTAAAAGTTTTTGTACGTTACACTGCACTTACAAGCTACTAGCTAAAAATTATAAACACAGCCACATTTGGCTCCATAGATGATTGGAAAGTGTACAATTTAATCCAGGTGGTTGTATGTCCTGATGAAGATCAGGGGTTTCAATACTGTATGCAGCAAGAGAAAGAGATAGAATGAGAGAGACAGAGACAGAAAAAGGGAAAGAGTGAGAGAACAGATAGACCGACAGACAGAAAAGTGATAGGAAGACAGAGAGATAAAAACAAATATTGTGGGAAAATAAGCAGTTTTCTACGACAGTCTACCTCTTTGGCCACCCATATGTCCACCTACAACTTTCTTTTCTACACAAATGGCACAGATATCTCTCACCAGAAAATGCACCCCCAAAGAATTAAATAGTTGCTTTATCCACTTGAAAGTCTGTTCCTTATGGATGACATTCAGTCCTCTTCACCAAATCCAGGTGTGATTGCTCATGGTTCAGTTGTATTACATATAATATTTGTTCAAATTATAGTAATTAAGACAATAATATTGGGACTAGACAAGCAGAACAACAGAAACACAGAGACCTTAAGAAAGACCCTCATGCATATATGGACACATGTTTGATATAAGTAGAAAGATTAATTGGGAAAACCTGTGTTTTTTAATAAATGATGCTGTGTCATTTCTGTATTCATGCAGAAAAAAAATATGGAATTACAGCTTTATCTCATTCATTACACAAAACTGAACCATGAATTATAGATATATGTGTAAAAGGTGTAACTCCATCTTCACACAGTGAAAAGTTTGGTTAACTAAGTTTGGTTGATCAAAGAAAAGTTTCAGGACTGGAGAGGATCAAAGTTTTGCCATAGCTGGCATTTAATATATGGTATTATACATATCTAGAAGACCGTGTTTTTAGACATATCATAAATTAAAAGCAAATGGTCAAAAAATCTTTGTCTTTAAATTCAAGTATTGGGCTTCCCTGGTGGCGCAGTGGTTGAGAGTCTGCCTGCCAATGCAGGGGACACGGGTTCGAGCCCTGGTCCGGGAGGATCCCACATGCCACGGAGCAACTAGGCCCGTGAGCCACAACTACTGAGCCTGCGCATCTGGAGCCTGTGCTCCGCAACAAGAGAGGCCACGATAATGAGAGGCCCGCACACCGCGATGAAGAGTGGCCCCCACTTGCCACAACTAGAGAAAGCCCTCGCACAGAAACGAAGACCCAACACAGCCAAAAATAAATAAATTAATTAATTTAAAAAAAAAAAAATTCAAGTATTAATTCTGATTCAGTTTCTTTGGGAAAGATGGGTCACTCTCATTTTTTTTTTTTTAACAGAAAAATGTTTCTTTCTGCTGTTTCATTTATACTGCTATAAATGGAATGTTTAGGAGGTAGAATATCCATGACCCTATGGTAATTCAAAACTATAATATAACTTGAGTAATATTTAGAAGAGAAAATTCCTTATTTCCAAATAATTTTAGAATTATCTGAAGGTAAGTGTTGACTACAGATTCTCTGGCATTGTCTTTATTCCTATTTTTTTTTTTTTTTTAGGTAGTTTGATATTGGATTAGAGTCCTTACTTAAATTGTTGCTACATTGAAATTATTTAATAATCTGCAAATAGATTTCAGCACACCTCCTTTTATTGTGCTTTGCTTTATTGAGCTTTGCAGATACTGCAGTTTTTACTAATTGAAGATTTGTGGCAATTCTGCATCAAGCAAGTCTATCAGTGACAATTTTCCAACGGCATTGGCTCACTTCATATTTCTGTGTCACATTTTGGTAATTCTTATAATATTTCAAACTTTATTATTATTATTATATTTTTTATGGTGAGCTGTGATCAATGATCTTTGATGTCATTACTACAACTTTCTGAAGGCTCAGGTGATAGTTAGCAATTTTTAGCAGTAAAATATTTTTAAATTAAGGGATGCACTTTTTTTAGACATAATGCTATTGAACATTATAAAAATTACTAAACTGAAGCCTGGCAAAATAGAATTGGGAGACCAGAATGGGGAGCTCACAAGCCCTGTGAGGATAGAGGAGCCCAACAGGAAGAAGAGATTCCTCTTCTTTCTTGACCAGGACTCAGTCAATGGAAAGCTATGGACTCCTTGTCCTCTAGAGCCCTCCCGACTTCTTTTTTCTCCTTATTAAAAGCATTCTCCTTCCCTTACTGTGTGGAGACTTGCCTGTGGCTCACTATGGTGGTAGAACCACCGGTCTATTTGTTTTAGGTCAGCATTTTAGTGGCCTTCACAGGGACCAGAGAAGACGCTCAATGGTTTTGGGGCTGGTGAGCAAACAGATGTGGTACCCACAACTGATATTGTCATCACTCACTGCCTTCTTGCTGAGCCTAGAGTTCAAATACACATCTTTTTCCTAGATCTGAGCTCTCACCCTCTCACGTTTGAAGTTCTCCAGGCTTTATTCAGGATCTATTCAAAGGTTTTGTCTTTCTGGTTAAGGCCTTGTTCTGTATGTTGAGTACTTTTTTGGATCTTTTGCCTCATCTTGAGATTAGACTGTTTCAACCAGAGCTGGGTGAAATTTCCCTTGCTCCAATTCCCTTGGGGAGGGACTGCTTCAAATGAAACTGTGCCAGGGGTTCAGCCTTTGGACTATTCCTTTGGAAGGAATAGTCTCCTCTGGAGACTGACTTTAAAAAGCCCTTGATCTTCTGGGATCAAGCTGTCTTCTTAAGACTGGCTGCAGTTGTCTTACAAGCTGTTTGAATAGAGCTGTTGGTGCTCTAAGCTCTTTGAGCTGTTTGAAAATTGTTCTTTATTCTAGAGGAAAAACCTCTAGGTGATGAGATCACCTAGTATTTTGAGGGTATCCGCCTCATATAGAGACTCCAACAATTTTATGTTTAAAACCATGGTCCTTCCTCATACTGATTTCTAACTAGATGGACCAACCTGACCAAAGGCAATTTAGAATTTCAATGGCCATTATGGGGACCTTTTGAAATCCCCAAATTTAATTTCCTTAATATTGAACTAGACTAGAATAGCTCAAAGTTTTCCAGAGCTTAGTGGAATGGTTATTTTTTGGTTTCCCAATGTTATCAGGAATCTAAAATTGCCTCCCTGCAAAATAAGATTTTAAGATTAACTGAGGGAAACAAGCAATTAAAAAAGATAAAAATGGCTCCCGAAGGCTCAGGCTCTTCTTCTTTCTTGGCATCTTTGTCTTAGACTTTGACTCTGGTGTCATCTTCCTGCTTCCCTTCTATGCCACATATGTCTCCACTATATCCTCACTTCCCATCTACTAATTCTCTTGCCAAGCTTCTCCTTTTCTCTGAAACTCCCACTCCCTTTTCCCCTGAACTTGCCAGAATCTGTCCCTTTAGAATGAAGCCTTCTGAGGATTCAGAGCTAAACCCTTAATTTCTTATACTCCCTGGACTAAAGTTGAACTATGAGCCACAGCCAAAGATTTTCCCAAAGTAACTGAAGATCCTCACAGATTTGCTGAGGAATTGAATATAGTCACTCAAACGTATTAACCTGCTTTTCCTAACTTATATCAGTTAGCTCATATGTTGTTGGTAAAGGTCATGCCCAGCATTGGATGAAAACCAGTAACTGGGAAAGTCCTGACAGGTCTCTAGAATTACACCTGGGAGACCAGCCACCAACTTATATGATCAAGCTCAGGCAATTGCTAGGTGACTTCACTGAGGAAATTCCTAGGGCTTTTCCAAAGCTTGTTAACAGATTATAACAAAATTCAGCCTTGCACACAAAAATCTGACAAATGTGTTCATGAATATTACAATCAATTTCAGAAAGTTTTTAAAGAAGATTCTGGTCTTTCTTCAGATGTTGATTCCACCCAAGTACCTTTTAACTCTATGTTTATTACTGGGCTGAACTGGGACCTTTCTCTTCTAGTATAAAGAAAGGACCAGGAAGGAATGGAAACTATGTCCACTCCAGATTTAGTTAATTTGACAAACCAGCTCCCTGGTGTCCTGATGAGTCACCTTAAAGGAAGAACACCAAAATTATTAATCTTCCAACCCAGCAAATGAAGGCTCCTGAATGAAACCAAAATTCTCCTGGTTTTTGCTATCATTTCAAAGAGCTAGGGTATTGGAAAAAGAGATTGTTACAAATCTAAGCACCTTAAGAACCTTCAGCCCTCTAACCAGCCTTCCCAATGCCCTCCTAATTCTCAGTGATGAGACTCCAAGTAACCACAGGGGCTCTTAACCCTCCCTCTTAATCAGCGTAGAGAAACATTTCCCCAGGCTGGGGATGAATCTGTTCCAGTCCTGGTTGACACAGCATACACTCTCAGTGCCCAGCTCCATTACTATAAAGCAGCCCCTGCCTCAGAATGCTAAAATAGTTCAAATAGTGGGATCTCTAATGAACCTCTGGAGGCTCCTGTATCTAAACCCATTCCCTTTTGTTCAGGCCCTTTGAGAAATACCTACGCCTTTCTCCTTGGTTCCTCTGCTTCTATCCCATTACCAAGCCAAGATTTCCTAGAGAAGCATCATGCCAGAACTTCTTTCTCTCAAAAGGAGAAAATAATTCTAGAAATTGACACCAGTTATCACGAGGTGAATTAAATGGCCCTTTGATGTCTTTCATTTTTCCATCTCTGACAGAACCAGAGCCGATTCTGGAAACACTGATCATCTGTCCCTGCTGAATCAGCTACCATTTTCATTACGGGCAAAATCTCCAACTGATGTTGGCAACATTCACACCTCCCATCAAAATTATAATACACCCCTCATAACCTCTCCCCAGAATTAATCAGTTCCTTCTAAGCACAGAAGCCCTTCGAGGCATAAAGCCAGTTATGGAAGATTACAGGGCTCAAGGCTTCATTATCCTTTTACTAACCCCTGTAACACTCCCATTTCACTAGTGAGAAAACCTAAGGGCTGAGAGTGGAGGTTTGAACTCTGAGCAACGAATGACATTGTTATCCTTCTACAGCTTGGTGTTCCTAACCCTCATACATTACTAACACTCGTTCCTACTGGAAGTAAATTCTTTACCGTTATTGATTTATACAGTGCATTCTTTAGTATTCCAGTTGATGAAGCTCACCAATACACCTTTCCTTCACTTGAGAAGAAAAACAATTCATTTGGACAGTAATACCTCAGGATTACTGAGAGTCCTAATTTACTGCAAACCTTAAAGGCTGATCTGGATGATATAAATTTCCCTAGAGGGGAACTTGTTGCAATATGTGGATGATTTGCCTCTCTGCTTTCCCTCTGAAGCTTCTTCATAGGAAAACAGCACTTGCTAAAGCTTTTAGCCTGAAAGGGACATAAGGTAGCCAAAGAAAAATGAAAGTTCAGGCTCAATGTTTAGGACATCTGATATCAGAAAAAGGGCTACACCTAGATCAAGATAGATTTCATGGTGTCCTAAGTTCCGCAAAATACAAAACTAAGTGCCAACTGAAAGTGTTTCTCTGGCTAGTTGTTTATTCCTAAAATTGGATTCCAAATGTATCTCTTATAGCCAAACCTCTGTAGGTTTTACTCAATAATAACAACCCTAGTGTAATTTATGGGATGAAACCAACAACATAGCCTTCAAGGTCTTTTAAAGAGAATTTGACTAACCCACCTGCCCTTGGGTATCCCAATGATCAGATTTCCTTCTTCCTTTTGTATATGAAAATGAAGGGAATGTCCTTGGTGTACTCACCCAAAAACATGGGGCCCACCATTGAACAATAGGTATTATAACCAACCACTGGACCCTGTGACATGGGGATACCCCCCCACCTCTTACCTTAGAGGAATTACTGCCATTACCCTTTTGGTTAAGGCCATCAAGAAAATCATTGTGGAATCTACCCTAGCCATTTTTGTACCTCATGCAGTAGAAGCTCTTTTGAGTTCTCATCATGCTCAACATTTCTCAACCAGCCACCTCACCTCTTATGTAGTCCTTTGTTAACTGCCCTTCACATAACTCTTTTACATTTTAATAACTTTAATCCAGCTACTCTACTTTCCTCTGACACTGACAAAGTCCTTTAGGACTGATTAACAGTGACAGACTCTGTCCTGACTCCTTGTAATGATTTACAGGAAATTTCATTGGGTAATGTTGACTTTTTATGGTTTACTGATGATTCTTACTTACTTAATAGGTAACAATGGCAAATATTGCGCTGGGTATGCTATTCAACTCCTTTGGATGTTGTTGAGGCAGCATCTTTACCTATGGCTACTTCAACCAACAGGCTGAAGTATATGCTCTTATATGGGCTTGTACTTTAGCCAAGGACAGAACTGCCAATATTTATACTGAGAGTAGATATGCGTTCAGAGTAGCTCATGATTTTAAAATGTTGTGGAAGCAACATGGCTTCCTTACTTCTGGTGGAAATAAAATTAAAAATGGCACCTATGTTCAAGAATTATTGAGGGCAACCTCTTTTCTCTGCAGCTTTAGCTATTATTATGATTTCAGGGCATTCCAAACTTGACTCCCTGGAAGGTAAGGGAAATCACCTTGCTTATATTTCTGTAAGAAATGCTTCCCTTAACGAACCAACAGCTACCAAACCTCCGTCATGGTCCAAGGGATATTTCCACAAATGATAACTTAAAAAACTAGCTAGAGAAGGCAAATAATTGGCCTAGGAAAAGGAAAAGCAAGATGGAAATTCAATAATTGTTGATTTAATAAAAAGAGAAAGCTCTGGTGTGGACCAAATAAGAAGCCAATCCTATCAGAGACTCTAAAGTTCCCACTCCTCATCACTATAACTGTTTTAAACTGTTGGTCTACTGATAAAATTGTAGCCCTCATAAACCAGTGTTGGTGGGGAAACATTAACAAGGCCACAAACAGTGCCTACCTCCTTGTCTCACTGTTCAAAGTACAACCCAGGGAAGCATGTTCATACTGCTCTGGGGCATTTTAAACTGCCTAATGGACCATTCAAAGTCTGGAAAGTGGATTTCGTACCTCTTCCTGCATTTTATGGATATAAATATGTTTTAGTCATGGTGTGTGTATTTTCACACTGCCCTGAAGCCTTCCCTTGCAGACAGGTTACTGCCTCTTCTGTAGCTAAAGTCCTTTTGGAAAAGATTATCCCTACCTGAGGAGCTCCTCTCTAACTTCATGGTAATCAAGGAACCCATTTTACTGGCCAGGTGCTTTGACAAGTCTGTGTTGTTTGGCCCTTTTTGCAGCACTTTAACTGTGCTTGCCACCCTCAATCCTCTGGTTAAGTCAAACGCATAAACAGCATTAATCTCAGTTGGCAAAATTTGTAGAGGCTCTCCAAATACCTTGGCCAAAACCATTGTCATTGGTCCTTCTAAATCTCAGATCCTTTTGGAACTCATAAATTCTCACTTTTTGAGATAGTCACAGGATGCTCAAGGCACATGACTTCTGCTTCTTTTGACCCACAACTGATAGAAGGAGTGCTGCTCCAATATTGCAAAGGCCTAATTGCTTCTATTAAAAATAACCATGTTTTGGTAGAGCAATCTTTTCACGGTGCGCTCTCAGGAGATGAAGACCTTAAGCATCACACCTTGCAAACTGGAGATTTCATCTATTGAAAAAGACACATTCAGAAGAACTCTCTTCAACCTCACTGGAAAGGCGCCTATCATGTACTGCTAACCAATCATTGTACTGCGAACTCCGAGAAAAAGACACTTGGATTCACTAAAAAGGCACTGAGCCCTGACTGGACCCACACATTGTCTGATGACCTGAAAGTAAAGATTTCCCAGAGTTGAAGCAGACAACATCTGATAACTTTCCCAAGATGTCCAGACCAGGTCAGTTGGAAGTTTGTCATCAAACTTTTGAGGATGACTTAATACTTCAGATGATCTCCAATGTCTATGCTCTTGATAACATATGGGCTTTAGATAAAAAGTGCCTGAGAGTTCTCCCTCCTACCCCTCCTTGTTACTCAGATGTGACCTTAATAGGTTTCCAATCTGTGCAGTTTTTCTCTGATGTGTGATACTACAGCCAGGAAAGGTCCATTCTGACACTGAGGGACAAAATGCTGCTGAAACTAGAAAACCTGCCTCTTGAACAGTGATGATTTCAGAAAAAGATCTTGATCAAAAGGAGAAAATGTAAAATACTAATAAAGAGAAAAATCAATTAAATAGAGTTGGGAGACCAGAAGGGAGAGCTGTCATGCCCTGTAAAGATAGCAGATCCCAACAGGAAGAAGAAAGACTCGTCTTCTTTCTTGGCAAGTATTCAGCCAATGAAAAGCCATGGACTCTTTGTTTACTACAGCCTTCCCAGCTTCCTTTTCCTCTCTATAAAACACTTCTCCTTCCTTTGCCATTCAGGGACTTGCATGTGGCTCTCCATGGTTAGAATCTGAATTATAATTCTCTGATGATCCTGAATGAATCCATCTTTGCTGGAGAAATATCTACTGGTCTATTTCTTTAAGATCAACAGCACTGTAGTCTTTAGACTACAGCATAACATAAATTGCATAACTTTTATATTTATATAGCAGAAAACCAAAATATTATGTAACTTGCTTTATTGCAATATTCACTTTATTGCAGTAGTCTGGAACTGAACCCACAGTATCTCCAAGGTATGCCTATATTATACATAACATTTATATTTTACTTAGTGATTTCAGGGGATTGTCCATCATTGATATTATTTAATACTAATAACCAAATGAAAGGAATTAGGTGGCTATTTTTTTTTCTTTTTTCTGGGGGGAAGTTGGTAAAAACTTTTTTAAGTCACAACAAATGTTTTTACCATGTAATTTATACTTCTTTACTGAGTTGTAATTTACATAAAATAAAATTAAACTATTCTAAGTATACTTTTGAATAAATTTACATAATTGCTCATATTTACAATCAAGTGTGAAATAGTTTCATCACCCCCAAAATTATTTTTGTGGTGTAGACTGAGCTATCTTAGTGTGTATCTTACAGAGGTGTTCATAATGATTTGCTTCCAAGCAGAACATCTAGGGTCTTACAGCATTCTGTTTGTTTGTTTATTTGTTTCAGACGTTTGTTTCAGACAATTACTTAAAGACTGAAGATCTTAGGACATTCCATAAGGTTCTATAATTCCTTTTCAATTTTTCTTTGTGGAACATTTTGAGTGTGTAGAAATATTTCTGTATTCCTATAGAATAGAGAATTTTTGCATTAATTTTGCTAAAAACTGGAGATTCTGGGCTAAGAATAACCTTGAGAATTTCGTTTACATCTGTATAGATTGTGAAAGATCTCCAGCGAGATTTATCTAACTCAAAAGGTATGTATAAACATTACCAGGGAAAATGAAGACCAGTACCAGGAAGACATCAGTAGGTTTTAAATCTGAGACACCAAGACTTATCTGGTCCTTGGAACATTTATTCACATGCCAAAATGTTAGTGTGTGAACTCAGAATCCTTTCTGGTTTTGTCTCCAAATAGCAAAGTTTTTCAGCCTCTAAGGAGAAAAAGGGTTGGCAGCTGTGTTGTTCTAATGTATATAAGCAGACAAAATCAATTTCTTTCTATTCTTCATTTCTGATACAGACTTAGAATTTTGTATGTGTGAGACATTTAGGGTTTCATTGCAATGTCCCGGTTGTAAGAATTGGTCTGTGGGGGACCCTAAGCTTATTATTTGATTTTTAAATAAACAATAAAAATCTTTTCATGATTCCAAAATCTTATGTATACTTGAAGATTATTTAAATAAATATTTAAATATTATTTAGATTATTTAAATAAATGGTTTATGGATTATTAAATCATGTAAGATGATTATTAAAAACCCCTAATATCAAAATTCAAAAGTCCATTTGAAGGAAAAGACACATATAGCTCTCTATTATCATATGTGATGAATCATTTCCTATTTTTGTGTAATTTTATAGGAAATCATACAAATAAAAATATGTTTGAATGGACTTATGATCCAGTGATGAAAAGTAACAAAAACATCAGACTGCTCTTAATTCTCTAAAAATCATAAATCTGAACAAAATATATGAGACAAAAATCTAAGATAAATGCTTTTCAGCATTAGGTGGTGAAAACTGCAGTTACAGAAAGAAAGAAAACTCACGATGCACGCCACTCTACAGATCACTCAGGCCCTCTGTCCATGTTCTGTGTCTGAGCTGGCAGAGCAAGCTGTAGTCCAAGTAGACTGTGGTGGTCCCTCTGAGCTGAGGAGGTGGAGATCAGAGTTCCCGGGCAGATGAAGTGGCTGAACGTAGCAAAATAGAGCACTTGAGAAGAGGCTATTTCCCAGACAGAAACCCCAGAACCCTGTGTGGAGATTCCTTGGCTAAGAGGTGGGCAGTACATGCTCAGAGAAACAACATATGAGACTTACCAGAGGGAAGTTGCATGGGATTGAAAATTTAACAGAGACAATAGATGTCAAGCAATGTTATGGAAATGCTGGATTTCTGGAGAAGCCATAATATGCATATTATCACTCCTAGCATTCAATTGTGACAACAGAAAGACTATACCTAGCAACAAAGACTGTGTCTGTGGTCTTGAATGGATTATTATCTCAAGAACATCTAAAAGCAAGCCCTGAAAAATCCACAGGGAAGACAAAATTTAATATTGAGTCCTACTGTAACCCAGGAGGACTCTATGGGAAGGGGGGGGGGGTTCCTGGAACAGAGAACCTCATCTTATGTTCTCTGCCTGCTCCTTTTCTGTAGAAAATCCTCCTAGGACTTCCCCAAGTTCCAAAGAGTAAATTTAATCAGAGAACTGAAAAAATGTAGAAAGAAAGGAGAACAGTCAAGCAAGACAAAATAGTAGTAACTTAGCCATTAAACAAAGTCAAGGACCTTTAGTCCCTCCTCAATGGCTACAGATAATATTCTGAGCCCTGTCAGAATATTTGAGCTGTTTTTCAGATACTGAAACCCCACCATGTGGAAGAAGTTAACTGTTTGCTGCCCACAAGCACAGAGACCCTAGACTGTTGGAAACCAGAAGGTTGATGATGTTGACTCCCAGTTACCTCACCACTGACCAATCAGAAGAAAGTTCATGAGCTGATCACATGCTCCAGAACCCTCTCCCTCACCCTGTCTTTAAATCCTTTCCCTAAAAGCTATCAAAGAGAAGAATTTTGGCCTTTTGACCACTAGCTACCTGGACTTCCTGCAATTAACGCTGCACTTTCCTTCACCACAACTGGGTGTCAGTAGATTTGCTTTACTGGCTGCAGGCAAGCAGACATAAGTTTGGTTTGGTAACACTACTGTGTTAGAGGAATTTGGGCAACACCTTGGATTTTTCACAGAGATGTATAAGCAGAACCTAAAAGCAAGTTGCACAAGATCAAGTGCTCAGCCAATAACAAAACATGTTTTTGAAAAATCAACACTCTTCAGAGAAATATAACAAGCTTGATCACCTTCAATGTATCATCAACAATGTCTTTTCCAAAATAAAAATTATGCAACATGCAAAAAAGCAGGAAAATGTGACACATAACCAAAACACCTATTCCAAGATGACTATGATATTGGATATCGGAGACAGACATAAAAGAAGTAATTTCAAATTACTAATGAAAACTTGGATTCAAGAAAAAGATAAAGATAAAAAAGATAAAGGAAACCATGACCATACTGGTACATAGACCACACTGGTAGATCTCAAAAATATTATACTGAGGAAAAAACAAACATAAAATAGCACACACTATATTATTTCATTATATAAAGTTGTAGAATTGGTAACTCTAATTTATTGTTAAAAAACACATCAGTTGCCTGGTACCAAGGTGGAAAGGATTGATGGCAAAGGGGAACCAGGAAGCTGACCAAGGTGGTTGAAGGAAATAGTCTGCATCTCTGTTAAGGCAGTGGTTACATCAGTGTATGTATTTGTCAAAAGTCACTGAATTGTGAACTTAAAATTTGATCATTTTAATTTATGCAATATATCCCTCAATCAAGTTGAGAAATTATATTTGACCAACAATCTTCTCAAAATATATTTTGTAGGATATCCTTCCTGGTGAAATGCTTTATACCTTTAACCATTAATGTCTGAAATCTTATAATAAGACACATCTTATATTTTCAGTCCAGAAAGTGCAAACACAAAATTAAAAAAAAACAAAACAAAACCACAAAAAATCAATACTGGGTCCCAAGAAGAAATTTTCTATCACAGCAGGTATCTGAAAGCAGTCATCTTCTTTTGCTGTGATCTGTTGTTTAAAATTCTCTCGGGTGTATTCAGAGTTACAGCAGATGCTAGTTTAACTGTAACAAAATATGATTATGCAAACACTTAGAAAAATGTTCTTAATCAGTAATAATTAAACATCTCATAGACTTTTAGCTGTTTGCCTTAAAATTAAGGCAAAAGATCTCATCTATATATAGTTGTCATTCAAAATAGGTCAATGTTTCCATATGAACTTAATGTTTTCTGGAAATAATTAAAAATAAGCTTCTTATTTTTATTGTAACAATACTTGCATTTTTTTTCATTTTAATGATTAAGTAACCAAAAGAAATACAATATTAGTGAAAAAATCCATGTGAAATATCTACTACACATACTACTTGAAGGAGGTTTTTTTTCAAGTCTCCTACTCACTCTGCAAGTCCATATTTCTTTGCTCTCTCAGCTTATTTTTCTACTATATTGAATAATTTTGTTGTTTATTCAGACGTTCTCTTCAATTTTTTTTTTCCATTAAACTCAAGAGTTCAAAAATAAAACACTTTCCTATTGATTCCTTCCTAAGAACTTAATGGCACTAACCTCATGGCAAAAAGGAATTAAAGTTTGGTAATAATAACAATAATAATAGTGATAAGAATTTTGTATTATGATGGTTACGGTGGTTATTATGTTTTCTCTGAACTCAAGTATGGTAATGTAAACTTTTAAAAAATTCATGTTAGAAATGTACATTTCCAGGTAATATAATCTGGTTAATATGTCTGTTTATATAAAGGAAAATAACATACTTCTGGAAAGTAGGATAAAAACTTTTTCTTAGGGCTCAGAGTAAATAAGAAGAAGAAGAAGAAGAATAGTGTTTCCTTGTTAACCATATAAAGTTTAGTTCAGTCTTTCTTGGACATCTTTTTCAGCAATGTCTCTTTCTCCAAGAGTGTCACTGTTCCCTGCTGTCAGTGACAAGCATTAAAGCCTTTAAAATTCCTTTCCTGCCCCTGCTTTCAACAGCTATACCAGACAAGCGCCAGGCTACAGGACTCTGGAGTCTCGAGTGAAACAAGTCAGCATCCCTCCTTCCAATCTATAAAGGGACCTAACAAGGAAGTGATTGACAATCTTTATAGTTTCTAGCTTGAGAGTTCTAAAAATGCTGTCACATTCTTAAAATCGACATATCATTCAGGCTATTATTATGCTTGAAGAAGTTGAATTCTCTTCCACTGAGCCATACAAAATATCAAAAGTTCAATATGCATTATTTGTATATAAACTAACTAAAATATACAAAAGATTAATAGTATATTGGCCCCAGGGAGAGTCCCTTGATCCAGACATATATAACCACAGCACCACTTCATCTGAGCACCGTGACAGATGAATCCAACATATGTCTTTCCTGCTATTGTCTCTGCTCTCTCTTCTGGATGAGGAGACTTGGTCTATTCATTGGCCCTGTTGCCTCATTAAGTACATAGCACAGTCAAGTAAAATTAAGAGAAAGAAGAAACAAAATTCATGGAACCTGCTCTGAATGTTTGAATTTAGTCATTCCTGACAGGCTGCATCTTGTCCTCCATACCTACATATGGCAATTAATATTTCCTTTCCTTTTCCCCCTCTCCATCCTTCTTCTCCTTCTCCTCCTCCCTTATTTTGTGTTCTTCTTCAGTTTTTAATAGCCTTTCTGGCATTTTCAGTGGAAATTCTATTGTTAAAATGTCTTAAGTACTATACATACCACAACAAGAAAATATAGTGTTAGATATAGCTTAAATAGTATTTTCACGACACTGGATGTTCCATTAATTTTCTTTGTAATTGCAAAGACTTTGCATTAATTATTTCATCCATTTAATCCATATTTATTGAATACTGTAATATGCATGACACATGTTAGGTCCTGTAATCACAGCAATAAAGAAAAGAAAACAACAACTTAAAACTCCAAACAAAACATAAAAATATCAGCCATACATAGTGTAATGTAGACCAAAATGAAGATAAATTGAAGTAAACTTTTTTTAGATTTTGGAAATAAATACAAAGTTCTCTAGAGTAAGCTGTCACTCAACAGCTCACTCTAAAATTCTCTACTTTAAGTTGTAAGATCCTGGTGTGTGGGTAGCCAGAGAAGAAATAAAGATCATTTAACCAGTGGTCCAATTCTAAAGTTCAAAGAGACAGAAATGGACAGAAGAAATGTGAGAAGCAAATTAACATGTGGCTCTTATTTTCTGCAAACCATTCTCTTGATGAGAATGAGATTGTCAAAATGGAGGAGTGATCACCAAATCGGGCACCAAGAAATTGTGCTTAAATGTGCTTCATTTTGAATCAAACTCTTCCCTGAATGAGGAAACCTAATTAAAAAGTGCCTCTGCCAAAGAAAATATAGTCAGATTGTTTTAGAAGGTATTTCAGATAAGTAATCCAATTTGAAGCCCCATTTCCTCTGTAGTACTGAGATTACCCGTTAATATTGAGCTGCTTGGCCCCAGTGGACTTTAAAAGAACAAAGAGAAAACTGTGGTAGCTATCAGAAGAGAGAGAGAAAATGGAGATAAAGGATGGAGGAAAAACATATGACCGAAGACGCACACAGGAAAAGACAGCAGAGGAAGAGATGAGAGTTCTCCATGACCTCAAAGGAAAAGCAAAACAAAACAAAACCAGATATAGCAGCATTCACACACACACACACACACACACACACACACACATACACACATACACTCACTGTCACACACTCACATGCCATAATTAAAACAAGTAAATACAATATATTTGATACAAACATGACCAGGGCAAGATCAAACAAGCTCTTCTGTTAAGTAATGCTCTTCACAAAAATAATAAATGACACACATATGTAATTCATCTTCTTTCAGGATGTCCTCTTTTCTCTCTAGGGCAGCTAACTAAAAGCCCACATGCAAAGCATTCTCATATTTCTCATCTTCAGTTTCCTTTTTTACGAAGTCTCATTGGCTTTCTGCCAACGTCATCAGATGCCTTACTTACAGTTGACTTCTGACACACTTAAAGTACCTTCAGCTCTACGTGACAGTGATCTTGACTCAAAATCTGTGTGTCTCCTGTGGTCCAAGGAGTGCCTAAAACTCTTACAGGAGGTGCTCGAAAATAGTAACTGCGTTGAAAACATAGATATCCCCTTAATCAAATGCTTATGGCACAGTTTTCCAAGGACGGTATGTATTTCTCTCTCTAATTTCCTGGAGAGATTACAGAAGTATTTTCATTATTTTTAGCAAGAAGTGTAGAAAATCTCAGGACTGATCATAGTGTTATATCGAATAGGTGAAAATTAATTCAGGAAAAAAATCTCTCATTAAACCTTAAACCTAGCAAAACTACTTTTATCCCTAATTTTATACCTAAAGATTTGTAAAATTGTCATTTATGTATCTCCATTATTTGATGTGACCATAGCATGATTTAATTATTTAATTATTTATTTATTATTTATCAATAATTTATTTTTGACTGGGAAAGACATATAATAAATATATATAAAATAAAACTATTTATAGAGTAAATCACTGCATTTTGAGCTTATTTTTGTGTATGGTGTTAGGGAGTGTTCTAATTTCATTCTTTTACATGTAGCTGTCCAGTTTTCCCAGCACCACTTATTGAAGAGGCTGTCTTTTCTCCATTGTACATTCTTGCCTCCTTTATCAAAGATAAGGTTACCATATGTGTGTGGGTTTACCTCTGGGATGTCTATCCTGTTCCATTGATCTATATTTCTGTTTTTGTGCCAGTATCATACTATCTTGATTACTGTAGCTTTGTAGTATAGTCTGAAGTCAGGGAGTCTGATTCTTCCAGCTCCATTTTTCTTTCTCAACATTGCTTTGGCTATTCAGAGTCTTTTGTGTTTCCATACAAATTGTGAATTTTTTTGTTCTAGTTCAATAGAAAATGCCAGTGGTAGTTTGATAGGGGTTGCATTAAATCTGTAGATTGCTTTGGGTAGTATAGTCATTTTCACAATGTTGATTCTTCCAATACAAGAACATGGTATATCTCTCTGTTTGTATCATCTTTAATTTCATCAGTGTCTTATAGTTTTCTGAGTACAGGTCCCTTGTCTCCTTAGGTAGGTTTATTCTTAGGTATTTTATTCTTTGTGATGCAATGGTAAATGGGAGTGTTTCCTTAATTTCTCTTTCAGATGTTTCATCATTAGTGTATAGGAATGCAAGAGATTTCTGTGCATTAATATTGTATCCTGCTACTTTACCAAATTCATTGATTAGCTCTAGTAGTTTTCTGGTAGCGTCTTTAGGATTCTCTATGTATAGTATCATGTCATCTGCAAACAGTGACAGCTTTACTTCTTCTTTTCTGATTTGGATTCCTTTTATTTCTTTTTCTTCTCTGATTGTTGTGGCTAGAACTTCCAAGAATATGTTGAATAATAATGGTGAGTGTGGGCAACCTTGTCTTGTTCCTGACCTTAGAGGAAATGGTTTCAGTTTTTCACCATTGAGAATGATGTTGGCTGTGGGTTTGTCATATATGGCCTTTATTATGTTGAATTACAAAAATTACAATGTAAACTTGCCAAATTTCTTAAACTAATGCTATGGCATTAGTAGGGTAAGCTGGAGTACCTCAGACTTAGTGTGAGGATGTTGTACAGATGTAAATGTATTGAAGATCCTTGAAAAAGACAAATCACTTATCTCTTGTGGCCCAGAGCCTATAAAGTAAGTCTGAGCCCAGGAAGAGAACTGAAAATCTTCAGCAGAAAGACATAGGCTATATGCCAAAGGAATCACAAGATTTTACAAGCTTTAATGGCAAAAACCTTATGAGCACGTGTGGGAATGTACTTTATGGGCATCACATTTATTGTAGTTGCTGTTTCATAATGCATATGGATATCAAATCACTATGATGTACACTGAACACTAATATGATACGGTATGTCAATTATACTACAATTTTTAATAAAAGAGTATTTGGCTGTAGGACAAGATTGAATTAGCCTGAAATTATCTATATACAGAAAGTTTATCATATTTATAGACTTAATGTAGTCGCTTAGGCAGCCAGAAATAGCCACAACACTTTTCTTGGTTCAGTGCATAAAGCCTGTATTTAACAGTGGCATATCTACATTAAATGATATTAAGATGCCTCATCACTTGGTCTAATATAGAGAAGGAAATGTGGAGGTGCAAATGATGTTTTGGGTTTATTATGTAAAATTCACTTACAGCACATCCATAGGTATTCACAGAAAGGACCCTGAGGATACTCCTTTCTCCAAGGCATTGATAAATGTATTAGTGATATGAACACCAGCATTCTTGGAAAGCCTTTTAGATTTGGAATTAAAAAGACTGTGGTACCAATTCTAATATGTGTGTGTGTTGGGGGGTTTCCCAATACCAACAAGCAATTCTCAAGACACAAACTGGATGTCCTACAATTCCACTCAATTCTGACACTATTTCCTGGAGAAAGCATCAGATTCCACACATTAAGTGTTCAGTCTTACAAGACTACCCTGGACCCCTTCAGACGTCATTTGGAAGTCCAGGTTGTTATGTTACTTGCACTTCTGACCAACTAGCTACAAACTGGCAGTTCTTGAGACCTCCTCCCTGGACTTCATACACCATTCTCAAAGTCCATTTTGTTACCGCTACTTCTGATTGACTGGTTATAAATCAGAAGTTCCCAAGAACCCCTCCTTGGGTTTAGTTAATTTGCAAGTGTGGCTCACAGAACTCAGAAAAATATTTTACTTACTAGATCACCAGTTTATTATAAAAGAGATAACTCAGGAACAGTCAGATGGAAGAGATGCATAGGGCAAGGCATGTGGGAAAGGCATGCCCTCTCAGACAGTGCCATTGCCTCTCAAATCTACACATGTTCACCAACCTGGCAGGTCTCCAAACCCCAGCCTTTTTGAGTTTTTATGGGGACTTCATTACATAGGCATATTTGATTAATTTATTGGCCACTGGTGATTAATTTAACCTCCAGCCTCCTTCCCCTCTCCCCTCCCCAGAGGGTGTGGTGGTGGGACTAAAGGTTTCAATTCTTTAATCACATGACTGACTTCACTGGCAACCAATCCCCATCCTTAGGTGCTTTCCAAAAGTTACATCATCAGCATAATAAAAGACACCCTTATTGTTCTCCTCACTTAGGAAATTCAAAAGGTTTTAGGAGCACTGTGCCAGAAATGAGGACAAAAACCAAATATATGTTTCTTATTATAAATTATATTATCACAGGAATAATGATAAAACATGGCACCAGTGAAATAAAGTCCCTCTTCAATAGAAATAATTGCATACTGGCGTGGCAGAGGTCAGGTGACTATGCTTAAATATCAGAGATAATGTAGGTGAAATTGGTATTAACTGGAAGCATAGATGGAATGGTAACCATTGATTTTACATCCAATGATCTGTAGTTATTAATTGATCGCATCACCTTTAGAAATGGAATGGGTGGTAGTCTAATAAATACTATTTTAAAATAATACTTTATTAAAAATAAAACTGGGACTTGTGAATACATGCTTGATTTAAATTGCTCTAATAGGAAGTCATGTCTGCTAAACTCATTCTTACATTAAACCAGAAAACTAACCCACATCTACTTAAGGGAAAACCTCCACACCTCCACCCACAGACCTTGCAAATTTTCTTCAAGCCTTTCACAAAGGCACCTGGAGATATACACCAGAGCAACCACTCTGGTGACCTAGAAGTAGAGATAAGTAGACATTAACACTGAATAGATTCTAATCCTTGAGTATCCAAAATATTATGAGGTCCCCATTGGTTTGAGTGAATGTTTATGGAGGCTAAGTGGTAAAGAAAGCTTTGACCAAGTTCTGTAGTACAGTGATTGTCAAAATGGGATTAAATGGCTTGAACAGACTTAGTTAGCAAATTGCAGAATAACTGCATTTGGTGCCCTGGCAACTAAAGTGTCATGGTGGAAAGAAAAGAGTTAAATAGAAGACCCACCCCAAAAAACTTACCTTATTGATAAAATGGCAAAATAGAAATAACACCTCATTTCTGGAGGAAT
Source organism: Balaenoptera borealis (assembly GCF_965194805.1). NCBI lineage: Eukaryota > Metazoa > Chordata > Mammalia > Artiodactyla > Balaenopteridae > Balaenoptera > Balaenoptera borealis. The sequence continues at coordinate 5,158,985 of NC_138861.1, read as the reverse complement.
TGGAAACATTGGTTGTGAAATCCAAGATTTGAAAGATAAAGGAGTGGTCATTTCTCTCAGATCTCCATTTCATTGGTGGGTTTGGCTGCTGCAAAAACAACACGGATTGTTTGCTATTTAAAAATAAAGCAGATGACAACCCTAAATCCTACTGCTGTTTTCTATGTTGTCCTTTGACATATATCAACATAAATCAACTCACTCCCTGGAAAGCTGTGAAAATTCTGTTTTTCTCCAAAGCAATTAGCAGGAAAGAGGAGAAGTGATTTGCTTTCAGCAGGTGGAAGCAACAGTACACCCTCTCTGTCTTACCTCAGGGCTACAGCAGCTCTCCTGTTTTCTGTCATAAAGCAGTTGAAAGGGAAATCAATCATCTGAATATTCTACAGAGTATCATGCTGTCCCACTATTGCTTACTCCAAATGATAGAATCTGGTAACCAAAAAGTAGCTACTTACATTTACTCCAGTAAAATATAGGCGTGCTCGTGGTCAGAAACAAACCCAGTGAAAATTCTGGGTCCTGTCAGATTATACTAAAGTTTCTAGAGGTCCAACAATTTTAAACATGTTGGGAAAATCCCTCTGAACTGAGAGGCACTTAGCACTGCCTGACACTGAGAAAGTGGAAACATTCATCTTGGGTCTCTTCAGATTTTAGAGGCAACATGAACCACATTGGGCTTTGTGCTCCAACTCATGACAATTACCTCGCCAAGCTGGACGTTTTTGAGTGGAGTTAAGAGAAAAAATATGGCTCTACCGCAAGTTCAGACTGAAGAGGAAGCCTCCTGAAAATTAGGCTTCATGAACCTGTAGGTACAATGGTGTTCGCACTGCCAATCGTAAATAAAATGTGCTTTGTGGGTCCTCTGGGTGACCCTACTACAGTAATGATAGCACAGACTCTGAGGACTTTACAGCAAAAGAATGGCCTCCTCCAATGATAACTCTTCTCTATTTGAAAGAGAGCTCTTGTCTTTATCCTGGGCCTTGATAGAGAGTGAACATATGGCTGTGATATATCCCATGACTCTGAGACATGAGCTGACATAGTACATTGAGTAAAACTTAATCCTCTGGACCATAAAAATTGATTTCAGCATTAGTTTTCTGCTACAATATTAGAACAAGAAGAAATATATTTGGAAGCTGTGTTATTCACTAGGATACCTCCTAGTACTTTCATGACCAAGTTTAATGAGGTATACAGCAGCCCACTGAATCAAGAACCACTGAGGACTGAGATTCTTCAAAATGAACGTTTGAATCATCTCACCACGTAAAGAAACCTGAGCAGCGTAGGTGCTCGGTGTGTGCAAAAGGGAAGATGAAAAATGCCAGCTACAGCCTCATTGCCAGCACAGGTATGAGAACCACAGCAGCTAGGTATACTTAGATTACTTGTATATTGACAAACATTACTTGTGTCCTTTCCCTGAGGCATGGTGCTTAACTACACATTTAGAATTTGGAGGAGAGTCTACACATCACACTGGTTTGGGTATGATGCCTATTAAGAGTTTGAGTACTTTTCTTAAAGAAAAGATGAGATCATCTTCTTACGCTAAGTATTCACCAAAGATTAATTGTAAGCATAAAGGATTAAATAAAGATAAATAATTTATGTAACACAGTCATACAATTCCTGAGTTTCATCTCATTTTTTGAGTGTCATACTAGGTTAAGAGGTTATCTGAGGATCAGAGTAATATTTGTTGATTATTAATATTAAGTTTCCTGGGAATATAAACTCTATCCTGCTCACTAGTTTAGGTATCTTCATGTACTCCCAAATGATTTTAGATTTTAAATCTCATTTCTCCTGTTGATATAGCATTGCTATATTGAGCCTCATGGCATGTCTATTCACTGTGAATATATCTTAGAGTTTTCTGAATCATACATATTCTGAACTTTTCATAAAGATAATGAATATATGAAATTGTCAAAACCTATATAATATAGTAAAACCTAGCTATCAAGCGTATTTTATTTGGGGCTTAAATAATTTTTAATTGCTGAGTCCATGGAAAAATATTTTCAGCATACTAGATTATAGAAACTGACTCTATTGTTAGAATTTGAACATTAGTTAATATTAAGGTTTTTTGCTTTGAAACGCTTTCTATTAAATTAAATTTAAAAGATTATGTTGATAAAACTGCAAGGAGATTCCTATAAGATTTAAGTGACAATCTTTACCTTCTTTTAAAGTTCATTAAAATCAATGAAGAGACTTATTCACAAATGGATAGAACTGAGTTCTCATCATGCACAAGAAAGCCAAGAATATGATATAAAATTATCGGTGGCATATTCAAAAGATGTTTCTCTCCTGTCTCCATGACATTTTGATTCAAAATACCATGGTACCCATGAATACTTACTATTTGCAAACCACAGATTATGTTCAGAAATAAATGATGGCTATGGTTCCCAATTCTATAAATGATGGTTAATCTCTGGTCTTACTTAGACTGCAAAAAATGATCCAACAAATAGAGTGAGCATGACATTTAAATCATCTGAAGATAATTCTGAGAATGGTTGAAACATTGAAATTTTCCAATGTAGGCTAGTGCAGTTCTCAAATTCTTCTTTTCTTAATTTTTAAGAAATGAAATGTTTCAGAGATCAAAGCTGCTGCAGCATCCACGGAAGCCAATCTATTACCAACAAGAATGTCATTGCACAGAATCACTTTATGCCCTGTCACTTCTCCTGACATTCTTGCTGAAGCTAACGGTAGCAACAAGCTGCAGAACTGACATTTTATGTTTTTGTCACGATGAGCAGTCCTACTAAAGTCAGCTGCCAAAAATACCAAAAAATGGATCAAAACGTCTTCAGGCTAACTATTAAGAAAATCTAATAAATAAAATCTAATTACTGAAATCCATTGGAATAAAGTACCTATAACCATAAGAATCATGCAAATGGAGAAACCAACCTGAGTTTCATGATACGCAGACAGAAAATCAGGCAAATCAATGTTTTAAATGTTAAAAGAGTTTAAAGAATATTTTTAGCCTCCTTGTTACATTCGATTTTATTTATTTTTGAAACTACTTAAAGTGAAGTAAAATGTATTATTCTCTGAGAAAAATAGTTATTGGAGATTTTTCCTTCCTTTAAAATAAAAGTGGTATATATATATATATATATATATATATATATATATATATATATATATCTCTGACAGCACTGAATATCTACCTTGCAAATTAGTGCCTAAGTATGTGTTTAATGTATGAATAAATGATAAAATGATGTATGAAACAATGTAAGAACATCTGTGGTTTATTTATTGAATTCCTCTAAATCTTTGATTTGCTATGTCCTCTTTCTTATGTCTTATTCTACACTCTTTTAAATCACTATACTTACCTACTAGAAATATCATTTTGGCAAATCCTTCCCAGAAAGAAAAGAACTATATTAGATAATCAACTATGAGATCGTTTATGTAAAGTGAAAAAATAATTACCACAATCTCATTAAAAAATATTCCATATAAAATATATCTTCATGATTCAGAAGTATAATTGCAGAGTGAAATAAAACTGCATATTATAATCTTGGTATAAATTATGGGGAAAAAATGTTTTTCCCATGTATATGGGTCCTTCCTTTTTATCCATATATTAAGCAAATTTTAACTTACTAGAGTACTCTTGTTGAAATACTTATACTTTACAATGTAGGTAACTATTTTTTAACCTAAAATTGTACATCTCTACAGGTGGAAATCTGGGGGGACATCATGTTACCTGGTGTAATTGGGGCCTTTGGTTCTGTGTTTTTTCCAAATCACTATCTAGTGTTCATCTCACATAAACAAGATTCAACTTTTGGGACAGGCCTACCAAGATTTCTATTTTCTGAAAAATTACATGGGCCTTTTCAGGAAACTCATGCTATAAAATTACTATTTTGGTTAAAAGCAGAGTTTCTGTCAGAAAGAAAGAGAAGTAATTCTTTCTTCTTCATGAGTAGTCCAGACAAGAGGTACTTAAGAGGATTGCTTTTGTACCGTTATACCCTGTTTGGAATAATTCTTTGTCACCATGGTTATCAAGTGCTTTGATACAAAAGCATCAGAATAAAAAAAAAAAATCTGTCACTAAACCTTATTAACAAAATCATCCTCAGTATTTTTTTAAAGTGACACATTACCCTAAAATTCGTATGTAAGCATTCTATATTATGACTGCAATCAAACTGGGTAATCTAACACACTGAAAATGTCTACCATGCCATTTGGTAGAAGAACATTGTCAAGTGTTATCCTCCAATGCAGTGCCTGGAATTGGGCTACATAATAGAGAAAAATGATCAGCATATGGTCATAGTAAACCATCCACTGTGTTGGCATTATACGTACATTGTATCACTGTTCATAAAGATCCCATTTGAACTGTGACAGTTTTTGACTGTACAGTTAGGGAAAAGAGCTTAGACAAATTTAGTAAACTAGTAATGCTTACAAAGGTAGAAGGCAATAACACTGATATTTAAGCCTGGATCCATCTGACTCCATTTTACATTTGCCAGTTTTGCTAGTGTGATAATTATTTGTACACACTAACTTGAGACACCTTAGCATGCCCTTTCGTCTCTATTCACTTTCTGCTGTAGAAGATTTTGATGCACAGTTGTCTGTCAGAATTATATACCTCAGTTGAACAGATAATAAACCTATCTTCATCCTGTGTGTCATTGATTATAAGGGTCATAAGACATCATGTTAGACAAAGATGAAGGGGGACAGTTTTATCATTTTCAAATTTACATACATTCTTTCTTTATCTTTGTTGTTTGGATTTGACTTGTTCTTGACTGAGCTACTTGGGTGCATCATGAAGTATCCAAAGTGCATCTATGGAATGAGTTACCTGCAGAAACTTGGTCTCCTTGCATGTTAGCTATTGTGGGCTCTTGAGGTTGGTATTGAAGGACTTATCATGATCACTATGCACCTGAAATGAAGTAGCTTATCCCATTCAGATTCCTTGGGGAATTCATTCTCCCTTTTGCTAAAAATTTGTTGAAGACACACTGCTCATTGTGATAAACTTTCATGCCTAAGATCCTATAGAGAAATGGATTTTCATAAAGCTGTACGTCTTGAATGAGCTTCCTTCTTTTTCCTCTCTGTTAATAAGTAACCATGTATACTTTTCTTGAGTTGACAGTCAAAAATTTTGCATTTGAATTTAACGGTCATTCATTAAAACTGTTTCAGCTGTTAATCATTTATTCATTAAAAAAATCAGTGACAGCTTATGTGCCAGCAACTTCTCTAAACAGAGAATTCAGCAGTAAACAAAACAGTTCTAAAAAACTGTCTTCATGAAGTTTTACATTCCAGTAGGGAAGACAGATCAGAAAAAAAGAAAGGTAAATAGGTAAAGGAGAAAAACAAGTCAGCAAAGAAGGGTAAATAGGAAATTTCAAATGGTAGGCGTTGAGGGAACTAAACATCAGATAAAATAGCCACAGGGATGACCTCTAATAAAAAGATGACTTTTGAATAAATACATGAAGGATCATAATATTCTACTTATATATTTTATTTATTACTTGTCTTGAATAATTTATTAAAGATGCAGAACAGTTTATCACATGTATTTATAATCCTTGAGTCTCATAAAACACTATCAACTTTTATAAATTATCTCCTACTTCACTGGGATTTACTCGCTACTCTCCAAAATCACTGCTTTTAAGTCCTCAAAGTCACGAAAAAATCTTTTTTACTTAAGTATCTTTACACATACTGCTTCTGCAGCATAACATGTTCTTTTTTTATATTTTAATTTTTTATCATTATGTTGCTTCCCCAAATAGTCATTCTATAATCGTGCTACATAAAGAATCTAATATAAGCACTCTTCTGTTTGTATCGTAACACTTCAACGTCTTTAATCAATATATAGGGCTTCTCAGATTTCAACTTCTTAGGTCAGTTTGAATATCATCTGTATCAAGGAATTTGTCCCCTTTATCTGTCACTAGTAACTGACATAAATTTGTTTACAGTGTTCACTTTTCATCTTTTTACCATTTATTGACTCTGCAGTAAGACCTGTTTCATTTTTAATTTCAGTAATTTGTGTCATCTCTACTTCTTTTCTTTTATAATCTATTTAAATATTTACCAAATTGCTGATCTTTTAAAAACAACCTATCCTTTTATTGATTTTTCTCTACTTTTGTCTTTGTTTTTATTATTTCTTATTACTATCTTTCATTTAATTTTCTATGATTTTTCTAATCTACTAATGTGGAATCAGATACTTATTTTATACCTTCTTTTTCTATTATAACATTTAAAGATATGACTTTCTTTTAAACATGTATTTATGTAATACGTGGCAAATATAGATATGTTGTGTTTTTCTTATCATTCAGTTCAAAATATTTGCTAATTTCACTTGTATTTTTTCCTTTGATCCATTGCCTATTTAAGAGTATGTTAGTTTAAAAAATGTGTGTATTTTTCAGATACTATTTTGTTATTGATTTTCAATATATTCCCTTTTGCTCAAGGGATAATCTTGAATGATTTCAATCATTTTATAGTTTATGAAAAAGCACCTGTTCTGTCGTGTGCATTTTCATAAATTCACATGTGCAATTGAAAGAAATGTTTTTTCTGCTTTCATTGGGTGGACGGGAGTATACATGGCAATTAGGTCACACTGATGTTTTTAATAGTTTTTTTTTTTTTTTTTTTTTTTTACTAAACACTCACTTTCTAAGAGAGAGTTGTTGAAATATCTAAATATATTATGGATTTTTCTATTTCTCTTTCAGGTCCAGCTTCTGTATTTTCAACTCTACATCAAAAACATACACATGTATTATTTTATTTTCTGTTAACTTAATTGGCCCTTTATTATGAAATGTTCCTTTACATCAATTTAACATTCTACATTCTAAAGTACACTTTAAATTGTATTTATATAGGCTCAATTTTGTATGATTAATCTTTGCATGGTTAACTTTTTTCATCCTTCTAACTTAGCATATTGGTGAATATCACTCTTTTATTTAGTTTCTCAGTCTCTGTACTCTAACTGGTGTGTTTCATATATTTATTTATTTATTTTTAATTTATTTAGTTTTATTTATATTTATTTTTGGCTGTGTAGGGTCTTCGTTTCTGTGCGAGGGCTTTCTCTAGTTGCGGCTAGCGGGGGCCACTCTTCATCGCGGTGCATGGGCCTCTCACTATCGTGGCCTCTCTTGTTGCAGAGCACAGGCTCCAGATGCGCAGGCTCAGTAGTTGTGGCTCACGGGCTTAGTTGCTCCACGGCATGTGGGATCTCCCCGGACCAGGGCTCGAACCCGTGTCCCCTGCATTGGGAGGCAGATTCTTAACCACTGTGCCACCAGGCATGGTTAGATTCCTATTCAGTATATTGGATTTTGTTGTCTTTAATGAGTATTGACTTTTGTTTTGTGAAGTTGTTTTTTTTTATTTCTGGATCACTTTGACTTTTTCAAAGTTTGTTTCTAAGGTGTTTTTCTTTTAATATGTTTTACTCTATGGCTTTTTAATCTTGCTTCCAAGGCATTGACTTTTTGAGGCTTCTACTAAATGACCTACATGCTTAATTAATTCTCTCTACTCTGGTGGAAACTTAAATGTTTCCAGCCCTTAAACATTCTTGGTAGCTGTTCATGTCCTGGTTTTAAAGTGAATAAGTAAAGCATGCAAAGTTAACCTTACAACTCATGTTTCCCTATCATAGTGTACCTTTATTCCCCACAACTTAGACATTCTCTACTGTTACTCTACCAAGCACTGATGTTATATCTTTACATGTCTTTTTAATGCTTTTTCTTTGCTTTATATTCTTCTGTCGACTTGTAATTCTGGAAAGTTTATGTTTTTAGAGAAATTTTGCCAGTCTCTCAAGAATCTATACATATTTCAAGCATAAAAGAGTAGATAAATATTAAGTAAATAGTTGAATGAAGGAAGGAATGATTCGTAATGATTGCCAGGAGGAAAAAAGGGAAATATATAAAGATGAATAGGATGAGAAATTTATCTTCTGAAGATTAATGTACTAGAAATGCCAAGGCTGCTATAACAAACTGGGTGGCTTCAACAACAGAAATTTATCTTCTCACCATTCTGGGAGGTGGTAGTCTGAGATCAAGGTGTAGGCAGGATTGGTTCCTTCTGAAAACTGTGAGTTAGAATCTGGTCCATGCTTCTGATAGGACACTGGCAATCTTTGACATTCCTTGACTTGTAAGAGCACCACCCCGATCACTGTCTTCATCTTCATATGGTGTTCTTCCTGTGTGTTTTTCTGTGCCCAAATTCCTCTTTCCATAAGGACATCAGTTATATTGGAATACAGCCCAACCTACTGACCTCACTTTAACTTGATTTTCTATGTACCTTCCACCCTCTGCATCCATGGGATTTGCATCTGCAGATTCATCCAACTGCAGATGGAAAATATTCGAAAAAAATGTCAAAGTTTCAAAATGCAAAGCTTGATTTTGCCACATGTTGACAACTATTCATAGCACTTACATTGTATTTACAACTATTTACAGAGCATTTATATTATACTGGGCATTGTTAGTAATTTAGAGATGATTTAATGTATATGGGAGCATGTGCACAGGTTATATGCAAATACTACACCATTTGTATAAGAGACTTAGTATCCACTGGGGCCCTGAAACCAGTCCCGCAAAGGCGCCAATGTACAACTGTATAGACCTTATCTAAAATAAGGTCATATTTCGAGGTACTGGGAATTAGGACTTTAGCATATGAATTTGGGGGGAAATAATTCAACCCATAAAAACTGAGTTCTAAAGATTATATCTAATAATATAAAGAAATTAATAAATAAGAGTTGATGTAAGGGATGTGTCCCAGATATTCTAGTTCTTAACAAAGCATCACAGGGGATAAAAATTTCCAAATTGAAATATTTATTCTATGGTGTAAAAATCTTTTCAATATCATACCTTAACGTGAACATGAGGAAAAAATAGGATATTATCACAGGAAACAGAAGGGTAATGAAAGTATACTCTAATCAGATTATAATGTAGTACTTTGGTTTTGGGAAATTCAACAAAAGACTGTTTTATAGAATATTATAGATTAAAAGAATAGCAAGGCCCGAATCCTGGTTTTATGTGATGTAGCATAGTTACACACTACTCTTAAATAGTAATAATTATATTAATAAGAATAAGAAAAGCAAAAAGCATTTTATAATCATAGGTCTCATCAGAGTCAAATCAAAGTAATTAGGTCTCAGTCTGAATTTACTTGTGATCTGAAACTTCTTATGGTTGAAAATATTTACAGAGCACCTAGCAATCAGTTTTTCATGCTTTGGTTTTGAAATTATAATTTTATTTTTACAAAATACCAAAAAATCATTATTTTATCCACTATATTTTAGAGCACAGTAATACAAAGTATTTTTCCTTGTGTGCATATAATAAACTTTGACTAAAAGATAAGAACAATGCATTTCTTAGGCTATTTCACATAATGGTTATTTGAATATCCACAGCTTGTATTAAATCTTATTCTATGGTTGAGAATGTTCCAGCATTTTACAGAGTAAAACTTCTGTCCAAATAAGTTCTTTCTAACTTATTTCCTCTGTGTATGCTTTAGACAGTGAGGATGCTAGAACCACCTTAAATTTATCTTTAACTTTTTGTTAAATAAATGTAATTTCTGTAATTTAATCAAAGACTTTAAAATTATGTCTACTTCCTCCATAAAAATTTGTTACTTTCTCCCTATCAAAAAATAGATAGGTTTTCAGTATGTAATATAAAACATACATACTTGAGTTAAAATAAAATCCATTGTCTGTCTGGAATACTAAGATTTCACATTAAACTCTTATTTTTATGCCATTCTGTGTTGTACCTTTAAGTTTTTATATAGTATCTTTACCCGATTTTCTACCTAACAACACACTTCCTTGGGAATACGTTTGCCTTTTCTAAGCCTTGACGTTTGGTCCTTAGCTTCTTGGAAACACATATTTAAAAGAAGTTTTTCTACATACAATGTTTATGTACAGATAGTACCTGACTTTCACTGATTCGACTTTCAATTTTTCGACGTTATGGTAGTGCGAAAGCTATATGCATTCAGTAGAAACCATACTTTCAATCTTCTCCTGGGCTAGTGATGTGTGGTCCGATCCTCTCTTGTGATGCCGGCAGTGGCAGCAGCCACAGCTCCCGGTCACCCACCTGATCACAAGGGTAAACAATAGATACACTTAAAACCATCCTGTACCCAGACAAGCACTCTTTCACTTTCAATACAGTATTCAGTAAATTACATGAGATAACCAACACTTTCTTATACAATAAGCTTTGTGTTCGGTGATTTTTACCCAACAGTCAGCCAATGTAAGTGTTCTGAGCATGTTTTAGGTGGGCTGGGCTAAGCTATGCTGTTCAATAGGTTAGATGTTTTACATGAAATTTCAACTTACAGTATCATCGACTTAGAGTGGGTTTATTGGAACGTAACATCATTGTAAGTTGAGGAAGATCTGTATTCCATTTTACAATAAGTGTTCTAAAAACTTTCTTTTAGAGCAGCGTGTGTATCTACACACACACATGCACACACACACACATTTATGTTCTGCAAAGGTGAAAGAAACAAATTAGAAGGGGCTGTGATGAGAATCTTTCAGACTGATAATGGTAGTGCCAAATGTTGTCATTCACTTAGGGATGCGGTATTGCTTTTGACTTAAACTTAGTATGGAGTTGAAACTAATTGGCACTTGGCCCATGTACCTGGTCTTTTCTTCCATAATAAATCTCATTCAAAGTTTTAGGAATCCAATGGGAGGATTCTGACTGTTACTGAGTATATCTGGTCTGATCCTTCATTCACTGCCCGCAGATATATACATAAGACAGCTTTGTATGCATTGGGATCACTGTAAGAGATTATTGGCATAAATCATACTTATTACTTGATCCAAAAATTCTACAATTGGTTTATTTCTCTTTTGCTAGAGCCCTGTTACCCTGGTAGAGAGTCTTTGGTCCTTTTGGGAAAGGTTAGGAATAAGATTTATAGTATGTGCATATTTGTTTTGTGATTGGAAAATCTTTTCTCGAGATCATATGAGTTTTCTTTAAGAGGTGCTGGATCTGTGAACTTCACTCATGTTTAGGAATCAAAGGAGGGACCATTAATTTTCATGGCAACCAAAACTATATCTGTTTGAAAGACCTCTAGTTTCTGCTGTATAAGTCAAGTGGTCTCTTAGTCTAGTATCCATTTATATTAGCTATTGACATCTCAATACCACTTAACCACAGCCATGAACCACTGTTGTTTAAATCTGGAAATTAAAAAAAAAAAAAACAACTATTATTTGTCTTCTTCCAATCTGATAGCACATCATTTTCAATAAAATCAAGGAGTGGATATCAATAATGGTATCTCCTACCTTACTCCAGCCTTCAGTAGGTAGAAATTTCAATGTTTTTTAATGATACTAGTGTTTCCTTCATCAACTTTCTCAATAGCATGGTCCCAGTCATCTTTGGGAATAAATTTAAAGAATACGAGAGGATCACATGATAAATCCCCTGCAACATTTCCATCTCTCTAAGTCATTTTATCCATGTCTCTACATTAAAATATGTAATGTTTGATATCGTAACTTTGTTAGAGAATTCCATCCAAGTCCATGTTTCAGTCAACTAATCAAATAAAAAGGAGGCGAAATTAAATTACATATTGATTCAGTATTTCTGGTCAGTGGACTCATGTAGACAAAGCACCATTTTTAAAATTATATTCCCCCTTCTCATTCCTTCATCCTTCCTTCTGAAAAGTGGTGATAATATTAGTACATACATAACAAGGTTATTTAAAAAATTAAATGAGTTAATATTTGTAAAGCTCTGAGAAAAGTGTCTGTCATAAATTGTTATGTAACTGTTTGCTAAACAAAAATTTGCAGAGTATAAAAAAGCCCTTGGGGGGAAAAAAAGCCCTTGAGCAGTTGACTTTCTTTTGTTCTTTGTCCTTTTGATCTCACATTTATTTTAGATGCTTTTCTAAGTCTTTCTTTCAGTTAAACACATTCACAGTTAAGAAAAAATAAACCTAAAGCTCTCCCTGGTATAAAAATGATGAAAGTGCCACTTCTTTATTCTTTTAACATTTTCTTACAGCTAACTACTATGAAAATGTAATAAAGTTATATGCAAATACAATATATTGCCTTTTAGGAACTTACAGGTGAAAAGAACAAATAAGAATATAATATGATAAGCATTAAACAACAACAACAGCAAATCATGATCAGCCAGGAAAACATGATATTTGTGTCTTTGGAGAAAATATCAAGAACAGATTTATATTGAATCTGACATGCTATATTGAATATAAATGATAAAGAGGACATTAAATGACAAGCACAGGACAATTCAATGTGACTAGTGCATATGTTGTCTAGGAATGTGTAGAAATTGGAGAGCTGCAAATTGAGTATTCTTTGATATGCAAATACTTCCCATGAAGTGCTTACCATAAACCATTCTTTTATTACATACCAAAACAGACCCAGCTGCAAGTAACGAAAAGTAAACTTTTGGTGGACTAAACAGATAAGGGATCTATTCTATATCTCACATTACAATATGTGGAACCTGTATATGGAAGCTGGAACTGGTTGCTGTAAAAAAATCCCTTTAATAAACCAGTTCATTTGTCTCTTCTCTCTGCCAGTCTTAGAATACTGGCCTTCTTCTTCATTTCTGTCGTCTTGTGAATGTACTGAATTCTGATAAATCTATAGATTCTCAATCCAAGAAAAGGCCTCCTCCACCAAAACAAGAACTTAAGAATGGTACCAGGTACATCAATAACCTTTTATAAAATATGATTATCAGTAAAATATTCTTTTTGATTCTCCCCTGCCTTTATTATAGAACAATCAGTGATGTCTCAACCCCAAGTTATCTTACAAATAATTTCCCAAAGTTACTCAGGAGCATTCCACTTATCATCTTATTGGTAAAACGGAATAGCCATCCTTAGCTGCAAGGAGCTTGGCTAAGTGATTATTTAGCTGGCACATTGCTGTCCTAACAAAGACAGGAAGAAAGGGCAATGGGGATTGGATAAGAATCGCTTTGTTATGCTTCAACTTTTGCTAACAAATTTATGAGATTGCTAAAAATACCAAATGTGATTTTCTCTCAATAAAATCATTACCTTGTCATTTAATAAATGCTTCCTTTCACTTCATGGCTCTTCCCTCAAATATAGATTCTGTGAGTTTGCTTAATATGTGAGACTCACTGCTCTGTATTCAGAGGATTCAAGTTGAATCCCTTATCATAAAAAATATCAATGAATTGTCCATCCTTCAGTTCAATATGCACTCTAAATGACACACTATAAATTTGGGACAACAGACATTCAATTTCAATTAAATTATTTTAAAACTCTTGAGCGTGCCATAAATTTTCCATTGTTTATTTATAAATCTTTTGCTAATTAGATCTATGATATTTATTGGTTTCAAGCTCTCTCTTTCACAGTGAAGAACATGGTTAAGCCTTCACTGAATTTTTCATCTATTACCTTTGTGCTTCTTAAAATAATTTGTACATTTCACAATAATAAGAATAATACTTTAATTAAATGATCCCTCAATTTTCATATCACTCAATTATCAGTAAAATGTTTTCAGCATTAGAAACACATATGAAACACTTGTACTGTACACCATCTGCCTGTACTGTTATGCTAAAGTGTCACGTGTTTTAAAAAATAAAAACAAAATATGAATAAAAAAATAATAGAATTCCCATACTAAGCTAATACCTGAATACCACATACACATATAGTTTATCACTGTTAAAAAAAATGCCTGGCTTACTTCACTTAGTATGATAATCTCTAGATCCATCCATGTTGCTGCAAATGACATTATTTCATTCCTTTTTATGGCTGAGTAACATTCCATTGTTCATATATGTGTGTGTGTATATATATATATATATATATATATATATATATATATATATATATATATATACCACATCTTCATCCATTTATCTGTCAATGACATTTAGGTTGCTTCCATGTCTTAGCTATTATCAATTGTGCTGCAAATTGCTTATATGTGGAATCTAAAAAAAAAAAAAAAAAAGACATAAGTGAACTTTTATACAAAACAGAAACAGAATAACAGATTTAGAAAACAAACTATGGTTACCAAAGGGGAAAGGGGGGAAGGGATAAATTAGGATTTGGGGATTAACAGTTATACACTATTATACATAAAATAGATAATCAACAAGGACCTACTGTACAGCACAGGGAACTATACTCAACATTTTGTAATAACCTGTAAGGGAAAATAATTTGAAAAAATAAATATATATGTATGTATAACTGAATCTCTTTGCTGTACACCAGAAACTACAGCAACATTTTTTTTAAGTTATTTTAATTATTTAATTATTTATTTATTTATTTATGGCTGCGTTGGCTTTTCGTTTCTGTGCGAGGGCTTTCTCTAGTTGCAGCAAGTGGGGGCCACTCTTCATCGCGGTGTGCAGGCCTCTCACTATGGCGGCCTCTCTTGTTGCGGAGCACAGGCTCCAGATGCGCAGGCTCAGTAATTGTGGCTCACGGGCTTAGTTGCTCCGCGGCATGTGGGATCTTCCCAGACCAGGGCTCGATCCCGTGTCCCCTGCATTGGCAGGCATATTCTCAACCACTGCGCCACCAGGGAAGCCCCAGCAACATTTTATTGAAGTATCAACTATACTTCAATAAAAATTCAAAAAAGAAAAATGCAAGTTTTTTAATAGTCTTACTTCTAATATTGATTTTTATTGCTTTATTGTCAATTATATAATTATTATTTCTCCTTATCACAAGCTGTTGAGGAGAATTTCTGTGAGTGTAGAAGAAACTGAGTCCTTCATTTGCTTGTTGCTTGTTGTGTTTTTATTCTTAGTGTTCTTAGTAATTATTTCTTAAAATAATCCTTTTACATTTATGTAATAACAATGTAATATCTATATCCAAATGTCCAGTTACTGATAAACTGCAATTTTTCAGAAATCAGTGAAATCTAAGAAAGAATAAATAAAAATATCAACAACCACTATTCATTAAAGAGCTGAAGTTATTGTTATAGAAATACAGATAGTAAATGAACAGGTGTAGATATCAAATCAATATACATATGTAGAGATAAATACAGAGGTGTGTATATATTTTAAACAGTTTCATGTAATTTAATAAGCTGGACTTATTTTCTTTTTAATTTCTATGTAGAAAAAATAGAAATTTGAGGAAGTTTTTCTTACTTTACAATGGATTGTCTTTTTCACCCTGATTGTACACAGCCACATTTGGGGAGCACCTTTCCAGCTGGAGGCATAACTAAAATTTGATATTACTTATCCTGTGTTCTCTTGGTAAATTTCACTTTTTAACTTACTTGAGATATAATCTATATATTAGCACACTTATAGAAACAACTTGTATGTACCGTTAGTTCCTCTGTTGACACAGCTTTCTCCAAAGTAAAATTTGACCAATTCAAACTATGTTTAAGTATCTTTAGATTGATATATTATTTGAACTCTTAATTAAACTTAACACATTAGATCCTTCTTTGTTTTTGTTTTATAACAATATCTCAATTTTTATCAAACAATGATCATTGAATCTAAACTGCCACCACTTTTTTTTCTCTCCTTATAAATAATAGAAAAATACTTTAGACTCAGTCCATAGCAATTTAAAACATATAGCTTCTCATTTGGAAAAACCAAAAATGTTTTTAAATAAAGGATGTCTACCTTTTATATAACTCTACTATTTAGATCCATATTCCTGAGTAATATTCCATTTGCCTGTTTTTTTTTTTTTTTTTTTATTTCACAATACCTTGAGATATGGGCAATGCAGAGATAATTAAGAAATAAATGAGTAGCCTGAGAAAATTAATTTCAATAGTGTAGTAAAGCAGAAACTTGAATGCAATGATTTGGGAATTACAAAGTAATTGATGGATAGAATGGAGAATGTAAAGAATGACATTTTAAATGGTTTTACAATGAACTAGGAGAATCAGTTATTTTCAGAGTGTGCAGAATAGAAGAGGTGGTTTTGGATTCTGATAAGCAGGAATAATTGAAGCAGAGATCATATGAGGTAAAGCATGAGGTACCAAGTGCTGGGGAGGTGGAAAGAATAAGATCATTAAAAGCTGTGGTCATCGACTTGAATGTCTAATTAGATCCTGGAAATAGAGTAATTTAAAGGATAAACAGTCTGTATAAAGGTTAATTGAACTGAAGACAGACAAAAATTGTTACTGTTAAATATGTTTGGTGACTGGGAGGCTAGCATTGATAGGCAGGTGTATAAAGGAAGTACTTCTTGAAAGGGTGGCAGAAGGTTATTTAGAGAGAGTAATCTATAGTACTTATGAAAACACATCATAGTTGGTAAACTGTTGTGGCTCTTTTCCAAAGTTCTATTTCATACTATTTACTACTTATTAATGTTAATTTTTTTTTAATTTTATATATCTGTGAAAGTACAACTGTAGCAAACTTACGGACATAAGACAAATGATTGGCATGTTTCTTAGAGCTGTCTTCCTCTTAATAAAGACATGTTCTTTTCAAAGTGTTAAAAAGTGTAACATTTTAATATGCCCATATTTTAAGAGTTGTCCTGTCTTTTTTTAAATTACAAATACAAAAATGAGAACTGGCTTTATATCTAATGGAAATACCAATATGGTCTAATAAAAAGAGAAGTGCATTCAGAGTCATACCAAGGGTGTGTTTTCAACACTAAGTATTAGATATACATTAAACTTCAGTTTCCTTGAATATAAATCAAGACTAATAATATATAATAAATATATAGAATTTATGTTAACTTATATGTTAATATATGTAAAGATGTGTTATAAATTCTATGAGCTAACTAATTTTGTGATTATGTCTAATATTGATTGAAAATGAAAATATAATTTTTCCATTATCCAGTTTAATATTTTATTTACCTTATTATTACTTTCAAATTATAATTTCAATTATAACCCTCAAAATTCCTGAGATAATATTTGAGGTATCACATCTCCCCTGACATCCTTGTACTTTTTAATAATAAGGCTTTAGAACACTCATCTTTAAATCATCCTTTCTTTTTGCTTGTTTGTTTTTAATAGCTATTCTTAAATGGCTGTTCATAGAAAGGCTACCATATTCAAAGGACTTTGCTGGAGTATAAACTCACCAAAATGCTGAAGGATTTATTCTCAGTTTTTAGAAGCATTTAGAAGCATTTAACAAATCAGGTCACTATGATTTGGTATGTAATGATGAGTTAGGAGTGAAGAATATGGCTTTTAGGGAAAATTATCATAACCACAAATCTTTTAAATTTCCCCCATTATGAAAGTTGTCAGCCATGATGAGTCATTTATCAATAAAATGAAATCTTGAAGTTGAGATAAGTATGAAAAAGGTTGAACAGTTTGAGAAAGGCTACTTTAAGTGAAAGTATTTTTTGTTTAAATTGTCAATGTGTGTCTGTGTGTGTGTACATTTGTGTGTGTGTCTATCTGTCTATAAAACAGCAGGAAATACCATAGATTAAAAAAGCTGAATTAGAAAGAAGAGGGGAATTAAGTAGATAAGCAATGAAATATATATAAGACAACAGAGTTTATAAACTTAAAGCAAGGAGGGGATTGTTATGTACACTTGGTAATCTGACAAATTGATTAATATATAATATTCCTCAATATACCTTGTAATATTAATTATCTTCAAGTCTACTCTGATAACAAATATTGATACTCTGAGTTTTTTGTTTTTTGTTTTTTGTTTTTTTTTTTAGTGTTTACATGATATGCATTGTTTTCTTTTTGGTTTATCCATAACGATATTAAAATGTTTTTCCTGAGGAACTGGGTCTTCTTTCTTTACAAAAAAAGCTTGACTATCTTTGTCTCTTAATAGTGACATTTAGTCTATTAGTATTTAACTTAGTTATCACTATAATTGAGATTAGATGTACCATTTTGTTCTTAGCTTTTTTTCTCATCTCCTGCACATTTTTGTTATGCTAATTTTATCTCCACTACTGAATTATTATTTAAACCTATTTATTTTTAATTGCTTGCTCTAGGTTTCACAACACATCTCTGCAATATGAAATATTCTTGTCAAAAAAAAGTCAATGCCACTTAATTTAGAGTAGAAAACATTGTACTATCAATTCCTCCCCATATCCTCACACATGCTTTAATCTCCAAGTTACATTTCTAAAATTGTTATTTTAACCACAAAATATTTTTCTACTATTTTGTTTAAGACAGTGTATTATCTTTAAAAATATCAGAAATAAATAAAATGATTCACGTGTATTGTCTTCCCATTTTCAGCTCTCTTCATTTCGTTTTGAAGATCCACATTATAATAGATCCATCTATTTAATCTTCCTTCTATCTAAAAAACCTTTTTTTAACATTTTTTTTACATAGCATGTCAGCTGGCAGTAGACTTTTCTACTTTTGTTCTCTGAAAAAACTCATATTTTGCCGAGATTTTTGAAAGGTACTTTAGAGGAATGGGCAATTCTGGGCTAACAGTTTGTATTTTCAGTATGTGAAAGAGGACCTTCTATTATCTTCTGGCTTCGGAAATTTCACGTGAAAAGTCTGCTGTATTCTTAGATCTGTTTCTCTATACGTAAAGTTTTTTTCCACTGTTTTTTAAAATTTTTCCTTATATTTGGTTTTCAGAGGCTTAACTATAATGCATTTTTTTAAAAAGTATTCTTCACTTGGGGTTCTCTGAGACTCTTCTATCTGTGTGTTGTTATCATGTATTAAATCTAGAAACTTTACAGGCATCATCTTCTTCTTTATTTGGTACAATAGGTGTAATATTGTCCCACAGTCCCTGGATTTTTTGTTCTCTTTTGTACTCTCTTTTGTATCTTTGTTTTTCAGTTTGTATAATTATTATTGGCCTATCAAACTCTATGGATTTATTCTTTTATTTACTCTGAGGATTTTGGTAAACTTTTAAGTCTTGATAAACCTTTTGAAGGAATACTGTACCTGTGCTATCCTCTATAAATATGCTTTATGTAATAGATTATGTATCATTTAGCATTCATATTTAACCCTTTGTTATACTTTCAAATGCTTCACTGAAATTTCCCATGTGTCCATACCTGTTTTCAAGTTTTTCACTAGATTCTCTAACATCTTAATCATGACTGTATAGATGAATATGTCTTTCTGATCTAACACCCAGATAATCTCTGCTGCTACCTTGTGACTTATGTAGGGTCTGAAGTGTCAAAGGGCTTTTCCCCATGCTTCACAGACTGGTCCCTTCCCAAGCAGCACAACTGTTCTTATTTTTATAATCTCTGAATTCTCCTCTTCAGCTCAGTCTTAGGAAAGCCCTGTGTGCCTGCCGTGGGGGTGGGCTTTGTAAGTTTTCTCCTACGTCCTCCAGAATTAAATTTTGCCTTAAATTTAATAAATTTGCCTCATGTCTATGGAGGTATTTTGTGGGAGTGAGTGTTGTGCCCCCTACCTGCTCCCCCATGATCACAGACTCCTGATTTGTATCAGTACAGGATCTTTGGTCTAATTGGTGTCCCTGCCTCGCTCACTTGGTCAGGTGGCTTTTTCTTTAATCCTTCTTCCAGAGAACTTTTGCCTTGTCCCTCCCACAGTGCTAAGTGCCTTACTTGCTTGTCATTTGCTGAAAGACGTGTGGTGAGGCAGGGCCTTTCCCTCCCCTGCTCCAGGGGCAGATGGCTTTTGCTTTTACCTCTCCCTCAGCAGCAGTGAATCTTTGTCAGGGATCCAGAACAGGAGTATTCCTTGCTGCTCCAACAGTAGCTTATGGCTTTACCATTGTATGAGTGTAGAGCCCGGGGAGCAGACTGAGTTTTGTGTCCTTCTACCACAAGGCAGGGCTGCCCTAGGTCTCCTGCCTTTTCCTTAGCCTTTGAGTTCATGGTCAAGACCTGTGGAAATAGCTGCTGAGTGAGTGTGGATTCCATGTGTGTCTGTGACCCCCTGCCGTTCCATCCTGTTAGTGTAGCCCACTCTCAGGCTGTAAGAATGTGTACAGCCTGTTTTCTTTGCTTTCATGGCAAGGTTTGGTACCACTGTCATAGAAGTGAAACGGTTCATCTGTCTCAGGTATCCTGGGAGGAGCTTGTCCTACCTTGGAATTTAGTTCGAAGGTTTCTGTGCAATTACCCTTCCTTACTCTCAGTTGACTGAAGTTCCCCTTGACCTTCAAAGTTGGAACATGCCACAGTGAGCATGATTCTAGTGTTTAATGCTGTACAATTTTCACAGTTCCTAAAATTAAGCCTAGTATTTCACCTAGTACTCAAGAAAAGAAGAATATTTTCTAATATTAAATGTATGTTGGATTCTTGAGAGGAAGTCTCTTTGGTGGCAACTTCCAGAGAGATTGCTCAAAGGTAATCTGACCGTGATATTTTCATAACTTGCCTACCTTATCATGTGATATCTTATCACCCTTATATAAATGACAAATACACTGTATAACTTTAGGGTTGTATAGTATATTAACCTGCATCTTTTGAAAGTCCAACCTAAAACAAAGTCCAGAATTATACTCACATAGGTTCACATGACAATAATGATTTTTATCCTAAGTGAAACATTGAGAATGAAACAAAAATTCAAGACTTACTTCAGTAATTAATTTTTCTCTGACCTTGAACAGGTAATTTGATCCCAATTTTCTTTTCAAGTAAATATTAGGGTGCTCCATCTCTCTTTAAAAAACCATGTCAATTAAGTAGGCAATGGGTTAGATCCTTCCAGGTGTATAAACAACTCCCTGAGTGTTAATTACATTGTACTAACTGCATTAAGCCACCAATGCCTGAAATTCAGTGAATTACTGCTCTACTACACTAAATGCTCCGCTAATGACTTGAAAGACTCAATGTACTTTCAGAAATATCCAGCTTTAATGTTAGGGATTTTGTAATGTTCTTTGCAAAACTTGAAGAGAGGTGTATTACCTATATGTGGCATGTTTTCTCACTACTAGTAGAAAAACAAACCTGACAGGAAGCTTGAAAGCTAATTAGATTTTATAATACACCCACTGCTTTTAATTTATGAGATGTACTTTAAAGGGAATAAAAAATATGCTAGTTGAGAATAACTATTTAAATTCATCATGCTAAACAGAAATCCCAAAGCATAAAGCAAAGGGTGTCCCAAAACACTTGGCAGTATAACACCTGTCAAAATACTTGCTAATTAGTAAAATCTAAGAGCAGTTCATAGTGAGTGAATGTAGTTTTCCATACTTTCAAATTGAGTACATTTTCAGGACTTGAAACATCACTCTACATTAACATTGAATAGCATTTCCTTGAGACTTTCATTATGTAGTAAAAGGTTTTACAATTTTAGACAAGTATGCCTACATGACTAGCTACTAGATAGTATTTTTTTTCATTTTATCATAATAGTGTGTCATGGTTATACTAGTATTTCCATGTTAATTAATTTTCAGATCTGTTGATGTAATTAAGGATATTACTAACTTCAATGCAATTTATTATATCATTAGTTCTTTATCAGAATTACAACTGCAACACGTAGCAGCATTTTTTAAAATGTCTGCACATTTTAAATTTCTTCGATATACTATTTTGGCTTCACGTTCTCCTACTTGATAAAAGAGCGTCAGAGACTGTTTTCTAAACTCATTTTTCTCTCCCTTCTGTTTATGTTTTTCTATTCTTGTGACATCACCTTCGCCTCTGATCAATTGCTTCGCAAAATATCTTATCTCTTCCATAGCCCTATAAATATCCAAAATAAATTTACATTTTTGTAGATATCTGTTTCACAATCAAGTGTTAAAAATAAAAATAAATAAATCTTGACTGTTAAGTTAGCTTGTGCTCTGAGCATCTTCCAGTCGCATTTGACTTTTCCAAATGCTATCTGTTCTATAATCTAAGTAATGTATTTTCATAAGAAAATATGCTATTTGAGATTTCTTGTTTCAAAGAGACTCAGCACATGTTTCTGGCTCACTTTGAAAAGATCAGCTCTGAAAGATGTATAGAAGGAATTATCATGGCACACAAGCAATGGCAGAGAAAACTGAAAAAAACAAAAAAAAAAAACCACAAAACACTGAAATGTATGGAGACTTCTTTTTGAGATTTTGTTATGATTTTATGTTATGCTTATGTAAGAATACTATGATGGATACACATTTATGTTGTTTCCAGTATAACTATCATGATAAAAAAGGTACATTTTGCATCTTTGTTTATAATTTATTTTAACAGACTTTTAGATATGGATTGATTTATGATTACTGTCTACAACTCCAAATCCACATTTTATACTCTGATGCAGGAACTGGAACTCAGGAAACTACATTGCCCATACATTTTTGTCAGTTTAATTTTTATTGCACTTAAGAGTCACTAGAAGAAAATTGGAAGTTAGGAGGCAAGGAGAATGACATCTCCCCTTTTCTATATTCCTGCCAGCATTACCCAGAGTTGGAAGTTCCTCAGTACCAGCAAGTTGACCTAGAGGGTTGAAACAGCTCTACTGTGTCTCTTAAAATATTCCTTCCTCTGATGTCTGAGCAAAAACATTTCACAGAACTCCACTGAAGTCCTAAGGTACAGAATATTTAGATGACCCATTCCTAAAATATGTGAATTACAAATGCAAATTACCCCTTATTCAATCTCCTGATTTCTGGGAACCCATCCTGGTCCTTTTTGTTTTCCTGTCTTTAGGGTGATTCTGCTCTCTGCACTTAAATTCTCTGTCCTATTTACTTTTGCTTTTTAGCCTTCTTGTCTCTGTAAACAATTCCTTATATTAAATTGATCATTTTAAATACCTAGTATGGTTTCTGTTTTATTGACTATTCCCTGACTAATACAAGATATTTAAGATCCAAGCTATGAATTGCAAAATTAATTTCCAATTTCTTTGCACTTATATTAATGGAATTGATGCATGAAGATGCATTTTTCTCTATGTCTTTTCACCTGTTTACCTAGTTTTAAAATATCTATTAACATTCTGTGTTCCAAAAGGCAGTTTATTTTGATTCATATTTCCTTCATCAAAAACAATTTTTATTAACATTATTCACAAGTTTTAGCCATTTTTAGAGTTTAGAGTTTAGAGTTTGCAATCCTTTGAATAGATGTTTTGCTGAGAATATTCAGATTCATTTTTATAAACCACAATTTTCACGTATAGAAAGTACTTCCTTTTCTTGGGTAGCTTGGGGAGAGTGGTGGGAAAAGATGCACCCTAATTTTCTGTTTTACATTCTAGAGATTAAAGTTTTAAGTGGTTGTTATATCTTATTAAATTCTTCTCCTTACAGATAGAAATGTATTGGAATAGAAAACTAGCATTGAGAACCCTCAGTGTACCTACTGGTACCACTCACAATTTTTTTGAATGCATGAATTAGAACAAATGGTAGAAAGAATAGAACAATTAGTGCATGCCCATCTGCTGTACCAACTCCTGCCAACGGATATATCAGAGATTCATACACGTATAATCATTCTCATTCTCTCTTATTTTAAATAAAATAACTGCATATCACTCTGCCTTTTAGCCTTTGGTGTTTATTCTTTCTATTCCAACATTAATGCTTTAGCTATTTTTTTTTTAAATATCCTAAACCGGAAAAAGTTTATTCACACTCTCGATATCATTGTATTTTTTTCAATGTATCTAAAGGTAGTTTAGATTTATTTTGAATGAATATTCCACTTTAGAATAGTTTTAGAATTACAGAAAAGTTTTGAATAGTACTGAGAACTCTCAAATACCATGAGACCAGTTTTCCTTCTATCTATAGCTTATAATAATATACTTGTCACAATTAATGAACTAATATCGATACACTATCTTTGGTTAGAATCCATAGTTTACACATATTTCTTTACATTTTACCTAATGTTCATTTTTCAGTTACGAGATCCCAGCCAGGATACAATATTGCTTCCCTAGACTCCTTTTGGCTCTAACGGTTTACCAGACTTTCCTTGTTTTTGATGATTTTGACTGTTTTGAGGAGTACTGGCCAGGTATTTTATTGCATGCCTCTTTGTTGGAATTAGTCTGACTTTTTTTAATGACTAGAGTGGAGTAATGGATTTTGTGGAGGAAGACAAGAGAGGTGAAGTATAATTTTCATTAAATCATAGCGAGAGGACATGGCTCATCACTATTGGCTTTGACTGTTATCACCTGGCTGAAGAGTGTAGCTAGATTTCTCCACTGTAAATTTCCTATCCACCTTGCTTCACATTTTACTCCATGAAAGAAAGTCACTATGCACAGGCCACACATATGGAGGAGGGATTTCTGTGCATAGAACCTACATGAATTAGAGGAAAGCTTTTCAGCTTTTCATCATTGAGCATGATGTTAGCTGTGGTTTTGTCATAAATGTCCTTTTTTATGTTGAACTATGTCCACTTTATACCCACTTTGTTGAGAATTTTTATCATAAATGGAACTTACATTGAATTTTGTCAAAAGATTTTTCTGCATCTATTGAGATACTCATACGATTTTTATTCTTCAGTTTGTTAATATGGAGCAATATATGAATTGATTTGAAGATATTGAACTATCGTTGCATCCCTGGAATAAATCCTGCTTGATCATGATGTATAATCCTTTTATGCATTGTTGAATATAGTTTGCTAATATTTTGTTGAGAATTTTCACTTTTCATCAGGGATATTGGCCTGTAATTTTCTCTCTCTCTGTGTGTGTGTGTGTGTGTGTGTGTGTGTGTGTGTGTCTTTGTCTGATTTTAGTATCAGGGTAATGCTGGCCTTGTTTGGAAGTGTTCCCACCTCTTCAATATTTTGGAATAGTTTAAGAAAGATAGGTATTAATTCTTCTCTAAATGTTTGGTAGAACTCTCCTGTGAAGCCATCTGGTCCTAAACTTTTGTTTGCTAGGAGTTTTTTGATTAGTGATTCAATTTCATTACTGGCAATTGATCTATTTAACTTTTTTATTTCACCTGATTCAGTCTTGGAAGGTTGTATTTTTCTAGAAATTTATGTATGTAACTGTTTGTAGTATTCTTTTATGATTGTATTTCTGTGATATCGGTTGTAATTTATTTTCTTTCATTTCAATTTTATTTATTTGGACTCTTTCTCTTTTTGCTCTTCATGAGCCTGGCTAAAAGTTTATCAATTTTGTTTATCTTTTCAAAACATCAGCCACTGAGGGAGGCTCTCTCCAGTTTTCTGCTCTCTTAGATTTATTGATCTTTTGTATTATTTTGTGAGTGGGGGGGAGTGTGTCTCTATTTTATTTATTTCCATTAAGGATCACTCTTTATGCAATAGATTTTTATCAGTGTTGCAAAGGCATACTGTCGTGCATCCACCATAATATATCCCACAGAAAATTTTCACCAGCTTAAAAAACAACCCTGTGTTTCACTTATTTTAGCATTAAATTTAGCATTAGCTCCACAGTTCTTGGAAGTTCTCTGTTTTTATTTTTCCCACTGTTTTTATCTTTACATTTCAGTTTGGTCAGTTTTTACTGGCCAATCTTCTGGTTCACCTATATCTTCTCAGTTGTGTCAAGTCTACTGATGAGTCCATCAAAGACATTCTTCATTTCTCTTACTATGTTTTTTATTTCTAGTATTCCATTTTGATTCCTTCATAGATTTTCCATCTCTCTGCTTTAATTTCTCATTTCTCCTTGCATGCCCTCCACTTTTTCAGCAAAGCTCTTCACATACTAATCATAGTTATTTTAAATTCCCTATCTGATAATTCCAATATCAATGTTATAGCTGAATCTGGTGTTGATGTTGTTTTGTCTCTTCAGGCTATTTTTAATTTTTTGAACTTCGTCACCCCTTGTAATTTTTTTGTTGGTATCCAGACATGTTATATCAGTTTACAGAAACTGAGATAAATAGGCCTTTAGTGTAGGAATTTTTGTTAAACTGACAAGAACTTGTGCTGTGCTTAATATTGTAGTTATGGGTGCATGAGGCTGCAAATTCCTCTAATATACTTTTTTTACTGTCTTCTATCTTGACTCTGGGTTTCCCTATGTACTTCTCCTTAAAATTTGTCTGTGTGTTTCAGTAATTTCATCGTAATCCACATTTATTATAGCAGAGCCCTTTACATGTGATGGTAAGGTTTGGGTGTGCTCTATAATCTTCCAATGATATCTCTTATTGAGCCTATGTCTTGGGAATATGATCTTCACAAGCATTTTTCTATTAGTATATATATATTTCTCTTTCTCCTACAGCCTTCCCAGGTTGCAGTGTCTGCAATCTATTTTCTTTAAGCATCAACCCCTTGTTTTCTATGTGTTTCTCCCCCGTGCCACCATTTTCTAGGTGCAACAGGAGAGCTGCAGGGGGCTAGAGTGGGAAGAATGTTGTTCACCTACCGAGGCTAAGGCTCTGGCAAATTTTTTTCTCTGGAAAACAGACCTTTGTTATGAGTAAAATATGGGCATACTTCACAATGCTTACTATTCCCTTCCTTCACCAGAGGCAGTGGGGATTTTTTTCAGAGCTTCACTGTGAATGCCTATCTACTGATTATTTTCCTTCAGATATTCTATTTATTTAGTTACAAATATGAAATTATACCAAGTATGTTTTCTGGTCATAACAGAAATAAATTAGAAGGTATGATGGAATTGTATAACGCTTACTGAGAGCAATTGATGGGTTCAAGAAGCACAATAAAGGAAGACAGTGATTAATCATCAACTTAAAGCTAAATGAGAAAGCCAGAGATTTTCCTTAGCAACATATTAAGGGATTCTCATCAGCAGCAGAGAGCAGGAAATTCTGCAGGATCCAGGATCAAAGACTGGGATTAACTAGGTGTAGATGAGCTTCTAGTAAAGTTTAATTCCAAATTTAGTAAGTCTGCAACACCAAAACCAGGGCTATGACTGAAAAAGAGCAGAATCCTGATATATGGGATGAGAAGCACCTGAGTGGTTGGACTCAGAAACTTGGAAATTTCAGCTTTCCTTCAAATACTCCTTGGCCTGCAAAAATGTCCCCTCTTTCAGTCGAAGGCTAGTGCCCTTCTTTTGCTTGGAAACTGTATATGGAATCTCAACTTTGATAGGTAACACATATTCCCCTGCTCTCTTGCTTCATACTGATTTTTTTCTTGCCACTTTCATTAGTAGAGACAGCATATTCCACACTCTCCTGACAATTTACCACATGGTACACAAAGGTAAAGGTTTTGAAATGAGTCAAGAATATAAAAATGTTCTACCAGGGGTCCCATTTGCAGAGTAAGCAGCCTTGCTAATTGGGCCATGTTTCCTGAAGTTCTAAGGATTAATGCTATCTTAATGGTACAGAATATCATGAGACATTTATGCCAAGCCCCTGAAGAGAACCAAAATGTAAGCTCACTAGAGAACTGGAACGTGGCCTTGATTTCTACAATAGAGAATTGCTTAACATTTGAGAACTAGCTCTGTTTTCATACTATTAAGTCTTAGTAGAAAGGAAACATTTGACTTTACGATACTAAGTGATCACACAGTTCAAACTATCCATCAAATGTTGATCTCAATCTACTCACCAAGTCATGATGTCAGGGGCATCCAGCAGCAATCCATTGTAATTTGGAAGTGGTACTTCCAGGGTAACACACAAGCAGGAACAATAACACCTATGTCAATGAAATGGTCAGCTCCATTGTCACTTCTCCCTTACTTTATCTTTGAGCACACAGGGTGTCTCTTTTGACAAGCTAGAGAAAAAACAAAGAGGCAGGGACTAATCAGTGATGGGTCGACTGAATATTTGGGTACAAACCAACATGAAACACTTGCTTATATCAGGGAATATCCCTAAAAGACAGTGAATACGAGAAATTCTCACACTGAGCAGAGCTTTGGGCAGTACATCTAGTTATCTAGCTTGTTTGGAAATAAAACTACCCAAGTGAAAATATATTCAGATTCAGAAGCAGTGGGGAATAGTATTGCTGGTTGGTAAGGGGCCTAGAACAGTAAATATTAGGAGATCAGTGTATACATACAAGGTGTTTCATTGTGTGAAATGCAGTATATAACTTATACTGCAATTTTTTTTAAATTTTATGCCCAAGAATACTAAAATGCCAAGTGATAAGTTGAATCCACTTCAGTGTTTTAGGTGTGTTAATAGGAAAATGTAGAATCAATTTGAGCTCAACAGAATAACAGGAATTAAACTTTCAAACTCAACATGGGGGGCCATTATAGATATACTGAATAATGATAAGGAACTCAATCAAGCCAATTATGGCTTGTATGACTAGTTATGTATTATCCCAAATACAGTAGACTCTTGGTATCCAATTTACCTAGAAAGTACTATTTAGGATTATTTTTTGATATTTATTTTCATTTCAGAACAAACTAAAATGCAACTACAGCACATCAAAAATTAGAGGACAAAGTAATTTAACTAGATTGAAAAGACAGATAACCTTCAAAGGACAGAAAATCCAATTATAATTAAACTGTTCATTAGTAACTGTAAGAGACAGAAGGGAATGTAATAAGGACTTGAAACTACTGAGAAAAAATTGGCAGGAAACATTCTATCTTACGCACATGGAATATCCATTCAGGAATAATAAAAAGCATTTTTTCAGACATGCTTACAGCCAAATATTTTACATTAAAAAAAAACACACTGAAAGACTGATTGAAGGATATAATTCTTTAAAACACACACGTACATTAGCATATACACTTTGTAAGGAAAGGCATGGTATACAAGAAGCAAATTACAGAAATTGGAAAAATATGTTGAAAACTTTATTAAAATTTTTAAAACATTAAAGCAATATACGTTATTGTACTAAATCAGGGCATAGAGTATATGGCATATGTGCATTTAGCGGGTAAATAGCACACTTCAGGAAAAATAGTGTGACTAGCACTCGGGACCTAACCGATGCACTCTGCCAGTCACTAAGCTCCTCCCCTCTTCTGGATTGTAGCACCGTGGTTTAGTTTTGTCTTTTTTATAATTTCTTTGCAAGGAATCACAGAGTAGTATTATTTTCTGTTGAATCCTATTTCTCCATATTTGTCCCATTCATCCTTGTTGGTGTACGTAGAATTAGGCTTAATTTCAGCATTTTATACAACTTTATTGTATGCATCCTCAGTTTTGTTTTTCTGAGCAACGTGCTATTTCCCCTTCATTTCTTAAGAATATTATTACAGGGTGTAGAATTCTGAGGTAACTCACCCGCCACTACAAGACTTTTAAGATGTTATTTAATGTTTTTGTGTTCTCATGGTTTCTGATAATTTTGTTTTTGTTTATTTTGGTTTCTTTTGTGATAGATTTCCTCTTTGTATTTGGTTTTGGTTTCAGCAATTCAAGAGAATATGACAGTTTTCCTAGTTCATTCTAATATTCATCTTCTTTGCTCTTCTCTGAGTGTCTTAGACCTGTGGTTTGGTGTTTGTCTTCAGTTCTGGAAATTTTATTTTTTATTTATTTCAATATTTATTATTCTGTCCATTCTATATTTGTATATGTGGAATCTACTTATGCATTCCAATTATGTGTCTGTTACACCATTTGATATGGTCCCACAGACCTTAGATGCTATGTTCTCTGTTTTTTTTTTCTTTTTTTTCTTTTTGTTTTTAGCTTTTTTTCTGTTTGTATGTGCTTCAGTTCAAGGGATTTCTACAGGTTTACTTTACCTTCACTGATTCATATTGCTGAACTTGACCCTCTCTGGAATAAAGAATTCAGTACCAGTAGTAGGTTTTTTTTTTTTTTTAAGTCTTTAGACAATTGCAATATGCATCATTCTTCACAACCACTGTTCTGAATTAGTCTATCAATGACTACTGGTGTCATATCTAAAGGACTTAGGAAGAATCTAAAACTTAAGGAAGAACTGAAGATCACTGAAATGTGTATTGTTCTCAGAAAGCCTGTTCACTTCCTCCACATTTAAAGTAAAGAGGGGAAAACATTTAGGTGACAATCAAATTACGGTTTAACATTTGAAGCTTTCATTTTATTTTAAAGACACTCTTTTCTCACCTAAGTCTCTATATTAAAATGATAATTATTTTCTGGCTGCAACTGAAGTCCCTACTGTGTTTTGGCAGTATCACTGCAGAGTTAAATACACAGAGGAGGACACAGTTCTTCTGTGCTTAGAAACACATGTGAAATTGTAAAATCTCTCCATGATAATATGCATAATATCATATGTACCTCTTGCAAATTGAACTGCTAAATTTTCATTCATTATGAGGTAGTTTTTAAAGTAATGCTAATGTACTAAAGTTTCTAAAACAGTTGATTTGTACTACATTGCATTCTTTTAGATCTGTTTTTACTTGTATTTTTAATTCTGAATGTTTTGCCATGTGTTTTAAATGTTCTTTAGTCACTTAGTATAAATAGTATGTTGTTTCCAAAATTAGGCTACATACTTCTGAGGGTCAGCACTTAGACTTTTTGTTTCTTGTGTATTTCAGCATATTGTTTACAGAGTGATTATGTGTCTTTATTAGTCTGGGACAATCGTTTTACCTTTATTGTTCTTCAGTTCCATTTGTTTTATGTTTGTGCAGCAGGGAAGAACAAACCTGACTCCGTATTGGATCTATTTCTTTTTCTTTAGCCTTTGTATTCTATTGCTTTTGCTACAAGTTAATCACTAAAGGGATGTAGCCTATAAGCTTACAGTGTACATGATGGCCCATCTCTGGGAACCCTGCCTCCCATGCCTGAGCCTTAAGCTAAAATACCTTTGTTTAAACTCACAGGAAACACCCTGAACCGGTCCACCTGTGAATGGCTGCAGGAAGGAAGACATTAACACATCCCCTCCGGAGTCTGGCCGGAACCAGGAAATATTTACAACAATTTATGACCTTTTTACTTTACCTCCTCACCTCCCCCTCTTTGTTCTATAAAAGAAATTAGCATCCAAACCTGGGCAAGATGGTTCTTTTCGACATTAGTCCACTATCTTCTCTGTCTTCCGGCTTCCTGAATAAAGTCACTCTTCTTTGTCCCCAAAACTTGTCTCTCCCTTTATTGGCCTGTTGTGCAGTGAGCATAACATTTGGTCACAGATTTTTCATATTTTCTGTGTCATTATAATTTTTAGTAACATTAATAAAGCCAGGATGGGCTTGCTGGGCTTCCATTTGGTGCTTCGGCCTCAGCCATGCTCTTCTGTAACAGTGAATAAGTGGCATGTGCTGCAAGCAGCCACTTTCACTTCAACATAATGTTCAGTCTATCCTTTGAGATGCAACATAACCAACATCTCCCTTTCAAGGAAGTATTTAATGTTGCTCTTCCTGATGGTCACTTGCTCTATCAGCCATTGTGTTGTATGCCCCATGTCACAGGCCAAGCCATATTATATGCAGAGCCAGGCCACTAGGTAATACAGATGACAGGAAAGTATGTGCAATTACAGGTTCATTGCACATAAAATGAGTGTGGAAAATAGAGGCTGATTAGTTCTATATTAGATTGTATAGGGTTGCCTGAATACTCTTGTTATAGGGATACACGATTTCTTGCAGGAGTTATCTCTTTGGCAATTTATCTTTTGTAAGATTCGTTTTAAAAACTGCATGCAAATTAAAATGTGAGTATTGAATTTTTTGCTTTTTTGAAGGTTGTGTCAATTGCACAAATTGTACTTTTGACGTCTAATTTGTAGACACAATCATTTTACTGACAACATGGAAACCAGAAGATGCAAACCCGAAGAAACATCATCATGACTTTCCTAATAGATCAAATGACTGTAGTATAATTTCTAAATTTAAAAAAAGATGAATTATTTTTGTTTGTAATGATAATACAAATACAAATTATGGTGGAGCACAGCATCATGATATAAACAATATTCTAACCAAATGAAAAATACCTATTCTTGAAATTGGTTGTGGTACATACATATTTGAAATACATAGAAACTATGATATCTGACAATCAAATACAAGATCTTATGGTCAAAGATTATCAATATTTTTACATATATACACTATAAGATATCAGGATCAAAATATTCTTGCAATAAAGCCAATGTTGAATAAAGATATATTTGTATATGTATTTTAGCAGAATTTAGTACATGCTGTTCCTTGCCTGGTATCAACTTAATTAAGAAATGTTAGAATTGTTGATCCTTAAAATTCTCAGTTTTTAAAACAAATCTATGTATCCTAAAAGTTTTAAAATTATTTTTTAAAATAAGATAATATTTGTTGCATTACAAAAAATCAATTGAAAGATGTTAATCAGAGTATTCAACAAATGGAGTATCAAAAACTTCAGATTTTAATGTGTTTGTTTAACAGACAACAGCTATTCAAAACAAAAGTTTTATAGTTGTTAAATTCTCTGAGACTTCCAAATTATATTTGAGTTTCAACTTAAGGCTTAGAAAATTACAATTCTACAATAGATTAGTGCTGTAAGATTATAGTTGGCTGTTTGTTTGCTTTGTCTCCTGTTTAAATAATTTGCAGTATAGATGGCAAAATGTCAAATTAGAAGTCAAAATATGTAGTTTTGTTTTTATCCATTAACTTATTCTTTCAAATATTAAAATGTGTTAAATTAAATATTTCACATACCTAGATATGCAGATTCAAAATGCAACACATTGAAATTTAAACAAGCAAACAACAACAACAACAAGCTCTCAGAACTTACGAGGTACCAAATGAGATAGTTTTCTTTTTTCTCCTGAGTTTATTGCTAGGTCTAAAAAAATAAACTCAAATAATCTTGGGTAGTTTACTGGTACTTATATTATTCTAGCTACACTGGAAACCCTTTGTCTTTACCTGTAATGGTTCTTCATTTTATTTTATGGAGATCTATTCCTGGTTCCTAAAAGTTTCTATGGTTATGTTTGTTCATTAATGCATTTAATGTTCCTTGTTATATTGCTGCTTCAATTTTTAGTATCTTGTTCTCATCAGGTTCTCACAGCTTGGAGTTTACCTTGAGTCATAAAAATCTGAGATTGGGACCTAAACTTTAATGATGTAGAACACTGCATGATTCTCTAGGGCTCGGTGGGACTAATGGGGGTCTGTGTACTTTTAATCAAGTGTTATAATGAACATACACTGAATTTTGTAGAATGGCCTATTAGGACAGAAAAAGGTAATGTGCCAAATCACGTAAATAAAATGATCAAGGGAGAAAAAATGCTGCAGATCTCGACATAACTATGAGAATCCCACTGAGTATTTGCAATATGCTTTTAGCTAATGGCCATAAATAAGCATATATTCTATGCAGAATATTTAACTTTTATATCATTAAGGCAGAGTGTGATAGCAAAGACCTGAAAGAATTTATGAATAACAAAGCTTAGGGAAGAGGAATATTTCCTCCAAGGTTAGATACAACATTTTTCATTAAAACTGAATTAAAAACAAAATATTTTAGATGTGAAATTAAGTTTTTCCCCAGTTTATCTTTTGATTCTCATCATGTCAGCTTGCTTCAGAGAACTGAGACATTTGAGGCAGAGTTGCCTTAATCCAGAAGGGCTGAGAGGGATTAAACCTGTCCATCGTTATTGGTTACCTGAAGCACTACATAAAGAAAGATTTTGGGCTGTTTCTGCATTCAGCAAGCAAGAGCATTAAGGTGGAAGAGAAATGCCCAAAATGGACCGTGAAAGGGGTGATTTTGGTGGCATCATGACAATGCCTTTTCCATCTAAAACCTTGATTTCTTTCAAAGTTAAACAGATAAATTTCAGTGTGTATGTGCATATATATCTTAAAACTAAGTTTCCTTTTGTCTTTCAATTGCTTCAATTGTAATTTGTTTTGCATAAAGACACATCCATGCATGACTTTTTCTAAATGCATAAATGCAACTGTATTCTTACCTTTAAACAGTTATTTTTATTT
Organism: Balaenoptera borealis; assembly: GCF_965194805.1. Classification (NCBI taxonomy): domain Eukaryota; kingdom Metazoa; phylum Chordata; class Mammalia; order Artiodactyla; family Balaenopteridae; genus Balaenoptera; species Balaenoptera borealis. Next base: position 5,124,883 of record NC_138861.1, on the reverse strand, counting down.
TTAATGACTTATTTCTTTCTAATTTCTCCACTCCCACTTTCTTTCCTCTCTTATCTTCCACTCTGTATCTCAACATCTGTCCTCATTCTTAACACCTTGATGTTTATACTTTGGAATTGTATTTTTATGATCAGATAACCCTGTAGAGGCATGTATATTTGTAAATAGGTATACAGTCATAAGTATATGGGAGAGAAATGTCTGTTATGGTGTTCAAACATAACATATCATTGCATACTTTTGGCCCTCTTGGAATTTTTTATTCTCGTGCAATAGCATGAGATGGAAATCCATACGTACTATCAATTCACTTAGTCATACTTAGTCATACTTTTTAACGTCTCCTAAACTCTACCTGCTTTGTATACGCTATAATTTTCAATCATTTTTCTGTTGGAGTGCACGTACTTTCTTTCCATGTTTGCTTGTTATCAGAGATCTTTGCCCTTTAGAAATATGTTTTAATAATAACTGCCAAATAATATTTTATTAACTTTTATATTATATTTATGTATGGAATTTTGGGTACCCCGTCATACGTAAATGAAATTTGTTTTTGAGTTCCTGATTTTAAAGTCTTGATTAAGTATTTATCTTCTACTTCTGGAATGTGTATGTATTTTTATTCATTTTTAAGGTACACATATTGATGTTTTTTAAGACTATTTCCATATGAATTTTATTTTTAAAATACTGTGAGATAAGTACCTATCTTTTTAAAAAATCAGATGATGGCAAGATATACCTGAACCATTAATTAAATAATATATTTCACATCAACTTATCACATTTTAATTATTCTCCTGTATAATGAGGTCTATTGGTTTATTAACTTCTTGCTAGTCTAGTAAATATTGATTTAATTACAGTGAGTCTATAGTGTGTTCCTCTAATGAGATATTCTCCAATCATTGTTATACTTTAGTATCCTTTTCTTGACTACACTAAAAAATTTGTTCTTTCAGATGAAATTCAAGAATAGTTAACAGAGTTCAGAAAAATATAAATAACAGTGTAACTCTTAAGGGATATACAATGTAGTTTAATATAATGGATAGACATATTCTGAGAATTTATATTTTTATAATATTGTCTATCCAACCAAAGACAAAGCATTTAAGAGAGTAATCAAATATACGTACAGAGAATGTTACAATATTTGAAACCATATCTGGTATACATTCAATACATAGTCAGGTAACTTTTTTCACATAAAATTAGTACATAAAAATAAATCACATCCGTGAATAAAAAGGCAAATAATCTAAAGTTTAGCCAACAGAACCCAATCAAGATATTTTAATCCAGTATAAATTGAATATTAAAACCAGAAAACTTCCTTTCCATGTGAAAAATTTGCCTCATTTTGATATTAAATTTATACTGGTTTGAAATATTGTGAAGATTTTTGTGTATCTATATGGTCACTTTCTTAAATGCTCTGTGTAACAATTTTTAATTTTAATTTATTATTATTATTATTATTAGGTCTCAAGGATAGTGAGATCTCCTACTTCACATAAAAATTTATTTTATTAAGATAACCTTAAATGTCTAATTATTTTTGATTTAGGTGTTTCACATCTTATGCGCATTGAGGTTTATTATCATTATATGTTCATCATACATACCATCATTATACATATAATATACTTATATATTCTTTCTATTTTCATTATTGTTTTTTACTTGAACTTACATTTGCTTGACATTATTATTATCTCCATTCTTACTTTTTTTGCCCCATCTTCCTAATGAAATTAATACAAAAATTTGTATATTAGTCTATTTTTTGCAAAGAATATATTACTGGATTTAATCTTCTGATTAGGTAAGGTTAAGCTGAGATAACAAACCACCCTGGACGCTCAGTAGCTTAGAACAATAAAGGTGAGTTTTTCACTATTTTACACCTAGTTCTGGTTGGGCCTGGATACACACTGTCCTGAATTCACTCAAGGCTTCGGGTATGGTTAGAGCAGTGGTATTTCATAGTGATATTAATTTAAAGTCACCTGTGATCACTCTCTTTTATTAGTACATGTTGAATTTTTACCCTATAATCTTTATAGTAAGAATACACTGTTGATACAAAACTCAGCAGACACTTGAATGATTTAATCCTTATTGATAAAACTTTTGTAATTAAAACTATTTTTGTTTTCCTAATTTGCTGAAGCCATATAAAATATAGAAGCCTGTAAAAAATTAAACATTTTATTCATATATTGAACATATCTACATAGAAATAAGCTCAGGTTAAGACAAATGTCAGAGCCAATGCAGATCTGCGGTATAAGCATACTGCATAGATGATTATTTTATTTGGGATTATAGTTAAAAATAACGTTTGTGAGAACTGTGAATAAGTTTATTACATATAATGAAAACAAAGTAGCTCTCATAAACATCCGTATTTTCTGCTCATTAAGGAACACGAAACAGTGTTTAACTACTGATCCAAGAGAAAAGTACTCATTACAGTGAAACCTTGGGATTCTATTTGGGTGATACTTATTTGGTACCTCTTTATCTGGCCCTTTTTACTAGTGACTTGAAATTAGTGATATTCCCTTATGATCCCAAACAGAATCTTCGCGTTCAAGGTGTCTGCACATTGACTTCCATAGGAAATTTTCTTCTCTCCAGTGTGTGCTCTGAAATTCTGGCTGCCCATGTTACTGGCTAACAACTATAGCCTCCTGATGCTACAGCCTCTGGCTCTCCTAAGGCACACTGTGCTTTGTTCTGTATGTTGAACAATAAGAAAAACATTTAAAACTCAATAGGTGGGAAATCACCTCCTGCATGTGGTCATATTTGAAAAAAGGGTCTCCTATTTTGCGGCATCATTAAACTTCCTCTAAGCAAACATACTGCTGAGGCATTGCCGTTCAAGTATCCACGTTCCATATGTAACCACCATTCATTGGAAACAATGCTCCTGTAAGATACAGTACCTGAATATCTCTTCCATTTCAATATGTATATTAAAGTGAATTAATAGTTTATTTTTTCAATTTATATTGATCAATTTCAACTGATATTTTGGTACTTCCATTCTGAGTGCAGAAATAAATGAATTTATACTCGATATCTGATATTATTTTTGTCAATAATTCAAAAAATAACACACATTTTATTTTTTCATGAGTAAAGAATAATCAAATTTGTTTTACTGCTAATGTTACAACATTTTTGGGGGTAATAATAGTCTGAAGCATTAACCTTAAAAGCATTTTGCATAGATCTTGTCACACAGTAACATATAAAGCAGAATGATTTAGATTATGAAGCAGCATTTCATAGTATGTTTTTAAACGCATTCTCCTAATTTTCCATCAATATATAAATAATTTTCAAAGAAAATTACTTTGCAATGGCTTTCAGAATTACATCATTTCTCAAAAAATAATCTAATGACAAGCCAGCAATTGAATTATGTCTTTTTTAAAAGTAATGGTATTAAGTGTGTTGAGTTTCTATAACAACGGCGAATGAAAAGGTACACAGTTAGAATTCTAGTTTTGTGAAGCTCTTATGAAAGCACCATGGTCTCCAAAAGTTTTGTTTAATGATTGAACAGATATTTCTTATGTTCGGGAACTCAGGGGCCCCATTTCCACTCTTCTATTTAATGCTACGTATTATTTGGAAACTAGGACCCTCACAATGTTCTATTCACAGGTTCTTGGCATTTGGCTTCTGGGTGACCCTACCAAAGGAAGGTAAGTCTCAGAGTGCTGGAGATTAGGAAGAGGGAGAGTACTCTTTCTGTTTCAAGTTAGTTTCAAGTTAGTTTCAAGTCAGCAGATACAGCTGAGGCCAGGAGATTCCGGTCCTTTGTAGCATCCCCAGATCAGAGCACCTCCCCAGAGCCAGGTGTTAATGTATCCCTGCTGGTCCCAGCCTCACTCCTGGGATGTTTCTTCTGTGGTAGCAGCCAGTCCTAGGCATCTCATTCTTAGAAGTTCCAGCCTTTTTCAGGTGGCCCTACCTAATATTTATGGTATCCCACATGGTACTAGAAAGGCAGCAGCAAATGAGAGACTCCCCCAGAATAAAGGGGAGTAGATATTTCCTGCTATTAATAATCTTTCGGTTACTTCATTTTCTTTTTTCCCAGTCAGTCATCTCCACACTTTTTCTACTGGTTTCTCGTACTAAATGTCCTCTTTTTGAAGATCGTAGAATGGTGGGTTTGGTCAATTGCTCTGCCAGTGATTGTGATATGTCCACTGGTAGTTTATTCATATCACATAGTTATGTTTAAAACTTGACAAGTCCAGATATATTGAAGAAAACAATCTTATAGGAGATTTAGAGATTGATTCCAACTGTTTTCTTTAATCAAAAGTCATCCTGTGAATAATTACAAACTGAGAGGCAGATCCAGGTTTAATGTTAAAATATAACAAATTTTATGTATATAAAAACATTTATATCAATTTTGAACTTTAGTTTAAGGTTTTATTTTAATAATAAAAAAGTACATGTTCATTGTTAGCTTAATTTAATATAAATAAATTTGAAAATGCAAAATTATCCAAAATGGAGCTATCTCTTTTCCTAGGCCCATATTTCAGCAAGGACCACTAAGAATTTTAAGGTATACTGATTGCATATTAAAGTTTAAAATGTCAGGATTAAGACATGAAGAAAACATGAGAGTTCCAAAATGAAATCATGAGATCACTTGCAGATATGGATGTACAGGAAAGAGGCCTATTTGGTGAATCTACAGAACAAAGAAAGATGAAGAATTAGTCGCACAAATGTGCCCCAGTCCTTTCTTCCCAGGACTTATTCGGGGAAATGAGTTGTTGTTGTTGAGGGTCACTCCTGCAGGACGTGGCACTAATTAGACTATTAAGTCCATCCCTTGTTTGCCTCACTCCAACCTTTCCTAAAGGCAATGGCAGGTCAGTGACTCAGGGTTTCATTGAGTCTCCTGAGAACTGTGTTTTCATTGGTATTGGAAGTTTTTCTGATGCTTAGTTTTCTTATTATCTGACAATGAGACAACATGGTAAATTGTAAATATATAGATCACTGTCAGTCATTTCAAATTGCATCGTGTTACATATTCTATAAAAGTAGACCCAAGTCATATATTATTTCTTAAATATTCTTTAAGAATATTTAACAAGCATATGTTCAAGAGTGTAGAGGTAGAAATTAGATATGATTATCTTAAAAATCTTTATTTTATAGTTGTCAGTGGAGTGTTTCCATTGTTTTTTTGATATTAAATGAACACTCTATGAAACAATTAATTTTTCTCTCTTTTTGACACTAATTCTATCACCAATACTGTGAAAAAGAAACAAACCTATAAACAAAACTAAACAATTAAAACAATGTGTATGGGCTTCCCTGGTGGCGCAGTGGTTGAGAGTCTGCCTGCCAATGCAGGGGACACGGGCTCGAGCCCTTGTCTGGGAGGATCCCACATGCCATGGAGCGACTGGGCCCGTGGGCCACGATTACTGAGCCTCTGCGTCTGGAGCCTGTGCTCCGCAACAAGAGGGGCCACGATAGTGAGAGGCCTGCGCACCGCGATGAAGGGTGGCCCCCACTTGCCGCAACTACAGAAAGCCCTCGCGCAGAAACGAAGACCCAACACAGCCAAAAAAAAAAAAAAAAAGGGGGCAGGATGGCCCTTAAACAAACAAACAAACAAACAAAAACAATGTGTATGAGTCTAAATTCAGTATTAACTCCGATTTTAACATTTTACTCGTCTCTATCTGACCTCCACCATCTATCAATCAATTATCTTATCAATCTACTGTGGGAGAGAGACACTTTAAAATGAAGACACTCAACTTTCCTGAAATTATTTATGAAAAATAAAATGTTTCTATTACCCAAAGTTTGCTTAATGAAATTCTAAAAAATATGAGGTTTTTACTTCTAAAGATTGTGGAAACTTAATGTTGCTGCATTACCAGCAATATCATATTTGTGCACATGTTTGAATTTTAAAGGTTGAAATTGCACACTTGGCTGACTCAATAACTTTAATATCACTAAGACACTATTTATATAAGAATAATTTAAGATAAAACCCAATCTGATAAAATTGGTATTTAACTTTTAAAGTAATAAGTTGTTATAAGAGGTATAATTTTTTAAAGAATTGATTCTTATAAATTCTTTTTTGGCAAATTATTTTTTCTCTTATTATGATTACCTTATCAGTGCACATAGAAATAATTTTAATTCATAGAATGTTTAGATGTTATGATGATTGATTGGGTCTTATGGATGATCACGATGAACATTACCTATACTTTTAAAGAGAAAAATATTTTGAATGTACAACTTAGAGAGAATTTCCTTAACTTATTAAAGCATTTCACTTCCAGTCAAAAGTCTATCACATCACCAGGACAATCATGCATTCAACACTCACACATGTGCACACACACACACATAAATGTACATATTATGATACAATCACTTTTATATATGGAAAAATACTCAGTTCCAGAAAAAGTGAATCTACTATAAGTAGTGTAAATTTAAGGGGAATCATTTCAGAGTTAGAGATAATTTACAAAATCATTTGGACTTGCTAGAGAAAGCAAATTTCCAGGATGATTCCCCCAAATCACACCTCATATCTCATTAACGAGAAGGGGGTCTTTTCATTACACCATTAGGAAACTTAGGAGCAAAAGGATAAACATGAGCTGAAGGGTAATATAAAAAAATCTAACATACATGTGATTGACTCCCAGAAGAAGAAAGAGTATGCACAGAAAATATTTGGGGAAGAAGAAAAATGTAAAAAATTTCCTAAGTGTAATGGAAACCACCAACTTACGAGAGAGCAGATATCAAAACCCAGGCAGAATGAATAAGCACACAATGGTCGATAACATTAATCTTACTTCCCATGCTGTACACATTCAAAGAACTCTACCTCTCATTTGGAGCATTCATGTCTATTGTAATTTTAATTCTACATCAACCTCCCCCACCAATCTGTTAATTTAAGAGAGCAATTTTCCTTGTGTATGAATGTAGCCATGTCTATATGGGTTCTGCAGAGATTTGTTTCCGGAAAACAACAAAACATAACAAAATGAGATTTTGTAGATGGAATTAAGTTAAGGATATTGAGATGGTGAGATTATCCTAGATTATCTGTTTGGGCCACAAGTGCAATAATATGGATAGTTATAGGAGAGAGACAGAGGACAATTTGACTAGAGAGAGGGAATGGTGATATAAAAACAGAGTAGGGAGAGATTTGATGATGCTGGCCTTGAGGATTGGAGTGATGCAGCCGCAAGCCAAGGGATGCTGGCAGCCAGCAGAAGCTGGAATAGGCTAGGGACTGATGCTTCTTTAGAGCCTCCAGTGGTAGGGCTCTGCAGTAACCTTGATTTCTGCCCAAACTGAATTCAGATTTCTGGTTTCCACAGCTATGAGACAATATATTCCTGTTTTAAGCCACTAATTTGTGGCCATTTATTAGAGAATCCACAGGAAACTAATGCAGATATGCTGTTTTGCTAATATTGTTTTTTTAAATCATATTAGTCTATTTTTTCTGATATTAGCCATATTGGTTACTAATTGACTAGAATGTTGTTTCACCTTTGACTTTCAGTCTATCTGTGTGTCTTTTTAATGTCTTTTTCAAAAGTTTATAGCTTAGTTTTAATCTAGTTTGACATTCTTTGTCTTTTAGCTGGCATATTTATCATGCTAACATTGAACATGAATATGGACATTATTTGGATTGAAACTATTGACATATTTTCTGCTATTAGCCTTAATCTTTAAACTTTTGTTTTTCTTTTTCCTTGCCTTCATATACATTAAGGTTTTCCTTTTATCTATTTTTTATTTACTATTTAGAATGCCAAAAACTTTTCAGTGACCATTATGAGAATTTTAAAATACGTAAATTATCAAAGACTAAATTTAAAGATATTTACTCATTGTCTGTACAAGATTCTTAAAGCATTTCATTTCTATTATATTTTTGATTCAGAAGCTTTCTTTGATCAGTGTTATTTTATTAATTACTAATCATTCAAATTTTTAAAAATATATTTTTATTTTAAGCTATCAATTTAGTTGTTTCACATTTTTCTTGGCCTTTTATTCTTACATATCAAACCTTCTTACTTATATTGTCATTTCTCTTGATTTTCAGATCTTCTTCCAGAAATACATCTTTCAGTAGTTTCTTTAATAATAATTCATCTGTATATGTTACTTCACATTTGTTTGGATGGAAAAAGAAAAGGTCCTTTTTCATTGAATGTTAAAAAGTAAATGCATAAATGTAAGTTGAAATTTATTTTAAACATTTAATTGATATTATTCTACTATACTGTTTTCTATCCTTGGTGGTGACAATTCAAGTATTAGTTTAAATGCAGCTCTTTGTAGATAATAACATTCAAGTCAATTTTTATGATTTCCTTCTTATCTATAGCATTCTTTGCTTCTATAAAAAGAGGTTTGTTTGCTTTTTTAATCTTTGCATTGTTCAGAAATTATTCTCTCCTCTCCTGAACTGATTCTCACTTTGTTTTGTCTCTATTAGTAATTTTAGATCCAGGTTAATATTTCCTTTTCTTATATAGAGATATTTTTTCTATTGTAATAGTTTTACAAAATATATTATCAATTTTCAGTTACATTATCATCACCTCACTTATATATTTCAAGGTTGAGTGTTTACTCATTTGTGTTGTCTTTTTTTTTTACTTTAATTGTGGGTTCTTTTTCCTAATTCACTTGACACATTGTTAAATGAACTCTAAGCGTTTCCATAAATATACTTAATGATCGTTACCAACAGCAATCCTTAGAAGTCTGAAAATAGTTCACACTACCAGGTGAATGGGAGCTTGTGTAGGGCTCTTGGCTTAGTCAGCTGCTCTCACATATGAAGATCCAGATTAAATGTGAAGTTCAGGGTCTTCCAGCTTCCTTTTGAAGTTATCATTCAAGAGAGGAACTTAGGAAAGGGAAGAGGCACGGATGTGTGCTAAGCCTGTCATCTTCACAGACTGTCTATCCATGTCCCACTATTCAAGGGAGAATATTCATTATTTCTTTATTATTATGTTTTAGGTTCTGTGGAGTTTTGTATTATTCAAAAGATATGCATTGATCTTTGGACAGTATTTAATTCTACTTGGTTAGTATCTCCTTTTAGTTTAGTGGTGGCTGTTTGTTTTTCTAATGTCAGCAGTACTCAGGACAACCATGTAAGATATCCAGAAATGTCCTCTTCAGCATGACTGATGCAAGGCAGATTCAAATCCCAATGTTTAGTGCATCAGTGTGGATCCTTCTCCTCTTCACGAGTTAACAGGAGCATTTACGTATGCTTTTTTCTTGTTCATAAGAAAACAGAAGTGGAAACAAAAGTGGCAAAATAACATAATTAGGAACAAAAAAAAGTTTTCAAGTTTGTATAAGATCCTTTTATTAGAAACTAAACCATGTGCAGAGATTACTTGTGATGTTAGCTTTTCCCTTGTTGACTATGAAATCAAGTCAGCTGGTCTAGCATGCAGAACAATATTTTTATACATTTATTTATTTATTTATTTATTTTGGCTGCGTTGGGTCTTCTTTGCTGCACGCGGGCTTTCTCTAGTGGCGAGTGGGGGTTACTCTTCATTGCAGTGCGTGGGTTTCTCAGTGTGGTGGCTTCTCTTGATGCAGAGCACGGTCTCTAGCTACACGGGCTTCAGGAGTTGTGGTGCGTGGGGTCAGTAGTTGTGGCTCGCGGGCTCTAGAGTGCAGGCTCAGGAGTTGTGGCGCACGGGTTTAGTTGCTCCGCCGCATGTGGGATCTTCCCAGAGCAGGGATCGAACCCGTGTCCCCTGCATTGGCAGGCGGATTCTAAACCACTGTGCCACCAGGGAAGTCCCTAGCATGCAGAAAAATAGAACACCATTTTGCCACTAAGGTATATTTCTAAAATAGATTTGGTTCAGCTTAGATATGAGTGGAAATGGCATTGATTTAACTTTAGCTAATATTTATTAGGTGGTCATTTAGTCCACATCATTTTTTTACTGTGAAATGGAAGTATATATATTCATATGTAAGTAATAAATGTATGTGGCTTTAGGGAGAGATTTTTCAATTTTTTAATAATAGACAATTATGCGTACATAAATATACAAATGAATTCTGGCAGACAGCCTCTAAAATGGACCCTGATGACCTCTGCATCCTGGTATTCACATCCTTGTGTCCTCTCCTCCCTTTGACTCTGAGCTGGACCTTGTGGTCTGTCTTCTAAGGAAGAGAATATGGCAAAAGTGATTGAAGCTCTCCTTTGAAATTTGATTACAGAAAGACTTTGATTTTCATCTTTCTTGCTCTCTTTCAATCTCAGTTCTTGTCCTGAGTGAATAGGAGATACTCCAAGTTAGAGGTATCCAACTAACTTGTGCACAGTTTACTGACCACAGAATCTGTGAGATAATAAATGTATGCTTTTTTAAGCCACAAAGTTTTAGAGTAATTTGTTATGAGGCAATAGATAATTCATAATTATAAAATATGCACTAAAATTTAACTCATTCTATTTTTGTTATTAATATTAATTTTTAGTCATTTCTATATTTGTTAAATTTATATTTGATGCCCCAAATCTTGAAATACAGTGGACCCTTGAAGAATCCAGGTTTGAACTGCACTGGTCCACTTATACAGAGATTTTTTTTATCACTAAATACATACTACAGTACTACATGATCTGTTGTTGGTTGAATCCATGGATGCAGAACCACACATGAGGAGGAGGACCTCATGTAAAGTTGTATGTAGATTTTCAACAGTGCGAGCGCTATTGCTCTTAACCCCAGTATTGTTCAAGGGCCAACTATAATATTATTTGATTGGTTTACAACTATTTGTAACAACATATTACAATGGACTATATCCCAGCTTGGATTTTGTAAACAATGTCAAAAGGGTTTGCTTACAGGGAAGAATGAAATATTCCCTCCCACTTCCATTTATTTTAATTAGCCCCTTGGTCAAGAATTAAAGAATTACATTTTGGCTATGAACTTGCTTATTTTCATTGTGAAGACGCTGTGAGGATTTCTGGGATTATACATTTCATTCACAAATCCAAATTGCTTCGTACATAATTGGTAAGTTCCTGTTCTTACAGGACATTTATCTTAATTTTGTTTTTCAACAAGTCTGTTTTAATATCACTGAGGTATTATAAATTTAATTATCATAACTATAAGTATCTAAAATCAAAAGATAATAATGGCTTTATGATCTACACCTTGATATTCTGTTGTTTTGAAAATCAAGTTCAAAACAAAAGTAATTTCGTTTGATAACTGATGTTTGCATAAAACTGTTATTAATGCATCTGAAACTGTATAGCAATACAGTTTATTGGCACTTAGCTAATTCATATAAGAAACAAAGCAAAAACTCAGTCTTGATACTGTAAGCAAACATATAAGCAATCCAGTTTTATTATGTTCTAATTTACTCCAGTAGCTAGCTGCAAGCTGTTCAAAAAATAGAAGATTCACAGAATGTAAGCATCGACTGATAGAGAGAGCTTACACCCAGATCAAAATTAGTCGGACTATATTAGGGAAATGAGCAGGTGCGAGCACTGAAGGTTTATTTTGGGCGACGATTATATTATGTCAATCAGGACATTATGTTCTTGTGTAATGATCAGCTTTTTGAGGTTTAGGCTTATAATGGGGGGAGTGTAGCTCTGCCTACATCTTTGCCCATCTTTAGCAGCAAAAGCTGCTTTTATTAAAAATCTAGAGTGATTTGAGTCAGATAGTTTATCAACTGGAAAGGGAGAGGTTGCTGACTTTGGGAGAGGTGAATGGTCTCAGATTTTGTGAGACCATATTAGCTCTGGATGGGAAGAATGAGAGGATTTCTGTGACCTCTGCAGTTGGTGTGTCCACAGAACCCCAGGGCACAGCAGTGTAGAAGAGAAGCTCAGAGGGCATTGGCCACGTAGAGGACTTAGATGAGACAATATGTCAATCATTTCTTTAGATATATACTATATTTTGTTATAAATGTTGTACACACAATATGTAGCATTGTTAAAAATGAAGAACTTAAGAGGTTTGAGATAATATTAGGTTGATTTTTTTTAAATGTCCAAAATTAGTTCTTAATGCTATTAATTACTTATCTAGTATATTCATAAAGTAATACAATTACTTTAAAAAGAGAAACATAAAAATTATATATTCACATTTAGAGAAAAGAAAGTACCCTTCTATTTGAAAAATGGGGACAGAGTATATTTATTTCAAATTATACATTATAGAGCTTATCCATAGCTACTAGCTTTTAAACTAGTCAGAAGGAATCACATGTTAGTTGTTCATATTCTTTAAGTAGAAATTTGCACTGTCCTTCAGAAGATTTAGGTAAGTCAAAAGAGTGTGTTTTTCTGTTGCATTTATTTACTAATTTCCATGAAGTCTGCAGGAAAACATTAAAAAGTGAAATTGAATGAAATAAAGAATATATCCAGCACAGTAAAACTGAGTACACGCCTCGAAGAAAAGATAAAAGACTGCATACAAATCTAGGGCAAAAATGACAACAAACACAGCTGAAAATATTACCAAGGCCAGTACTCTTAACTCCATCTAAATAAATACATTCTTCTTTTAGGCTGACATTATCTCAAGAATAAATGCTTTTTAATCTTATGCTTAATTATAAGGAGAGATATGACTACAGAAATGTATTTTTGATAATAAAGGAACACCATATAATGTATTGAATACTGTAACATCCTAATCTCTCAGTTTTTTATATTACATCCTGTACTTCTTCCATAACTTCTATACATCACCAAATGTGTGTTAATTTTCCTATTTTGAACAAGGCAGCGTGCAGGTTGCCTGGATAATACAAACTGGATTATCATGTTCATAACAAGAAAAAAATTCAATCATATAATTCCTCCTCTCAAAATTCCAGTGGTTGCCATAGAATGGGTGAATTCCTTACCATGGATACCATTTTTTTCCCATTTAAGTGTCCATCTGCCATCAATGTTTATCTATGTTTGTTCAATTTTGATTAAATTTGAAAAAAGCACCGTTCACAGAGCTTGTCTCACAGTTTTCTATTTCTATGTTGCTTTGCGATTTTCTTCTATCTACAGTGATTTCATCCTTCGTCAAAATGCTGCAATTTCAAATAGAAAATTACTAAATACTTCAAAACTTATCTTAAATACCAAGGCCCATATGCCTTGCTTTCCCCAGCCTTTCTTATGAGCAGGTGAGGATCTAAAATAAGGATCCATGAAGACCTGTTGAATAGTTTTCTTTATGCTGCTCCATCCAGAAACCAATTCCTTTGGGACATCAATAATCCTTTATCCCTTTGAGTTTATTAAATTCATAACTTTTAGTTCTAAGAAATGATGACATAGATTCACTTTTCCCTGACCCTCCCTCTATATACAGCTAAATACTCTAGAAATCATACAACACAATCATAAAAAGACTCTGAAACTTAAAAAGAGGAAGCTGAACTAGCCAGAGACATCAAGGCATGAAGAGCAGCACATGGGTGATTTCTAGATTGGGTGGCACAGTGCTGTGCAACCCAGAAACCCCTCAGGCATCGACACACACATCCTCCTGGAGCAGATGCTGAGAAACCCTATCACTCATACATTGCTGTCAGGAATGTGAAATGGTACAGCCACTATGAAGAACAGTTTAGCAGTTTCTGAAAAAAATAAATGTGCACTTCTGTACAACTCAGAAATTTTACGACTGGGCATTTATCCCTGAGAAATAAAAACTCACCTCACACAAAACATTGTAAATAAATTTTAACAGGGACTTTATTTTTTATAAGCAAAAACTGGCATCAGCCCCGATGCCCTTCAATAGGTAAGTGGTTAAAAATCCATGTTATGCGAATACCTTGGAATATTACTCAGCACTGAAAATCAATGGACTATTGATACCCACAACTTGGATGCGTCACCACAGAATTATGCTGAGTGAAAAAATCCATTATCAAAAGTTGGCATACTATATGATTTCATTTAGGTAACATTTTAAAAATTGTGGTTAAATACACATAATATAACATTTGCCATTTTAGCCATTATTAAACTGTGCACAGTTCTGTGGCTTTAAGTACATTTACATTATCGTGCAACCATGATAACCAACTATCTCCAGAATGTTTTCATCTTCACTAACTGAAATGGCGCAAACACAACATTAAGTCCTAAATCCCCACACTTACATCTCCCCAGCCCCTGGCAACCACCACTCAACTTTCATTCTCTATAAACTTGACTACTGGAGTTACCTCATGTAGATGTAATTGTACAACATTTGTCTTTGTGCCAATGTCTTCAAGGTTCATCCACATTTTAGCATGTGTCTAAATCTCATTCCTTTTTAAGACCGAATGACATTGCATGTGCATACCACATTTTGTTTATACATTCATTCACTAGGTAACATTTTTGAAATGAAAAAAATATATAGAAATGCAGACCCGATTAGTTGTTGTCAATTATTAGGGATGGAGTTAGGAGTGGGGAGAAAGAAGATGCAATTAGGAAAAGGTAATGTGAGGGATCCTTGTAAAGATGAAATTGTTCTCTGTATTTTCTGTGGCAGTGGATACACAAACAAATAGATGTGATAAATTGCCTAGAACTAGATACAAACACACACACACACACACCTGTGTGTACACACACACTCAAATAAATACATGTGAAACTGCAGAAATCAAGGTTAAAGTTAATACCTTGAATGTAAATTGATACAGCCATCATGAAGAAAGGTATGGAGGCTCCTTAAAAAACTAAAAATAGAACTACCATACGACCCAGCAATCCCACTATGGGGCATATACCCTGAGAAAACCATAATTCAAAAAGAGTACCACAATATTCATTGCAGCTCTATTTACAATAGCCAGGACATGGAAGCAACCTAAGTGTCCATTGACAGATGAATGGATAAAGAAGATGTGGCACATATATACAATGGAATATTACTCAGCCATAAAAAGAATGAAATTCGGTCATTTGTGTAGACGTGGATGGACCTAGAGTCTGTCATACAGAGTGAAGTAAGTCAGAAAGAGAAAAACAAATATCATATATTAACACATATATGTGGAATCTAGAAAAATGGTATAGATGATCTTATTTTCAAAGCAGAAATAGAGACACAGATGTAGAGAACAAATTTATGGATACCAAGAGGGAAAGGGGGTAGGAAGAATTAGGAGATTGGGGTTGAAATATATACACTATTGATACTATGTATAAAATAGACAGCTAATGAGAACATACTGTAGAGCACAGGGAACTCTACTTGATTCACTGTGGTGACCTAAATGGGAAGGAAATCCAAAAAAGAGGAGATATATGTGCATGTGTAGCTGATTCATTTTGCTGTACAGTAGAAACTAACACAACATTGTAAAGCAACTATATCAAATAAAAATTAATTAAAAAAATAAAGGCTACATTTTCTTATCATAACCTCCCTTTCCCTATTTCAAGTCTTCTTGAACGTAGCTCTTTTGCCCTTTCCCTGTCTACCCATTTCTGTCCCCCTCTCACCTTAAAAACCTAATTATAGGAATGAGACGACTAAGCAAGTGAAACTAACCCCTGATTTATGCTCTCCTGAATGCACACCATGCCTTGCCTTGCCTAACCTGTTGATTATTTTCCAAGATAAAAAGAAGAATGAAGAATTAATTAGTTAAAAAATGACTAGGTCTCTACCCACAACAGCCCCCTAAGGAATCCTGCCGGCAGATCACTTGGGCAAGATAACATCTGAAGGGAGAGTCAGCCAGCTTGCATGTGATGGAGAATGATGCAGAACCCAACTTCCTCTCTCTATGATTCACTGAGATTTCCCCCCTTTTTTCCATTTAAAAACTGTCATGGCTGAGCAGGATCTTCAGAGTTGGTTTGGTACACAAGTCCACCATCTCCCCAGATTGCCAGCTTTTCTGATTAAAGCACCTTTCCTTTCTACTGAAACTTGCCTCTTGAATTATTGGCTAATGAGCAGAGAGAAGCAGAACCTGGGTTCGGTTACACTCTGGGGAAGGCACAACACTTAATGGGCCAAATAATTATTTCTTCCTTGATCCGTCCTTACAACAATTTTTGCCTTTCTGTTTCAACTTTTGTCTTATCGTTATTTTGAGTCTTTAATGATATAACTAATTGTTAATGGGTTGAAAAGACACCAGAAAGGGCAAGGTATTAATTCCATGTCATCTGAATTCCTATTATATGTGTGACCCACTGTGTATATAAATCTCTATACACCATTGCACCTAATTATAGAATATCCTCAGTAACATAAGACTGGAATAAGACTATTTGATGCCAAAAATATATACCACATTGATATTATAAATATATAAAACTTATTGAGAGGTCACTATGCACCAGACATTACTCCATACAGTATTCAGCTATAAAGGGGCCCTTTGAAGTCCCATTTACTGTTGAAGAAACTAAGAAATGTAAAGAATGTAATTTGCCTACTGTCATGTAGTCAAGAAATGTTAAAATCTGATCCCAAGCAATCAGTCTCCAAAGCATCGCTCTGAATCTTCACCCATTATTCTTTGTTTTATCATATGGCACATATATCACCCATGTGACTCTCTCTATTATACTGACAACAGATAAAATATCAACATAATCCACAGATTCAGTCTGTTGTTTGAACAAAGACAAATGATTATAGTAATTGTTTTCTACTTATTTACCTTTGCAATTTATATATCCATGCATGCAAACAATGATACAAAACCACTTAAGGGTTAATTTTTAATATTGTTGCATATCCCATAAGAAAATATTTGTCTCACTTTTTCAATTATGACACATTACGGAAAAAATACATTTTAGGATAGAGTCAAATATGACAACACCACTTTGGTTTTGTAGAAAGTAACCTGTAAAATATTTTTCTTCAAAAACTTTGCTTTAATAGTCTTTTTAAAAGTCATAAATTTAAATTTTAAAAGGATAAAGTTTCCAACACTCTGAGAGTGAGTTAATCTTTATCACACTATTTAATTTTTTTTTTTTAATGTGTCCACATAAAGCCTTGTTTTATTCTTGTTTAATAGATCTTTACTGGAGTACAATTGCCTCACAATACTGTGTTAGTTTCTGTTGTACAGCAAAGTGAACCAGTCCTATGCATACATAAATCCCCATATCCTCTCCCTCTTGAGCTTCCTTCCCACCCTCACTATCCCACACCTCTAGGTAATCGCAAAGCACCAAGCTGATCTCCCTGTGCTATGGTGCTGCTTCCCACTAGCTAACTACTTTACATTCAGTAGTGTATATATGTCTCTGCTACTCTCACTTCATCCCGCCTTCCCCCTCCCTGCCCCCCCGTGTCCTCAAGTCCATTCTCTACGTCTAAGTCTTGGTGGAAGACCTAAATAGACGTTTCACCAAAGACATACAGATGGCCAAGAGGCACATGAAAAGATGCTCAACATCACTAATTATTAGAGAAACGCAAATCAAAACTACAATGAGGTACCACCTAGCGCCAGTCAGAATGCCCATCATCAAAAAATCTACAAACAATAAATGCTGGAGAGGGTGCGGTGGAAAAAGAACCCTCCTGCACTGTTGGTGGGAATGTAAATTAATTGTTCTCTTGAATGGGACTGCGAGATGTACATCATAAGGTGGAGAGGCCTTAATGTCTATACAATCACTGAAAACTCTTTGTCTATGAAGAACATAAATCCCCTGCCAATCCATTTTCCCTTAGTACAAAGTTTTTAACAATTTTCTTTTCAAAACAATAAATTACTGCAGTACCGCATGTGTTCTCTAAATCACTGTCTTTTGTGTTTACAGCCATGACTACAAGTTTACACATCATTGATTTCTTTTGGGGCTGGCAGGAATTCACTACGTTTCTTGTAATGGAAGGATTTAATTTTGGTACATGTCCAAAGCAAAGAAAACACACTCTGCTCTCTATTTTCAGTAATACCACAGAATAAAATCAGTCTTCATAATATATAAAATAGAAATTATATATCATAGAAAATATATATGAATTAATATTATATTTATATTTTTGTTTGTTTAGTCTATATAAAGCATTTTTAAAGGACTAGCTCAATATAGATATGAAAGGATAAAACATGAGAAAATATTCTCTTTCCTTCTTCCTTCTTCTATTGTCTTAACTTACTTATAGTTTGTGACATTTGCACTCTTAGGAAAGAAAGAAGTCACTAAATCCCCTGCCCTAGTGTTAGTGTTATTGATAAAAGGAAAGGAAATGAACACGTTATCTTTCTTCACTTAGAGAAAAAATTAATAACATGATATTTGAAGCAAAAGTAATGAAGAAGAACTCCCGTCTCTTTATTCTGAACTGCTGATTGAACTACCTTTTTTAGGTTTGCTAAATGAAACATAACTTGCACACAAAGCAGGAAGAACAGTAGCACCCCTGAGTGAGTGAACCAGAGCTGAGCACGATGACTGCCATCTGTTCACCACTACCACCGGTGGGCTTTTACCTTCGGTCAGGGGGGCTGCACCTCTGCTTAGAGCACACATAGACTATCCAACCAAGTTTTTCTGCAAGTAAATCAAGTTGCTTCACAACTTAGTATGTTCTTAAATATACTTGGGCAATGTGGGGTTACTCATTCCAAGCAATTTAAATACCTCTTTTTTTCCTGGAACAAAACCAGATATTCCAATCAACACTTTAGAATATTGGACCAAATGTAGTTGGGAATGTAACTCATTTCCCCTGGATTGTTCCACCCTGATGTCCTGATAAATTCCCATATGCATTTCTATAATTTAACTGTGGAAAGGGTTCTTAGGGATGTTTATTTGCTTTATCGTTTTGAGTAAAAAATACTGCTAAGATGTTTTTTGCCAACTTCAAAATGACCCCAAGAATTTGTAAATATAGGAAAAACATGTATTGTAAATGATGCGAACAAAAGTAAAATGATTCTGAACTCAAAATAATTTGCAGTTTAGAACCTCTTAGTTTCCTATGAGACAAAAATTCTTCCTTAACGATTAATGTTTTCAAAATATTAATTCAGGTAAGTAAAGAAGTCCCATTACCAGCAAAATTCTCTTCTGCTACATGTTTAAATAATATATCTCCAAAATATGTATAATAATGCAAACAACAACATAGACAGTCTCCAATTTTGATTTGATTTTCAATTGAGGGTTAGTTATCAACATGACAATGAGCAATGTTGAGTGTTATCACATTTTAAATTTATAGAATTAATTACAAGTTCCTAATTTTTCAATTGCCTTAGCTATGTTTTGTATTAAAAGAGAAGAACGAACCATGGCAAAGCTAATTTGTTCCAGGCATTTTAGCTAAATCAAAAGTGAAATAAACTATATTCGATGTTGAGTCGAAAACAATTAATTGATCTGCTCTGTTATATCTTATTACTCTCCCATATGCTATTAACTTAAATAGATGATCTTATACTCACTTTCCCTGGAGCAACTTGAACCTTTTCTGAGTTATAGTCAAAATAAAAAGACATCATTTGTCACAAGAGAGCGAACCAGAACCAGAATATCTGAATCTCAGTAAATCTGTTTCTTTCGAATTACTGGTAATTTGGCAGAATTTAATCTTCCAAATTCAGTCATATATTCCCCTCTGACACTTCTAACCAGGTTTCCCTATTCTCCTCGGAGCTATTTGTATTTTTCTTGAGGATAATAAGATAAGGCTAATAAAGGCTCCTTAGCGCCGCGACATCACCCCAATATCTTCATGCATATTGATGAGTGAAACCCTTTTCTGATCAAGGTTTGTGTTTGTGTGTGCAGTGTGTAATAGTATAATTAGCTTTGAGCTTCTGAGAAAGACTAAATTGCAACACTTTGACTTAAACACATGGAAAAACCAGAGTGTAGCTTTTCTAATACTCTCTTCAGTGTTCAGAAAGGATAGAAAAGTTTACTGTATCCTTCTCGTTACCCTTTTTGCATCAGTCCAGATGTGCCCTTAGTCATAGGACACATTTTGCCACCTGCATCTGTCTCGAGACATCACTTACAGTTCACACGCAACTGCTACAGTGTAAGAAAGTCTCCACCTGAAAGAACAGACCTCACCAGGTCAAACTGTTCACATCAGTTGGTGACTTAGTAACTCCTGCACAAGATGAAATTTTGTAAAGTCTCAAGGATATCATACTCAATTTGAACTGTTCTTAACTTTACTAAGAAAAAAAAGGTTTTTTTTCCTCAGAAAAGAGAGAAAAGTAGATTTATAAGAAAAGGCATCAGCGGATGACAGCTACAGACTCCAATGTTACACATCTGTGTAGATCTCCAAAAGTCAAAAGTTACTGGCCATAACCTAATACCATTTTAATACTAACAATACATAATAATATTACTATATAATAATAATAATGATAATTATATAAACTCTCATTGAATCCGGGTTTACAATGTTCCAAGGATTGTTTTAAATAAACTCTTTATACACTGTCTTTCAACCAATGAATAGAGTACTCTTTTCACACTGATTAAAGAGAAAAGAAACTAAGATTCAGTGAGGTTAAACCATTTGCCAAGTTAGCTAGTAACTGGCAGAAACAGGGTTCAGAAACCCTTGTGCCTGATAGCATTAAACCACCACTTAAGTAACAGACAATCAACGGTAACTGAAAATACTTATTCCTCACAGTTAGTTAATATACACTGTAAACGGGTGTAAATACTATGCACATCAGTTTGAAAATATCCACCACAGTATAAACTGAACTAAATATTCCTTGTACTGTGTATATTGCAAACCTTCAGCAAGCCATATATTAAAGATATTCAATGAAACATTTTCAATAAGGAAAACAACAGGATGCACTACAACAGAGTTATTTAAAAGAATGATAGTGATACATCTCTGCTGATGTGAAAAGATCTTCAAGGCACATTATTAATTTTTTTAAAATCAAGCTTGGAGTAAAGGAACACAGGAAACAAAGAAGGTGAGTCCTACATTTGTCTGAGCTAATTGATTCAAGAGAGTTTCCAAGCCCTGGTGCAGGAATATTGACCCTGAGTTGAGGAGAGGGAAATGGGCGTTTGAGGAGTCCAAGGTGGTCAGAGTTCAGAGGACTGAGTACCAGAGAAGAAAGAACAGCACAGAGAGGACACAAGAAATCTGCAGAGGGGCTCAGCCAAGTCAGCACACGCTGAAGAAACTAGTACAGGCACAGGCTAGGAGAAACTATGGGAGGAAACTAAGACTGGAGAGAACTCCATCTAAACAGATAGAAACAATACCCAGAGCTCAAAACATAGTTGTGTGGCCCACCTCATGACCATGGGATGTTTGATAGTGTATACACAGGGTTTTACCACAGTAGTG
The DNA here is from genome assembly GCF_965194805.1 of Balaenoptera borealis. Classification (NCBI taxonomy): domain Eukaryota; kingdom Metazoa; phylum Chordata; class Mammalia; order Artiodactyla; family Balaenopteridae; genus Balaenoptera; species Balaenoptera borealis. The sequence goes on along the minus strand of NC_138861.1, from coordinate 5,103,425 downwards.
AGGGAAACTCGCCCAAAACATTGATCTTGTATCAACTAACAAACGCAGAAAACCCCAAAGGATCAAACTCTAAGTAATTTAACAAAATACTAGAGTAAACCTGAGAGATAGTTATAGGAACATAAATATCCAGCATACATTAGAATTCAAAATGGTTAGCTTTCAATCATAAATTAGCAGGCATTCAAAGAAACAAGAAAATAAAACTCTTAACAAGGAGAAAAATCAATCAAAACAAATCTAGAAATGACAGAGATGATATAATTAGTAGACAAGGCATTAAAAGTTATTTAGCTGTATTCCATATGTTCGAGAACCTAGAAGAAACATAAAACATGCTTAGTATAGATATCGATGATACTATGCAATGATTCAGATGAAAATTATAATGGGTAAGATTGATAACAGATTAGATATTGCAGAAAAAAAGTGTACATACTGCATTTCATATATATTTGTAGCTGTAGCTTTCACATCGTGTCTATTATTTATTTCAGGTTTACATTTTGTCACAGAGTAATAGTTTGAGTAGCTGCAGTAAAAGCGGTAAAAATCTTCATTTAAGGGTTTGGAATTTAATTTTAATATCCACATGAAATTGAAGGTACTAATGCCCTACTCTGTTAACATATATTCTTTACTAGTATTGCAACGAATGCATGAAAATTAAGTGGACACTTTACAAATAAACATGCTAATACAACATTTTATCTATATATATTATTTCCCATATTTATTAGAAATATTGAAGCCATGTTATTCACTCCACTATGATTAAAATGTCTTCTAATAGTGATAGTGCTCCTATTGTATGGTGTTATTTTTTGCTGAATAAGATTAATGATAAGAAAATATTGTAAGTCACATAATATTAGAGAATAATTAATCTTACTTGCTGTGCAATACATTATTAGTGTGGTGATGGAAAGAAATCTAAATGAAATAATTTATTCTATTCCATTAGACAATGGCATGGTTTCACGAAGAATCAATAGAATTGCAAAAATGTTGAAAGTCAGCTTTGTAATGAACTGCAGTGAAACAAATTTTCATTAAAAGTAGGTGAAATCACACTGCATGATAATGAAGATTGACTCCTTGCATCTGTAATATTTCTAAGAAAGGAAAAGTTCTGGAGAAAAAGATAATTCTAATATTTATGAGAGTTACTCAATATGACTTTTCAATTAGTGAAATCTTTACATACAATTTATTGGAAATATATTTATTTTTCTAGTCATTGATTGGGCATTAGAAGAAATACCAGTTATGGTGGTCAGTAGCATTGATGCTACTCATCATAAAAATATGCCAGGTGTTTTTAGCAATTCATTATGCTATTTATCAGCAATATTTAGACTCTAAGAATCATAGAGAAAAAATTTAAAAACACAAATCAGGTAGAAATGATCAATGCCACTAATATATTAAAAGTAATTTCTCAAATAAATTTTCTCTTAGGGTGTGAAACAAGATTAAAAGATGTACTAGTATTTTAGCCTACAATTAGAAGCAATATGGATTTCAAAGAATTGTTTAAAAATAATCATTCTGAAGAAAATGTAGAATCTCTTTTATTTTTATATCCAAATGACTTAATCTCAGTTAAAATATAAATGTATAGGTACAGTGTTTTTCTCTGGATTCCTAGGGAAAAAAAAAAAAAAAAAAAACAAAAAAACATGAAGAGAAGAGGCAAGATTAATTTTTAGTAGTTCTTTATTAATTATCCATTGTTAGAAGAAATTGTCCTAATTAGAAGAAATTACATTCCTGACTAAAGTGCTCCCGAGTCTGATGAGATTTAAAATAACTTCACAGAAGCAACATTCTCAGAATTTATATGTCAAAACACATATATTAAACTATCATGACCTTTGCATCTGTTGCCTTGTAAACTCTCCAATTACATGAGCATATTTATTTGTCTCTTCTACCCAGTTCAGAGGCTTTACATATAAAATTCAAACTTGTTCCCAGCTGAGCACCACCGTTTGCCAATTGGGTTAAGCACACCCATTAGGTTATTTTTGGTGCATACTGGTAACCGCCATTCTCAGTAAAATGTTGCCATGTTTGGAGACATTTATTAGCAAGCAGGGTACTGAACAGTCATTCATTCCGGCCCTCTGTGCTCTAAGATATCCTGTTCAAAAAGTTCATCTAGGAAACATGTGATCAAATCTCAGTTAGATCCAGCCCAAGAAGAATATACTGAGGCAGCAGTGGGAAAATTAAAGAATCAAGAGCACGATTCTGAAGGGTTCAAGTTATATAGGTTCCTAGATTCTCACAACTTTCTTCTTTAGAGGTAACAAATTATTTTTAAATAGTTGAGCCAATTCACACATCTGGACTTATTCCATTAGTGAAATGTGTTGTACATCTGATTTGCTAATTCACAAGCCATTAGCTTTAACAATAAAAACCAATTTCTTATTGTTTTTAAAACAAATGAAAAACGATTTCATAGCAAAAAAAAGGTAGATCTGGGACAAGATTAATTTGTTTAATTGACAGAAAAGTATAGAAACCCAATTACTTTTCATAATATAAATAAATTTTTGTGAAAGAATGGGTATGCATATACTCATATATTTACTTATTGTGATACATTTATCTAAATTTGAGCTAATCACACTTCTATAAAATAAATAGTTTTAGGTCACCTTAAAAAAATTTTAAATCACACAGATTAAGATTTATTTGGTGAAAAATCATATAAGCATATATGTTCTAGACTTTCAAATGAAAGTCTAGAAATTTCTCAGAAGGATAAACTGTCTCAATAATTTGAACTTAAGTTAAAAAGTGAAATCATCTTGGTCTTAAGAAGTGCATCCATAGCAATGAATAGTAGGTAAATCCTAAATAAAGTCTTTAAAGAAGGGACACATCACCTTCTCTCTGTCGCCCTAAATCTGTGGCCTCATGGAAGATTCACTATGACCAGCTGAATGAGGGAGATAGAAAATGGACCTGTTTTATAGTATGCTGCCACAACCTGAAAGCTGTTAGTTTAGTGCTATTGCCATATTTAGGTATGACCTGGAGGAACAGTGGTGAAGTTCATATTGCCAGTGGGCAGAATTTTAAACCCTATGGTGTGTTGTTATTGCTATTGTTTTATTTTTGGTCTTGTTTTGCAGAGAGGAAGAGAGCCAAAGGTAGAGATCTAAAGTGATTCATGGGCAGTGAATAATCAGTGGGTAATTCCAGGGTTTCATGGTTAAGGGCTTGGAAACACACACACACAATTGGAAATCTGTAGATAAGCATATTCTCAAAAGATGAATATAGATAAGTATCAAGTGGGCAGAAAGTGTGAAGATCTGAGACCTATATAAATAGTCACAGAAGAGCAACTCCAGCAGAAGAAGATCTTAATAAAAGTAGCAGAATATGCCATCCCAAAATATGCTGCTTTAGTATATTGATTATTTTGAACTGTAGACATTTGAAAAACAGCGAATGCAGGTTGTTAGCAAACTCACATTCAGCAGCTTGCCACTCAAAAGCCAATTATCGAGGGGCAAGTGTCAATAGAAAGGAAAGGTGCTTTAATCAGAAAAACCAGCAATCTGGGGAGAAGGTGGACTTGTGTCCAGAGACCAACCCTGAAGATTCTGCTCAGCCATAACAGTTTTTAAAGGGAAACAATCTCAGTTAATCATTAAGGTAGGAGGTCAGATTCTTCATCACTGTTGCATTGTGTGCAGACCTGCTGGCTTCTCCTGATCTTCCTTTGAATGCTGTCTTACTTGTGTGGTCCACCTGCAATTGGATGCTCTCTCACCCCCGTGGTCTGCCTGCAAATTTACTAAGGGGAACTAGGGGTAGAGAGTCAGTCATTCTTTAACTACTTAATTCTTCATCCTTGCTCCTTTTAATCCAGGAGAGGAATCAACAGGCTAAGCAAAGGATTGTGTACATTCAGGGAAGCCAGGAGTTGGGTTAAATGTTACCTAGTGATCTCATTTTTTATAATTAAGGTTTAAGGGGAACAGAAATAGACAAACAGGAAAGGGGCAAAAGAGCTGCTTACAAGTTTTTTTTCTGAATTCTCCTTATCTGCTTAAAGACAGATCCTCCAAAAGGAACCATTTGTCATAAATTCCTTCGCCAGGTATTTTACCAACAAGGGAAGATTGGCTGTTATCACAGGAGAAGGGACTAGAATTCCACATCACATTCAAATTTTGTTATGATCATACCTCTAACCTATTCTTCTAAGGGTCTATTCATCTTTCCTAGAATTTGCTTTCCCCCAAAGGCTCACATCCCTCCTCCTCTTTCCCTGTTAAGATGGTATCTAATCCTGAATTCTAAAGCTAAAGCTTTGAGTTACTCATTTGTCCCTGAGTATCTCCTGACATGAAGTATACTTGTTAATAAGCTTTTATTTGTTTTTCTCTTGCTAATGTCTCTTATTACAAGGATCTCAGCCAAAATTAGTTTTCCTCCTCTACATTAATAACCAGGCAAACAAGACGATGACTTTTTGTGATACGTCAGCCATCTTGGTCCTTCCTCATGAACAAAGTACCATGTGTCCTGGGCTTATGGACCAAGTGGCCATGAGGGCAGAAATGAATTTTAAGCCTGATCTCGGCAACACGTGCTTTCCTCACCAAGGCAATCTGGCTATGGATACTGCTGCATGACAAACGCACCAGTGTGATAGGGAAGAACAAATCTCACTCCACACTGAATCTGTTTCTTTTACTTTAACCTTTGCATTCTATTTGCTTTGCTACAAGTTAATCAATCACTAAAGGGATGTAGCCTATAAGCTTAAAGCATACACAGTGGCCCATCCCTGGGAACCCTGCCTCCCATGCCTGAGCCCTAAGCTAAAATACCTTTGTTTAAACTCACAGGAAACATCCTGACCAGACCCACCTGTGAACGGCTGCAGGAAGGAAGATATTAACACCTCTCCTCCGGAGTCTGGCCGGAAGCAGGAAAGATTTGCCCCAACTTATGGCCTTTTTTACTTTATCTCCTCACCTCCCCCTCTTTGTTCTATAAAAGAAACTAGTATCTAAACCCAGGCAAGATGTTTCTTTGGGGCACTAGTCTACCATCTTCTTCCTCTGCTGCTGGCTTTCTGAATAGTTGCTATTCCTTGCTCCAACAATTCACTTCTTGATTTAAGGATCCAGTAACACCAGCAGCAGAGACCAAGCTGAACATGTGTTTTTAGCACCATTCACCCAAGGGATCAGCCATTCAGGCATCATGGAAGGAAAATACATTTGTTAGCACTGGAATAAACCACAAGGATGTGGATTGCCTTCCTAGCTCATCATAGTTCTGCCATAACCTCCATCAGTGAGCTTACAGCATGTCATCTTCACCATGTTATCCACACACAAGTCTTCTGAAAGGCGATTGACATAACAGCAAATAAAGTGCTGCAATTAACTTATGTTTCTTGAATCCACTTATCCTGAAGTGGTTGGCCTGATTTTATTAAATCTCTTTATTTGGAAGTTAAATGAGATTATAAGAAGTATGTAAGGAAGCCAAATTGACAAGGGGTAGGCTGTGGTGATTTGGACTATAAATTCCCAAGTCTTGGTGAAGCTGAAACTCAAAGCACCTGAAAACTTTCTCCTTGTCCATTGACTGGTTAGGTTTGACCAAAATATAAATTTGTAAGATATTTGAAAGGTGGAAGCAAATCAGCGATTATAACCATGAAGGTTGTCATGGTTAGAAATGAAAGACGGTGGCAGAGATGAGTGGGTTGCAGCTTGTGATCACTTTCTTCCATCTCATTTTTAACGTTTCTTCCCAACTATGAACATACTCAAGGACAGATCCCAGGGACCCATCATTAAATAGCCTGCTACAGAACCAAAGTGGTAACAGTTGTCAGGAAATGTCACCAGCTCTCGCTTCCTTGTTTCATTTCAGCAGCTGACCATTCTTGGGTTCTCAGATTGGTCGGTTTGGTGACTCTTCTGTTCTTACAGTCTGTTTCTGATCTTCACTCCACCAGCTCTAATTATTCATTAATTCATGGAGGCTCTGTGATTGAACCCTGACTGTAACAAACCCCTATTGTCATGATTGATTCAGGCAAGAATTATAAGTGGATACTAAATTATTAGGTTATGGGAACATTTCCTCCCTCTCTCCTCCTAATGATACCTAATTGTCAAATCACAAATTTCTTTCTGGCCATTGTTGGTCATCAGAGGAGCATATGTTTTCCCTTGTGAAATTGATGCAACTTAATTTAGTATCATGAATATTAGCATTTTGCCTTGTGGAATTGATGCAATTTAGTTTAGTATCACTAATATTAGAAAACAACATGTGGTAGAATATGATATGTGCAATTATATATATTTATATATACATATAAATATATAACACAGGGGCTTCCCTGGTGGCGCAGTTGTTGAGAGTCTGCCTGCCAATGCAGGAGACATGGGTTCGAGCCCTGGTCTGGGAAGATCCCACATGCCGCGGAGCAACTAGGCCCGTGAGCCACAATTACTGAGCCTGCGTGTCTGGAGCCTGTGCTCCGCAACAAGAGAGGCCGCGACAGTGAGAGGCCCGCGCACCGCGATGAAGAGTGGCCCCCACTTGCCGCAACTAGAGAAAGCCCTCGCACAGAAACGAAGACCCAACACAGCCATAAATAAATTAAAAAAAAAATATATATATATATATATATATATATATCACAATTTAGAAGAGCAATAAATATACTTTGATGAAAGAAATAAACCTTTGTCAAATCTATGCTTACTCCTAGTTAAGAATCACACACCTTCCTTAATTGATGTGTGTGTGTGTACACGTGTGCAGATGCATACATTTTTTTTGCTTCTTGTTTTTACTCTGATGGAATTGTTCACAGCGCAGTGCTTGTACTCAGGTGAACTTGTGAAGTACAGATGAGCTCCAGGCCCGGGAAGAAGCTGAGTTTTCTGACTCTTCATGAGACTCTTCCCAGATGGCCCCTGGTGGTCTCTGCTCAAGTCTTTCATCAGCTCATCTTGGAACGTTTTCTGATATTTATAGTCTAGAAAATTGGAGGCAGAATTTCCAGATCCATGTGTGAAAAAAATAACTGGAATGTCAAAAAATGTCCTTTCTTTTGAGAAAGAAAATATTCTGATTTTATCAGTTGTTAGACAGTTGCTTCTAAGCAAAACAGAAAATAGCAGCAGATCATTTATTTGCACAAGAGTAATAGTACTCCACTAACTAATGTTTATTAAAAAGATGACCCCAATCAGGTATTACAAACTTTCCTGGGGCTTTGTAATGCAATAAAATATTGTTTCCACAGAGTCATAATCATGAATCCATAAGTTATATACATATTATCTGACCATTTTGTGAACCATTGTCTCACATGAAACCAAGTTGTAGGCGGTGATTTTCTTTCCTCATGAGGAAGATATTTGGGGAAACATGGAGGGAAATGTTTCTTCTTCACTATTTTGCATATTTTTATTGACAGGACTTACGGTAGGTGTCAGAAACACTGTGTTAAAGCTTTCTGTAAATGAGTTGATTGGTGTATATGAAATCATCACAGGAGAAATTTTGTTAAGATTTTAGTAAATAGTGATGCTTAATATACTCTAAAGATATAAATTTTGTTCGTAACAGGATGATAGTGCCATGGGGAAATAAATGTCAATGTCAAAGCTGTGTTTTTACTATCAGAAAATATGTAACTAAAACCTCCAGAGTCTGCAAAATATTATTGTACAGGGACTTTTGTACTGTCTCTATTTTAGTGTTAGAGTGTCTTTTAAAGAGTGGTAACTATGGAGATATAGCTATCTATCTATCTATGTATCTAATGTTCCCTTTCTTCCCCTTCTTTCTGCCAGTGAGCTGAATGAGATAGTTTCCAAAGTTTGCATTTTTGTGATGACCAATTAAAAGAATATGGAGGGTGGTGTGATAAAAAAGCAAAAAAAAATTGACAAAGACTTTCAAAGAAAATATAAGCTGATCAACACAATAAAGATGTGGAAGAGAGTGAGAATAAGGAGAGAAGGGGAGGAAAATATAACAACAGCAAAAGCCTAACGACAGGGCCATTGAAAATTTTAGTTATGGGAGAGGGAGAAATTTAGTAGTAGCAATAAGGCAACAGAACTCTAAATATTAAGACTGAAAGGTATTACTAACTTTAAGAATCAGATTGCTCTGAATACTCATAAGAAAGGCAATAAAGCTTTAAAGTAATTAATAATAATTATTAATGTTTTTACTTTCTGTTATTAGACTTTACTACATTACGTGCAAATTTATACAGAGACTGAGCCATGGGAATCTCCTTACTTCATTAGAAATACATGAGCCAAAAAACACAATAAGAAAGTAGCCTGCTATTTATGGAATTTTTACAATTGGACTTTAATTTTGAAACCAGAGAAAACCAAAAACAATATAATTGACATAATCATTTATTGTCTACTTAAGCATATATAAGAGAGAGAATATCGATGGAAATCATTTTTTTTAACTTTATATGTTTGTAAAGTTTTCGCAGGAAGGTGCTGTCATTTTGAAATGTGAAAATTATACCAACATATTTCCGTTTTGAGTACTGTCGTGGTCTTTGAAAGAACAAGCACCCAGGCAATATTCATGCATGCCTATTATATCCTCTGAGAAACCCACATCCAGTTTTGGGATAGCCTTTAAGATTTTTTTTTTTTTTAAGCACAACTTAGAAATCAGAATTTCCTGCAAGCAAAAATCAGGAAGGTTATAACTATCTTTTCATGTAACTTTTCTTGAGTAAGTTTAATATACCCAGGACAAGTTCTGGCATAGTAATATTTTTCTCACAAATGCCTGCAAAAAGATGTATTAACTATTTTTACTGAACTGTAGCAGAAAAGTAAACTACTTGCCAGAAATTACATTAACTAAAATATATATTTATCAAAACATTTTGGGGCATGGTACTGCTATTAGAATTTTTCTCTTCTCAGAAACATTTTAAGGTATTAAATTTATAATAAAGTCATGTATTTGGTAAGGAAATGTGTTTATTTCATTTTCTTTTTAGTTATTGATGTAAAATATCAGTTATATTTTATTGATATCAGAATATCAGTTTATATCAGTTTATTGATATAAAATATGTTAAAATATACTTATTGACAAAGCAACATGATATTGGAAGGTATGAAAGTCATATCAACACAAAGATTTTCAACATATGTTACATATTATGAAATAAATATGTTGCACTGTTAAGGTGTTGGCCATGTGATCCAATGCCAAAGTGCAAAATCAAATTGAAAAACAATACGTTGTGACAGAATACAAACCATGTTTAAGATGAATGAACAGTTATTTATACCAAAGAGCTTAATCTACTTGGAACTTAACCCTTCCAAATTTGATAATGTCTATGCTCGTCAAATATCTATGTTAGTATAATAGGAATGGACAATCTATCATAAAATAGCAGCAACATGCATTAGAAACAATACTTCGTTTGGAAAAGGAAATTCAGTATTCAGTGCTGAACAAATTTTACAATTACTTATATTTTTAAAAATATAAGAAGTAACAACTGCCCCATCTAACTCAATGGTTCTCTAGTGATAAAATATTGGTATGACTGTGTTTTTTTAGCATTGTATACACAATGATTGTTGATAGAATCAAATGATCTTCACCTGTGAGTGAGTAGACTATCTCAGAAGGAGCAATGAAGTCCTCCCCCCAGCTATGAAATACTAAAGATTTTGGAGGGCCCAGTCCAGGAAAGCAGGAAGAAAGGGATGGAGAGTAGAGTGAGAGCAAGATGGGAGCTAAAGCCACAAAGAAGAGTGAGACAGAGAAAATAAATTACAGATAAAATATACAGGAAGAAGATTAGCATGTTGAATAAAGACATTATCTTTTTTAAAAGCCTCCTTCTACGATCCTACACTGATGGTGGGAATGTAATTTGTATCAGCCATTATGGAGAGCAATATGGAGGTGACTTAAAAAACTAAAAATAGAACTACTATAAGATCCAGCAATCCCACTCCTGAGCCTATATCCAGAGAAAAACAAGGTCTGAAAGGATACATGCACCCTGATGTTCATTGCACCACTGTTTACAATAAGCAAGACATGGAAGTCACATAAATGTTCCTCAACAGAGGAATGGATAAAGAGTTGGTACATATATCACAGCAAGATCCTTTTTGACCTACCTCCTAGAGAAATGGAAATAAAAACAAAAATAACCAAATGGGACCTAAAAAAACTTAAAAGCTTTTGCACAGCAAAGGAAAACATAAGATGAAAAGACAACCCTCGGAATGGGAGAATATATTTGCAAACAAAGCAACTGACAAAGGATTAAACTCCAAAATATACAAGCAGTTCATGCAGCTCAATATCCAAAAAACAAACAAACAACCCAATCCAAAAATGGGCAGAAGACCTAAAGAGACATGTCTCCAAAGAAGATACACAGATTGCCAACAAAAACATGAAAGGATGCTCAACATCACTAACCATTAGAGAAATGCAAATCAAAACTACAATGAGGGGAGGAGTTTCAAGATGGCAGAACAGTAAGACGTAGAGATCACCTTCCTCCCACAAATACATCAGAAATACATCTACATGTGGAACAACTCATACAGAACACCTACTGAACGCTGGCAGAAGACCTCAGACCTCCCAAAAGGCAAGAAACTCCCCACGTACCTGGGGAGGGCAAAAGAAAAAAGAAATAACAGAGACAAAACAATAGGGACGGGACCCGCACCAGTGGGAGGGAGCCGTGAAGGAGGAAAGGTGTCCACACACTAGGAGCCCCTTCACGGGCGGAGACTGCGGGTGGCGGAGGAGGGAAGCTTCGGAGCCACGGAGGAGAGCGCAGCCACAGGGGTGCGGAGGGCAAAGCGGAGAGACTCCCGCACGGAGGCTCAGCGCCGAGCAGCACTCACCAGCCCGAGAGGCTTGTCTGCTCCCCCGCCGGGGTGGGCGGGGCTGGGAGCTGAGGCTCGGGCTGCAGTCGGATCGCAGGGAGAGGACTGGGGTTGGCGGCGTGAACACAGCCTGAAGGGGCTAGTGCGCCACGGCGAGCCGGGAGGGAGTCCGGGAAAAGTCTGCAGCTGCTGAAGAGGCAAGAGACTTTTTCTTACCTCTTTGTTTCCTGGTGCGCGAGGAGAGGGGATTCAGAGCGCCGCCTAAACGAGCTCCAGAGAGGGGCGTGAGCTGCAGCCATCAGCGCAGACCCCAGAGACGGGCGTGAGACGCTGGGGCTGCTGCTGCCGCCACCAAGAAGCCTGTGTGCGAGCACAGGTCACTCTCCACACCGACCCTCCCGGGAGCCGGTGCAGCCCGCCACGGCCAGGCTTCCGGAATCCGGGAACAACGTCCCCGGGAGAACGCACGGCGCGCCTCGGGCTGCTGCAACGTGACGACGCCTCTGATGCCGCAGGCTCGCCCCGCCTCCTCCGTACCGCTCCCTCCCCCCGCCTGAGTGAGCCAGAGCCCCGGAAGCAGCTGCTCCTTTAACCCCGTCCTGTCTGAGCGAAGAACAGACGCCCTCAGGCGACCTACACGCAGAGGCGGGTCCACATCCAAAGCTGAGCCCCAGGAGCTGTGCGAACAGAGAAGAGAAAGGGAAATTTCTCCCAGCAGCCTCAGGAGCAGCGGATTAAATCTCTACAATCAACCTGACGTACCTGCATCTGTGGAATACCTGAACAGACAACGAATCAGCCCAAATTGAGGAGGTGGACTTGGGAGCAATGGTATATATATATTTTCCCCCTTTTTCCATTTTGTGAGTGTGTATGTGTATGCTTCTGTGTGTGATTTTGTCTATATAGCTTTGCTTTTACCATTTGTCCTAGGGTTCTGTCTGTCCATTTTTTTTTTCTTTTTTTTTAGCATAGTTTTTAACACTTCTTATCATTGGTGGATTTGTGTTTTGGTTTGGTTGCTCTCTTCCTTCTTTCTTTCTTTTATTAATTTTTGAAATTTTTAAAAATATTTTTTTATTTTTTTATTTAATAACTTTATTTTACTTTATTTTATCTTTTTCATTCTTTCCTTTTCTTGCTCCCTTTTATTTTGAGTCGTGTGGCTAACAGGCTCTTGGTGCTCCAGCCAGGTGTCAGGGCTGTGTCTCTCAGGTGGGAGAGCCAAGTTCAGGACAGTGGTCCACTGTCCTGGGAGACCTCCCAGCTCCACATAATATCAAACGGGGAAAATCTCCAAGAGATCTCCATCTCAATGCCAAGACCCAGCTCCACTCAAGGACCAGCAAGCTACAGTGCTGGACACCCTATGCCAAACAACTAGCAAGACAGGAACAAAACCCCATCCATTAGGAGAGAGGCTGCCTAAAACCGTAATAAGGTCACAGACACAACAAAACACACCACCAGACATGGACCTAAACACCAGAAAAACAAGATCCAGCATCATCCACCAGACACAGGCACTAGTCCCCTCCACCAGGAAGCCTACACAACCCACTGAACCAACCTTAGCCACTGGGGACAGACACCAAAAAGAACAGGAACTACGAACCTGCAGCCTGCAAAAAGGAGACCCCAAACACAGTAAGTTAAGCAAAATGAGAAGACAGAAAAACACAGCAGATGAAGGAGGAAGGTAAAAACTCACCAGACCTAACAAATGAAGAGGAAATAGGCAGTCTACCTGAAAAAGAATTCAGAATAATGATAGGAAAGATGATCCAAAATCTTGGAAATAGAATGGAGAAAATACAAGACACAGTTAGCAAGGAACTAGAAGAACTACAGAGTAAACAAACAGTGATGAACAACAAAATAAATGAAATTAAAACTTTGCTAGAAGGGATCAATAGGAGAATAACTGAGGCAGAAGAATGGATAAGTGACCTGGAAGATAAAATAGTGGAAATAACTAATGCAGAGCAGAATAAAGAAAAAAGAATGAAGAGAATTGAGGACAGTCTCAGAGACTTCTGGGACAACATTAAATGCACCAACATTCGAATTATAGGGTCCCAGAAGAAGAAGAGAAAAAGAAAGGGAATAAGAAAATATTTGAAGAGATTATAGTTGAAAACTTCCCTAATATGGGAAAGGAAATAGTTAATCAAGTCCAGGAAGTGCAGAGAATCCCATACAGGATAAATCCAAGGAGAAACACGCCAAGACACATATTAATCAAACTATCAAAAATTAAATACAAAGAAAAAATGTTAAAAGCAGCAAGGGAAAAACAACAAATAACACACAAGGGAATCCCCATAAGGTTAATAGCTGATCTTTCAGCAGAAACTCTGCAAGTCAGAAGGGAGTGGCAGGTCATATTTAAAGTGATGAAGGAGAAAAACCTACAACCAAGGTTACTCTACCCAGCAAGGATCTCATTCAGATTTGATGGAGAAATTAAAACCTTTACAGACAAGCAAAAGCTAAGAGAATTCAGCACCACCAAACCAGCATTACAACAAATGCTAAAGGAACTTCTCTAGGCAGGAAACACAAGAGAAGGAAAAGACCTACAATAACAAACTCAAAACAATTAAGAAAATGGTAATAGGTACATACATATCAATAATTACCTTAAATGTAAATGGATTAAATGCTCCAACCAAAACACATAGACTGGCTGAACAGATACAAAAACAAGGCCCATGTATATGCTGTCTAAGAGAGACCCACTTCAGACCTAGGGACACATACAGACTGAAAGTGAGGGGATGGAAAAAGATATTCCATGTAAATGGAAATCAAAAGAAAGCTGGAGTAGCATTTCTCATATCAGACAAAATAGACTTTAAAACAAGGACTATTACAAGACACAAAGAAGGACACTACATAATGATCAAGGGATCGATCCAAGAAGAAGATGTAACAGTTGTAAATATTTATGCACCCAACATAGGAGCACCTCTATACATAAGGCAAATACTAACAGCCATAAAAAGGGAAATCGACAGTAACACAATAATAGTAGGGGATTTTAACACCCCAATTTCACCAATGGACAGATCAAGCAAAAGGAAAATAAATAAGGAAACACAAGCTTTAAAAGATACATTAAACAAGATGGACTTAATTGATATTTATAGGACATTCCATCCAAAAACAACAGAATACACATTCTTCTCATGTGCTCATGGAACATTGTCCAGGATAGATCATATCTTGGGTCACAAATCAAGCCTTGGTAAATTGAAGAATATTGAAATCTTATCAAGTATCTTTTCTGACCACAACACTATGAGACTAGATATCAATTACAGGAAAACATCTGTAAAAAATGCAATCACATGGAGGCTAAACAATACACTATTTAATAACCAAGAGATCACTGAAGAAATCAAAAAGGAAATCAAAATATACCTAGAAACAAATGAAAATGAAAACACGAAGACCCAAAACATACAGGATGCAGCAACAGCAGTTCTAAGAGGAAGTTTATAGCAATTCAATCCTACGTTAAGAAACAAGAAACATCTCAAATAAACAACCTAACCTTACACCTAAAGCAATTACAGAAAGAAGAACAACAACAAAAAAACCCCCAAATTTAGCAGAAGGAAAGAAATCATAAAAATCAGATCAGAGATAAATGAAAAAGAAATGAAGGAAATGATAGCAAAGATCAATAAAACTAAAAGCAGGTTCTTTGAGAAGATAAACAAAATTAATAAACCATTAGCCAGGCTCATCAAGAAAAAAAGGGAGAAGACTCAAATCAACAGAATTAGAAATGAAAAAGGAGAAGTAACCACTGACACTGCAGAAATACAAACGATCATTAGTGATTACTACAAGCAACTCTATGCCAATAAAATGGACAACCTGGAAGAAATGGACAGATTATTAGAAATGCACAACCTGCTGAGACTGAACCAGGAAGAAATAGAAAATATGAACAGACCAATCACAAGCACTGAAATTGAAACTATGATTTAAAATCTTCCAACAAACAAAAGCCCAGGACCAGATGGCTTCACAGGAGAATCCTATCAAACATTTAGAGAAGAGTTAACACCTATCCTTCTCAAAGTCTTCCAAAATATAACAGAGGGAGGAACACTCCCAAACTCATTCTATGAGGCCACCATCACTCTGATACCAAAACCAGGCAAAGATGCCACAAAGAAAGAAAATTACAGACAATATCACTGATGAACATAGATGCAAGTATCCTCAACAAAATACTAGCAAACAGAATCCAACAGCACATTAAAAGGATCATACACCATGATCAAGTGGGGTTTATCCCAGGAATGCAAGGATTCTTCAATATATGCAAATCAATCAATGTGATACACCATATTAACAAACTGAAGGAGAAAAACCATATGATCATCTCAATACATGCAGAAAAAGCTTTTGACAAAATTCAACACCCATTTATGATAAAAACCCTCCAGAAAGTAGACATAGAGGGAACTTTCCTCAACATAATAAAGGCAGTATATGACAAACCCACAGCCAACATTGTCCTCAATGGTGAAAACCTGAAACCATTTCCACTAAGATCAGGAGCAAGACAAGGTTGCCCAGTCTCACCACTATTATTCAACATAGTTTTGGAAGTTTTAGCCACAGAAATCAGAGAAGTAAAAGAAATAAAAGGAATCCAAATCGGAAAAGAAGAAGTAAAGCTGTCACTGTTTGCAGATGACATGATACTATACATAGAGAAACCTAAAGATGCCACCAGAAAAGTACTAGAGGTAATCAATGAATTTGGTAACGTAACATGACAGAAAATTAATGCACCGAAATCCCTTGCATTCCTATACATTAATGATGAAAAATCTGAAAGAGAAATTAAGAAAACACTCCCATTTACCACTGGAACAAAAAGAATAAAATATCTAGGAATAAACCTACCTAAGGAAACAAAAGTCCTGTATGCCGAAAATTATAGGACACTGATGAAAGAAATTAAAGATGATACAAAAGGATGGAGAGATATACCATGTTCTTGGATTGGAAGAATCAACATTGTGAAAATGACTATACTACCCAAAGCAATCTACAGATTCACTGCAATCCCTATCAAACTACCACTGGCATTTTTCACAGAAGTAGAACAAAAAATTTCACAATTTGTATGGAAACACAAAAGACCCCAAATAGCGAAAGCAATCCTGTGAATGAAAAATGGAGCTGGAGGAATCAGGCTCCCTGACTTCAGACTGTACTACAAAGCTACAGTAATCAAGACAGTATTGTACTGGCACAAAAACAGAAATAAAGATTAATGGAAAAGGGTAGTAAACCCAGAGATAAACCCATGCACATACGGTCACCTAATCTTTGATAATGGAGGCAAGAATATACAGTGGAGAAAAGAAAGCCTCTTCAATGAGTGGTGCTGGGAAAATTGGACAGCTACATGTAAAAGAATTAATTTAGAAGACTCCTTAACACCGTACACAAAAATAAACTCAAAATGGATTAAAGACCTAAATGTAAGGCCAGACACTATCAAACTCTTAGAGGAAAACATAGGCAGAACACTCTATGAATAAATCACAGCAAGATCCTTTTTGACCTACCGCCTAGAGAAATGGAAATAAAAACAAAAATAAACAAATGGGACCTAATGAAGCTTAAAAGCTTTTGCACAGCAAAGGAAATCGTAAACAAATGAAAAGACAACCCTCAGAATGGGAGAAACTATTTGCAAACTAAGCAACTGACAAAGGATTAATCTCCAAAATTTACAAGCAGCTCATGCAGCTGAGTTTCAAAAAAACAAACAACCCAATCCAAAAATGGGCAGAAGACCTAAATAGACATTTCTCCAAAGAAGATATACAGATTGCCAACAAACACATGAAAGGATGCTTAACATCACTAATCATTAGAGGAATGCAAATCAAAACTACAATGAGGTATCACCTCACCCCAGTCAGAATGGCCATCATCAAAAAATCTAGAAACAATAAATGCTGGAGAGGGTGTGGAGAAAAGGAACCCTCTTGCACTGTTGGTGGGAATGTAAATTGATACAGCCACTATGGAGAACAGTATGGAGGTTCCTTAAAAAACTAAAAACAGAACTACCATATGACCCAGCAATCCCATTACTGGGTATATACCCTGAGAAAACCATAATTCAAAAACAGTCATGTACCAAAATATTCACTGCAGCTCTATTTACAATAGCTGGGACATGGAAGCAATCTAAGTGTCCATTGACAAATGAATGCATAAAGAAGATGTGGCACATATATACAATGGAATATTCCTCAGCCATAAAAAGAAACAAATCTGAGTTATTTGTAGTGAGGTGGATGGACCTAGAGTCTGTCATACAGAGTGAAGTAAGTCAGAAAGAGAAAAACAAATACCATCTGCTAACACATATATATGGAATCTAAACAACAACAACAACAAAAATGGTTTTGAAGAACCTAGGGGCAGGACAGGAATAAAGACGCAGATGTAGAGAATGGACTTGAGGTCATGGGGAGGGGGAAGTGTAAGCTGTGATGAAGTGAGAGAGTGACATGTACATATATACACTATCAAATGTAAAATAGATAGCTAGTGGGAAGCAGCCACATAGCACAGGGAGATCAGCTCGGTGCTTTGTGACCACCTAGATGGGTGGGATAGCGAGGGTGGGAGGGAGATGGAAGAGGGAGGGCACATGGTGATGTATGTATATGCATAGCTGATTCACTTTGTTATACAACAGAAACTAACACAGCATTGTAAAGCAATTATACTCCAATAAAGATATTAAGGAAAAAAGAAAAAAAGGAAGATGTGGTACATATATATCAATAAAATGGAATATTACTCAGCCATTAGAAAGAATGAAATAATGCCACTTGCAGCAACATGGATGGACCTAGAGATTGTAATACTGAGTGAAGTAAGTCAGACAGAGAAAGACGAATATCCTATGTTATCACTTCTTTGGGGAATCTAAAAAGAAATGATACAAATGAACTTATTTACAAAACAGAAACAGACTTACAGACTTAGAGAACGAACTTATGATTACCACTAAGAAAGGGTGGGAGGAAGGGATTGTTAAGGACTTCAGGATTGACATGTACATACTGCTATATTTAAAATAGATAACCAACAAGGATCTACTGCATAACGTCTGCTCAATATAATGTAACAACCTAAATAGGAAAAGAATTTGAAAAATAATAGATACATGTATATCTATAACTGAATCAGTTTGTCGTACACCTGAAACTATCACAACATTATTAATCAACAATAATCAAATATAAAATAAAAATTAAAAAAAAAAAGGATAAGTGTAAAAAATACCTATTCTTAGGTGCTGGAGTTAGATCATTAAAAACATACCCTTTTCCCCCAAGTAGCTCACTCCCTACTGGTGTGAACTAATGGAGACCTCTGCAGAATCAATTTCAAACCAATGTGTGCAGAGCTAATTTGGATATTTGTAAAACGTGCAATGTTGTAATAAATTTTACTTGTACAGATATTATAAACGTTCAAAATAATTTAAAAACATTTAAAAAGTCTCCTTCTATTCAATAATTATGAAAGATAGCAACTTTCTGAAAAAGTGAAATTGGAAGACAAAAATGAAGAATAACAAATAACCTGGTTAGATGGCTCGACTCAAAGACAAAGAAGATGGAGAATAGAAAAAGGAAAGTCAGGATTGTTTTTGTAATGTTCTAAACTATACTCTGTAGAGAAGAATAAAGAAAATCTTGTATAATAACTTTGTGAAGAAAATCAGAATACTTCTTTGGCATATTATAGTTTTAAATATTCATTTTATTAAAGAAAATAGCAGACATCACAAGTAGATTGCTAAATTAAAGTAGAATGTATTCAATGATTATATTTGCAATTATTAAAATTCCTACAGTTAAGAAGTCTAGTTACCTACAAAGCCAAATTTTAATTACTCAAAATCTTCTGAACTTATTTTCTAATACTATTCCCTTTTAGTCCCACTCCAACCTCACTGAGCCTCATTGAGTTTCTCCAAAATGTCAGAACTCCCCTTACTCATATGTATGTATATGTATTAGATGAATTATATTATTGTCTTAGGATTTATTTTTAAAGTTATTAAATATTTTAGCACTCCTACAAAAATTATTTGATAGGTTTGTGATATGAGTTGAGAAATATATTAACTAAAACTTTGGAATGAAGAGAATAATGTTAACCAACAATCTGGTGCTTTTTGTTTGGAGACAAATAGGGCATAAAAGTACATGGAAAGCACAGTTCTAGCTCTGGCTGTGACTGGAGAAAAATTTTGAGTACTATGTTTAGTCAAGTAAATATATTTTAAAAGTGAGGACCAAATTAGTACTATTATGACTACATACATGGTCAAATTAGTGTTTCTTCCACAGTAAAAGTAAGATTTAAGTGTGATTTACCTTTTGTACATCTTCAATGTATATTTAGGTGTGTGTGCGTGTGTGTATCCCTGAGCATCTAATTTAAAAGGAAATCTCCTCTGATACTTTCTAATTTCATATATTTTATTATTTAATAATCTTTACCCATAAAGTTAAATACGCCTTTAGATTTTAATTATCTTAGAAGAAAAATCAAGTTTTAAATGTAATATAATACTGAGGCATAATACAGTAAAGGTTA
The DNA here is from genome assembly GCF_965194805.1 of Balaenoptera borealis. NCBI lineage: Eukaryota > Metazoa > Chordata > Mammalia > Artiodactyla > Balaenopteridae > Balaenoptera > Balaenoptera borealis. The sequence continues at coordinate 5,083,824 of NC_138861.1, read as the reverse complement.
ATAATGATGGCAATTTTCTACATGAGGAACACAATATAAAAAATTCAGGGGGACTGGTCTAGTAGTTAAGACTCCACACTCTCACTGCCGGGGGCACAGGTTCGATTCCTGGTTGAGGAACTAAGATCCCACATGCTGTGTGGCAGGGCACCCCCCCTAAAATTATAAAGAATCTACAAATATATAAGAAATAGGCAAAGGACTTTAAAAATTGTTTGTAAACCAGGGCACCTATAAAAGATCTTTGACTACAGTGATAATGAAAGAAATAAAATTTTAAACTCTTTTCAATTCATCAGATAGACATCCATCATGAAGATCTATAACCTATTTGTGGCCACAAGTTTATAGAAAGAAGTGCAACTGTTACTTAAGAGAGTGTAGTTGGATTAAACCTCAATTGAAGTTAATTCGAAATATCTATCAAAATTATAAAAAAAAAACCCCTAGAACAACCACTTTATATTTATATATTTACAAAATGGCATGCATAAAATTTTATTAGTTGTATTTGTCATAGCAAATATTTGAAAATCTCTGGATGTCAATTAACAAACTTAAATAAATTACAGTATGCTGATTTAGTCTAGGATTACCTAAGGTTGTTTAAAAGTTTGGATAAGTCTACAGGGACTGATGTGGAAAGGTTATCCAGATATACTGTGACATAAGAAAGACAGTCATATTAGTTTTCTATTGCTACCATACCAAATCACCACAAACTTAACGGTTTAAAATAACACAAATTTATTATATCAGCTTCTTTAGATCAGAGGTCTGATAGCTTGTCTGGGCCTTTGCCGAGAGTCTCACAAGACCAAAATTAAGGAGTTGCAGGTCTGAGTTTCTAGAGACTCTAGTGCATAATATGTTTCCTGGGCTCATCCAGATTGTTGCCAGAACTCAGATTGTTGGTTGAGGCTGTACGACTGAGGTCCTGTTTCTTTGCTGGCTGTTAGCTGAGGGTCTTTCCTAGTTTGGAAAGACTACTGTATCTCTGGGTTCATGGTTACCTTCCTCCGTCTCTAAAGCCCATAATCGCAGATGGAGTCGTCACTTTGCACATCTCAGATTTAATCCACTCTTCTCTGCAGAAGCTTCTCCAACTCTTCTGCGTTCCTCTTCCACTCTGAAGTGCCCATGTAACTGCATTGAGCCTACCCAGATAATCCAGGGCAATAGTCCTATTTGAAAGTCTGTAATCGAAATCCATCTGCTGTCTCTTTTGCCACTTAATATAACATAATGACAAGTTCCATGGATTAGGGTATGGGTATCTTTGGGGGATCATTATTCTATCTACTACACTAATCTAGCATGTTACTGTTTGCTTTAGAAAAAAAACACTGCAACATATTTGGTTATATAGAGAATATTTCTAGAAGTTACTTAAAAAACTAGGAAAATTCTGAAGACAGGATCTAACTGCTCCATATCTGGAAATATATCAGTGGAAAATGCCTGGTGAGAAAGATTTAGTGTAAATAGGAAAAAAAATCTGTAATGAAAAATGATTACAGAAAAAAGCTTTTTCAAATCTTTTTAGCTATTCAAGATATGTTAATAATTGTTATGAAGAATGCTCTAGAGCTAAAGGCTTTATAGAGAAAATAGATAGCCCATTATGTAGTACAATATAGTAATGAACAAAGACCAAATTAAAAAATGAAACAATTAAAGAAGAAATTAAAAACAGAAAAGTTGTAACAGAAGAGCAATAGAATGAGAAAAGAAAGAGAGGGTAATTTTTTTACAATGAATGAGTGTGTGTGTGTTTGTGTGTGTGTGTGTGTGTGTGTTTGCAAATGTTTTTCCCCAGAATATAAGCAAAGATACAAAAGATACCAAAAGTGCTATTCGTAGAACATTCACATAATGGAGAAGCTGTTCTTGGTGGGACTATTTGATGTGGGAGAATGTTGCCTATGTGAAACCCCATTTTACTTAGGACATTAAAAATGATTTAACAGCTATTGAACAACTTAAAAAGGGGCGGAATACTTGTGAATATGGCTACCGCCACTTGATTCTATTCGACTCTTTTATATGTATCTGAATAAACCTATGTAGGATTTTTCATCTGGGGGAAGGATGAAGTAACCAGCATAACCAATGAAGAACAGTACATGTTCTTTCTTTAAAGGAGAGATGAAGACTATTGGAATAGGAAGCTACAAAGATGATTTAACACTAACAAATAGAAGAATTTTTCTTTTTTGGGGGGATTTTTTTTTCAGATTTGCCTTCCCACCAACGCAGGATGAATAAGAGAAAGCATATGAGAGAAGGTCCAGGAAAGTACCATAATAGTGACAAAAACAGAAGGCCAATGAAAGACAAGGAAAGCACAGAATATTCCAAGATGGCAGGGTGAAGGGGTTATCTTTTCATCAGAAGTATGTTTAAACTCAGTTTAACTGAATTCAACTCAGTTTAATTACTTTGTAAAGAAATACTATGTCAGCTAAACTGCCTGGTTGTATGACAGAAAAGATCAATAAAGTAGACTTCATTATCCATGAGGAAATGCAGAAACCAATTACAATTAACTAAGGAAATGAATAAAGACTTATTACCCTTTCCATGTACATGTAGTTTGTAAAAACTGTAAAGAAAAAGCATTTATAAAATTTAAGCTGTCAAAAGTAAAGAATAGAAATAGTGCAGGTCTACAAACTGGGCAGATTAAATTATTCAATAATTGATTACAATAGAGTTTAGAGAAATATATTTGATTACGTTAGAGCAAGACACAACAATCAGTAAAATAAATAGGTTATACCGAGAAATTATATTCTATTGAATTAGTATCCATAGCAAAAGAAGAGAATGGAACTGTGAAAAAAATGGCATACATTTTGAAGGAGAACATATGCTCCCTTAAAAACACATATGTGTTTATCACAGAAGGATTGGTGTGTGATTGACAGAAAGATGTCAAAGGTATACTTTGAGAAGATAAAAATGCATTGGCAAAGTTATGGAAAACTGTAAGAATGGTTACACAAAATAGCAATTAATAGAGTTGGCTCCCAGAGGTACACTGTCCCTTGTCCTCAAAGATCCCATATATTCAGTAAGGGAGAAAGATTCAGTGAATGGATTTTGCCATTTTTGTGGGGAGGTTGTGCTCTTCTACACTTCAAAGCTCTTCTGAGAACTCTGTATGCCTAAGGTCTACAGTCCTGAAGGTCTACTGTTACACAAGTGAAGCCAAGGTCAATTGTCCTATAATGTCTTTCAACCAACCCTGATTTCAAGCCCTTCTGAAAAGCTGAACCTCAGAAGCAAAGAAGAGAACTGTATTAATAATTGGGAAGTTATCATTGGAACACAGGATCCTAATTAAGCAGGTCCTGAGGTCAATTTTCTATTGTGTTAGTTACATGTGACTGTGTCTGAAATACATAATCTCATCAAGGAGACCCTTTTTTATGTAAATGGAAGAAATAAGGTTAGAATGAGGAAAGCAGCCTTACAGTAACATTTAATAATTAGATGGCCGTGACTTAAAAAGCAGACAATGACCATAATTTATGTGGGGTTCTGCTCACATTTTTTTGAAACTTTTTTGAATCTCCAGTGCGAAAGGAGTGCTCAAGTAAAAAGGAGCACAATAATTTTTAAAGGACATAGTATAAATTGTAATGCATGAAGATAATGCCTGAGAATAGGGTAAAGACAGAGTAAAAATCCCAGAAATGTAATACATTAAAATAAGGTAAATAAGGATAATGATATTAAAATGATTGTGCTATGAAGAATAAAGAAGGATGAGAGAAAAAAGGAAGGAAGGAAGGAAGGAAGGGAGGGAGGGAGGAAGGAAAGAAGGAAGGAAAGCAGGAAGGGAAGGATGGGGGAAAAAAATCACATATGTAGACAGTCTTAAAGGCTTTTCACATTTTAAAGTTTCTGCCTCTCTTAAATGCTTTCCACACCCTTTCTCTGCTGTGTTCTCCGTGCAAGGAAGCTGATCCCAACAGATTTCATTCCAGATACGCATGTCTATAAGCTTCTGGAAGGATCTGATCAACAGAGAGTGCTGGCAGCATTGGAGTGGGAGAGGCAGAAGCTTGCTGCTCTTGCTAATGCCGGGTTCCCTCACCACTCACTTTCACTATGTGCACCATCAATCCCCTGCATTCATTTCCTGTTCTGCCTGATGCAGCACTGTGGATTCCAGACCTTGAGTCATAGCTCTAGGAGTCTTTCAGAGAACAAGGAGAAAGTTTTGATTCAATGTTTTCATTTCAATGGTCACAAAATTCATTAGAAATCTGAGGTTGAAGATAAAATCTATCTTGAGATAAAACAGTGCAGAACTATTACTGGGATATGATTTCATCACAAATATTTGTACTTATATTCATGATATGTCTGGTGACAAGTATACTATGTTTTCCCTGGATAGCAAAGAGAGAACAAAAGTAGAAATTATATAAATGTTGTTTTCATATCAAATGAAAACCAAATGATATAATGCTCCATTCAGTTTTCCAATAAGAAGAAAATAGAAGACAGATATCAAAAACAACAAAAACAAAAACATTGACTTCTCTAAGGCAAAAGAGTAGAAATCACAGTTTTAATTCTCAAAAACTGCAGTTTTCCTTGAATATTTCAAGAACTTTTAAGATTTTTATATTAATTTTCAAAGAGACTACAGGAGTAGATTATTAAAAATGAATGAAGCTGTTTTATACAAAATGCTTTACTGTGATTTTCCTTTAATGTTTTGTCTGTTTTTTTTTTTTTTTACAAAAAATAATGTCATGTTCTACCTGCAGTGATCTAATTATACTATTTCCATGTTCTTATCTAACACTTTCACATCCAAATTCTTACTGAACTCAGGTTCAGCTACTCACCCCTTGAAAGCTAATGCTTGAGGCCAAGTGCTGGTAGGAACAGAAAGGTTGCTATATTCAGGAGTCTGGCACCCTGGGGGGAAGGTGGACTCATGTCCCAGAACCAACTCTGAAGATTCTGCTTGGCCATGACAGTTATGAAAGAGAAAAGGGGGAAGTAATCCCAACTAATCATTTAGATGGGGGGTCAGATTCATTGCCACCCCCCACTGTTGTGCAGACTTGCTGACTCCTTGTGGTTTTCCTTTCGATGCTATCTTGTTCACACAGTTTGTTCATGAGATTACCATCCCTCAGTTCCTTCCTAAATAAGTTAAAACAAGCAAACTGCTGTACTCAATAACCCCCATATCTGTGCCATAGAGTGTTCCAGAAACCAAGAAAACCCATCTGTACCTGATGACAGGTACAGTGTGTCATCCTCTGAAGTCTTGGTGTCTTCCAATGACAATGGTGTCTTCATTTGGCTGGTAGACAAGGTATGTGAGAGTCAAACATATTCCACTAAACAGAAGTATGCATTTCTTTATAGTTTTTACTACCCATACATATATCCCTAAACATAAAAAGATCTTGAACTTTGTTTTTTAATGTTAGATTATTTCTCTTCACATTGTATATTGAGATTAATTCACTGTGCTGTGTGGCACATTTGTTTCACTGTGGCTTATTATCCCATTGTATGAACATTACAGAGCTTATTTATCTATTCTACTGTTAATGAACATTTTGTTTGGTTCATGTTTGTTACCATCAACAAAGCTTGAGTAAATTATTTTGTATATCTCCTACTTCACATATTGTCTTCTTTCCTCTATTTTCTTTGTTTTTGATTGTCTATTTTTAGCTTCTTGAGATCTAAGTTTTGGTCATGATTTTTAGCGTTTCTTCCTTTCTAACAAATGCATTTAGAGCTATAAGCACTGCTGTAGCTGTATCCCAAGATTTAAGATGTGGCATATTTTTATTACTGTTCAATGCAAAATATTGTTTAATTTTATTGTATTCCTTTTTGACCCCTCTGAGTTTTAGTGTGCTGTTTAATTTGAAAATATTTGAGAATTTCCTAGTTATCTCTCTGGTATTTATTCCTACATTAATTCCACTATAATAATGGGACATAATTCTTTATATTTGTTGTTTTCAAATATGTTGTGACTTGTTTTATGCCCTAACATCTGGTCTCTTTGATGAAACATTCCCTGTGTACTTGAAAAGAATATGTCTTTTGCAGCAGTTGGGTGTAATGTTCTCTATATGTCAATTAGGTCAAATTGATTAAATGTCTCGTTCAAATTTTTTATATTGTTACCGACTTTTTCTTTGTCTGCTTCTTTTACCAGGTAGTGAGAAAGGTGTGTTAAAATGCCCAATTTTGATTGGAGATTTTTTTTTCCTTTTAGTTCTATTCACTTTTGTTTTATATTTTAAAAATCCTGCTGTCTGAAACATACAAATTTAAAATGAACTTTATAATGCATGGAGAACAGCGGAAGTGTGTGTACCTATGGGGGAGGGGAGTTGGCAATCACGGAATACCTTGTAGGTCATAGGAGGAACCCTGAAGTTCATTAGGAGAGAAACGGGGCCACTGCAGTGTTTTAACCACAAGGGAGGCATGAAGTCACTGAACAATCTGACCTCTGTGTGGAAAATATACTGTAACAGAGCAAGGAGAGAATCAGGGAGACCATTTAAGATTACATCATTTTAATCTGAGAGGTGAGAGCAGCTCATTAAAGTGGGAGAAGTAATTGAATTCTGTATATATTTTTAAAGTAGAAACAAGAAGATATTCTAATGAATGTCGGCAGCAGGAGTGGGGTTTGGGGAGGAGAGAATGAGAAAAAGAAAGAAGTCAAGATGACTTCCAATAGCTGTGGCCTCAGAAGTCTGAAGAATGGCACTGTCATCAGCTGTGCTGAGGAAGGATTATACATGTGTTAATGGTGAAGCATGCAATCAGGTGCATTGTCACAGAGCTGCCTGTTTATCTAAAGAAGATGTTGAGCCTGTATAACTTCAAAAGTTATTCTCTCACAAAAAGATATTTCACACCTTTTGTGTTTTCAGCGACAGAGTAAAAACAAAAAAAGTAAAAAGGAATAAGCCCATAATATGGTTTTAGTACATTACAGATGTAAACTACTTATTTTGTAAACTAAATAAGGTAGATTTGATTCAAGAATTGGAAAAGAGAAAGCATTAATTTGCAGAGATTCTGGCTTTTCACAAGTTTTTTTCAGTAATTCATTTATGTAAGTATAAATGACAGAATAAAAAGAGATGCTTCTACTTAGTTCTGTTTGTATCTTTGATGAACTTTATTATGTCCTCTATCAATTCAGATAATCATGGGTTTTATTTCTTTCAAGCCATCACGCTAGGTTAGTTTAAATTTAACTGCATATATTTAGCATAATGCCATATGACTAAAAATGACACCTTTCTCTAATTTGAAGAAGACACATTTTATTTCCTGCTGTGGCTTAACAGTGCCTCTCTCCTTTTTAAAAATTCCTAGAATGTTATATAATGGATTCTAATTTTGATACACTTCCTTGGGCTAAATTGCTCCATTTCCATCAAGACAAAAAGCCTCTTCTGGGTCACCAACTAATTATCCATTCCACTGTGTACAGTCCCAAATGAAGCTTTAGATCCTCAACAAATTATTAATATAATTTTCAAAGACACATACATAATGAAAGGCATTTTAACACTGATAATAGTTAGAGAACTTCTATAATGAGAAAACCCTTATGTGTAATGATAGTATCTAAATTTTCTTCCCTGCTGTTTTTTCATTGTCTACTAAAAGTGTTCTCTCAAGAAGAATAAAAAAAGTAAATTAGAAAAAACAAATAAAAGTGGAAATATTTACAAATGAGTGAGTTATTATTTAAATTCTACTGTTTCTACCCTCCTGTTTACCTCTAAGATTGTTCTTATTGAGAAATGGAAAATGTTCATCACCTAAACATATACATTAGAGTCAATTATACCTTTATTCTGCTTTTACAGTCTGACCTAAACTCTACTGGTAAAATACAACTTAAAATATAAATGTTCCTCTTAAATTTATACAGAGCTGTATGTCAATTACATCTCAGTAAAACTGGAAAAGAATATATTTCTTAAGTTGAAATTATTCCTTACCTATGGTCCAAATGTACCCTTTTGTGACAAAATGGTATAGTAAAGGCAAGGTGAAAAACTGAGGAAAAAAATTAGATTGTGTTTTAAAGCTCACACTTCCAACCAAAAGATAAATACTTGAGTTATGCCATCAAAATAAGTTCTGTGATGTAAGCTTTTATTTTAAAGTGGAGTGTCAGGGAGACAATTAGGTAACATGAATAGAAATTTTTATACAATTTTCTGATTTTCTTGCTGGAGTAAAAGAAATGTTCAGCACTACAGTATAATTGCATATGCTTTTAAATGAGATTTTCACTAATGGTTTAAGAACATTAATGTGTCATTATATTTTGTTCAGAATTTAATATTTATAAAAACCATTGTATGTTGAATTAAAAAAAGAATAAGATGACATCCCAGTCTACGCTAACCTTAATGGAAAAAAATAGAGTGAATAAACTTAAATATCAATTATAGTCTCAGCTAACAGGTAAAGTTCCCTTAATTTTGTATATAAGTGACTGAGATTAAAAAAATGCATAATAATAAAAAATAAAATATTGTGTTTTTCTACTCTCCTTTAAAGAGATGATTTTTTTTTACAAAATATGTATGACAGAATATAATGAGCCAAAAGTTTAGCATGACATTTAATGTTGCAGAGGGTTTTTAGCCAAATAACCTACTGCATTTCCCCAACACCTTCTAAATAGATTTGGATGTATTTCACCTTTTCTCATACTACATTCTCTCTTCTGTGGTGTCCTTTAGGCTTAAACACCTTCTTATCTTTGAAGCTTGTTTTCACTGTCCCCTCCTTCCAGAAATGAATAATTGCTCTTTCTAAAAGGCTTTGAATATATTAGTGCCACTATACTCATCCATAGCCTGAGATTTGGACAAGTTTCTGATTGATGATGGCCCATTGCCTGGGTTCCAGAAGATGTAACACAAATGTAGCCACAGATCGAAAGACTTAGTGCTCTCATGAGTTTATGGCTCTGTGTGACCCATGTTGGCAATATGTCAATACATGTCACAAGAGAACGAAATAGTACTCAATGAAAAAGATGCTCCATGGATATCTAGTTGGAAACTGTTATTTCCCAGTTGTGAGAGAGGCCGTCATCAATGTTTTCAGGCATAGAAAGGAAGAGGAACTGTTATTTATTCACATTGATATCTGAAAGGAATGGCAGCCAATCATTGAGACTGGATTTCATTAATACAGCAGACATTTATTTCATACTCACTCTGTGCCAGGCTTTGTTAGGGGGGGAAGGGATATGGTGGTGTGGGAGGTGGGCATGAAAGATAAGGTTTCTGTGATTGTGGAACCAAAAATAAACATATTCTGACTATTATTAGCCTGAGCTCTGAAGACTCAAGCTAGAGTCGCTTTAGTTACTTTGCCAGAAAAATCATGATCTGTATTCAGTTATGATGGCTTTCTCATAGAGGTGGACATGACAAGTATCTAGGATGTTTACACTCTTCAAGGATCTCACACATAATACCCCATAAAGTAGATAAATTCTTACTATTATTTCAAAACATGGAACCAAACTTTGAGATGATTTAGTCTTTCCAGGATCTTGTTAAGTTTTTACAAATACTCTCTCTTTTCCAAGATGGACGCTGCACTGAAAGTGTTTTCAACTGAGAAACACCCTGTTCATCTTCAATGAGCCATAGATATCTGCTGTGAAGCATTTGATTGCCTTGTTCCTTGAAATTTTACCATCTGTGGTGTGAGTACTCCATCTGGCTTCTTATAGTTGACAGGTGGAAATCAATCTCTGAAGTTTTTTTCCTTCTGGCCCAGACCTATGCTGGTCTATTAATGTTCTCTGTGCATCTTTGTTCTCTCACCAAGGGTTCTGTGTACACCATGCAAATGCCATGGAAACATAAGTCCAAACAGTATCACCTGTGTAGGGCCCACCGGCTGATGACACATTTGCACCACCATGTTCGTGCTGGAAGTGAACCTGTGACTTCTTGGAGAAGATGTAGACCTCCCCTTAACATAGTTAGGAGTTTATGGCATTAGTTTCAATGATATTCCAGCCTCCTGAATTCCTCCTTCTAGATTTCTATCTCCTCTTCTCCCCAAACCTGTGGAAAATGGGTAGGAGGAAAACCAACACTACAGAAAGTGGGTTCTCACCCTTCCATGATGGCCTCGCTTTGTGAGTCAAAAAAGGCTTAGATTCAGGAGTTCTGCATCCTTTAAATCATACAACCCTTCTTTCCGAGGTAGAAAAATGGATGGTCCAACCATCATAGATTGAGAAGATATTTTCCAATATGATGGAGAAACCTTATAATCCTCTGATTTGGTTTTTATGTGATAGAGATTTTATGTCACCTCTTATTAAAGCTGGCTAAACTCCTACAGTGTTGTGAAGGCAGTTATTTTTGGAACACCAGAGGCTTAATATCAAATACTTATATAATATCTCTATTATTTTTTCTATAAAAACCTTAATTACAGTCTCCATAGGATTTTGTGGCAGCTGGATTTCTCAGGTTGGCTGGGATTATGTCATGAAAAATAAAGTGTAAAAGAAAAGGACCATATATATATTTTTAAAAATAGTATTACCGAGGTATGTTTATTTACTAATAACATTTCCTTGATTCAGATGTATTTACTCTTTAGAGTTAACATATTTTTTTGGCTTATAAGAAGAAAATTTGTTAACAGAAAACAATAATTTGAGCAGTCCTATTCAGGGTCAGCTACTATGGCAACTCCCTTCCTGCAGGCGTTATTGAACATCAGTGACATCCTGAATCCATGTGAGCCCCAGGGCTAGGGATCTTGGTCCTGTTTCCTCCTGGGATCTGGAGTTTGGTGTGTAGGGTACTGATATCCGGTTCCTTGCATCTCTGGGCCACACGCCGGGTGGGCAACGTGATGGCGTACGGTGACAATTCTTCTAGGTCAGCTTCAACTTTATCCCCGCAGTTACACAGCAGACTGTTTCCTTGCCAGAGAGATCTGTGACATAGACAGAAGTGTCACTGAAGGATGCAAAAATGTGCCAGGCACCAAATACATTCCCTTGTTCAATCACCTGAGGTCAAATGCTGATGACTTCTTCTTCTTCTCCTTCTTTTGTCCTTTCTGTGGTTGTCTCCAGACTATGCCACCAGAAAGAATGTACATTAATTCATATACATATATGAATTTATGTATATATATAAATTATACATATATATGTACATATATATGTGTCAAAATGAAATAGAGGCATGATAGTTTTTTTTTTTAATTCTGTTACAATTGAACAATTTTATGCTTACAGAAGACTATTTAAGTATAAGAAGTTTTTAGTAGATCAAGAGGCTTTTGGTATTTCAATTATGCCAAGAATTTGAAATTCACATAATTTTCTTTCTTTTACCTGGGGGGAAAAAAATGAAAACTATGGACATCAGAAAAAGCTTAGACAATATAAGAAAGCACTACAGTTAAAATGGGAATTTCCAGGTTAACAATATGAAAAGTAAGTTGATCTTTAGATACATATTTACGTGCAGACAAACTTTGTATTGACTTCTGATAGGGACTCCCTCTGAGTGAACATAGACTACTATTAGAAATACTAAATACATCGTGAAATATTTTGGTGGAATAAATCATTTATCCACATCCATGCTTATGAGTGACTGATCTAATAATGTAAACCTTTCAAAATATCTTCAACATTCAAAATATTTTTAAAAACATGTTATTTTAAACTGAGTCCAAAAAGAACTCATTAGTGGTTTATTTTTTCCCTTTCTACATGGTTCATAAAAATAAATACTAGATTTTGCCTCTCTCATTTAATATATACCATGAAATGTTGTTCTCTTCTCAAACATATCTTTTTTTATAATTGAGATAGCAGATTCATTTCAGATTTTTGAATGGGAGAAGTTGTATGCCAAATTTCTTACAGTGTTTTCATGTGTAATTAAAAAATATATATATGATTAAAAGTGATTTAAAATGTGTACAAACATTTTCAATAAATAGGATAGATAAAAATTAGGAAATAAAAATAATCTATATAGAAATTTAAATCTCTCTCATTTCCTCTTGTTAGCTTTCATATTGTCAGCCTTTCATTTCAGGCATATTGTATATTAAAATGATAATTTCAATACATGTAATTGGTTGCTTTTTTTTGTTTTTTGTGGGTTTTTTTTTGGTGGCTTGTCACTTAATCATCCAATATCCAACTTCAATGTTTATGATCGTAGCAAAATAAGCCAAAAATAAAAATACAATCAAAAATAAAATTGGCCCAATGATAAAATAAAAGAAAAAAAATCTGCAATGAAATGACTAATGCTTCTCTGTTGCTTTCCTAGTGAAATCAACATTCTTCAGCTGGAACCCAAGGGTTTTCATTTTATGTTTTGCGATTTACCTTCTAGATGTATCTTTTTCTCTGAAATGTGAACCCGTCTGCAACATATTTTAAAAGTTTGCTTAGGCATACTCTCTTCCTTGGTTCTTTTAGTATGAAATGACATATATATAGATAATGAATATCCTAAAAGTATGCTCATTTCTCAAGCTCTATCTCATCCATGAAATATTTCTTAGTTCTTGAAGTCATTCTACTCTCAAGGCAGAAGTGATGTTTCCTATTTTAAACTGCCATTTTATTTATTTGGACATTTGTTATCTGGGATATTAAATATATCTGTATATATCTTCTCTCATTAATCATGTAATACACACCAAAAATTCTCATTTTTTAGGAACACCTTTATGCTACCTCCTTGCAGCGCTTTGTATATATATTTTAAATACATAGCATGTAAAAATTGTGCCATTTTTTGAACTTTTAATTTTCTTTTTCCTATTGGATAAGGTAAAGAACATTAAGATTAAAGATAAAATAATTAAGATGTTGCACAAGCATTTTCATATATTAATATGAGTGTTTCCTTTTGGGGAGTACTTGATTTTACACCCACATTTACCATGATGTCTGTTCTTTCACTTAACCACATGCCTTGAAAACACAAATCCAGGGCTCCAGTATTCTGGTGAATAATGGTACCAAGAGTTTCAAATAAGATGGAAGAGAAGGTCATATTTCATACTATTCATGGAAACACGTCTTTTAAAATACTTTCAAATATCTCTCTCTTTGTCCTAGTTTTCCCTTTAACAAAGACATCATTAGGTTGTCCTTTTCTCTCATGTAGAACTGAATAATGCACCAGGGTGCATATCTTACTCAAAAATAGAAAAACAGTTACATAGTGAATCTTATCACCATGCCAACTCTGGAAAAACCCAAACAATTGCCATACTGACAATCAATTCTAGTGATGTAAAATTTCGATCAAAATATTCCTATCAATAACTAATCTTAAGAAATATTAGATAGGTATGGCTGTATTAACGAAACTCATAGTGGTAATTGTTTTGCAATGTATACATCTATCAAATCATTACATGATATACCGTAAACTTACACAATTTTATGTCCATTAAATCTCAATAAAGCTGGAAAATGAAAGATTAGACAAATATCTATTGATGAAGATTTAAAGCAAGATTACTACAGTTGTACTAACATAAAAATCATGAATGAACCGATCATTAGAGTCAATTCATGCCCAACCATCCTTCCCTTCGATGGTTGTCCTTGGTGTCACCTTTGAAGTAGTGTTACAAGTCAAATCCCCAAAGAGACATTGACATTTAAAACCTTGACTTTTTCTAAAGCAAATGCTTTATCCCCACACGTGGTTTTGTTTTCCATGTGTTGTGATACTTAATAGTTATTTTTCCAATGGCAGGGACATGTCTTGTAGAAACCAACAAACAAAAACAAGAAGCAGAAGAGAACTTGTATTTCCTCCGTGCAGCTGACTCTCAGGTGAAAGACAATTCTGTCCTTCTGGAGCCTAAAACACACACAAAGGTTTGTTTCCCAAATGTGTTAATTATATCAGTAGCTGCATTTTTCCCAGGTAGAGAGTAAGTGAGGCAGCGGAGATATTCCAGGAGTGTAACATTATTAGATGTCTCTTCACATACAAAACACAATCAAGAGTTGAAGAATGTTTGTTTCCTAATATTTTCCTATTCCTGTTCTCTTAACCCCACTGGTCTTAAGACTACAGCCAACTAAGGGTGTGGCTCTCTATTTCAAGGGACTAGACCAGCCACGGACACAATTATATTTTTACCCTCACAAGACCAATTTCTCCATAACTGCTACTGCCTCTCTTCAGCCCACAAGAAAGTGACTTATGACAGAGCAGTGCATTAATTAAATCTATCTCAAAGGCATCTTCTATCAAGTCCATATATTTACTCTATATTTTATTCCCCTTTCCATACTGGGTCCAGCTTTTTCATCATTGTCAATAAGAAGTCTTGTACTGTAATTAAATGGCATAAGAATATTCTAATTACAAGACATATAAAGGTTTTCTAACAGTAGTGCTGAAAGTATCAAAACATCCCTAATTAAGAAGAATCCCTCCCATTAAAAAAAGTCTATAATAAATGAAAACACAAATATTAAAACCTCTTAAAATTAGAGTAAATAATGTCAAAATTGAAAAATTAAAATCCAAAATTGATTTATTCACCGGTAAGTTAAAAGTCCAAAAAAATGAGGATTTGCTATTATTATTGTATTTTTATTGTGCTTAGTCTCAGCCAGATGCCAAGATCGGGCTGGAATTTCTTTCAGGAAGAATAACCTGGGCTATCTCTCACTGGATAAATACAAAGCCCATCAGGGCCTCATATATGATATAAATATAATTCCAAAGCTCTTGTGAACCTCACTTTCATAGAGTACACAAAGTTAATAGGACACAAAATATTATCATATTTGCATATCTCCAGCTACCAAGTTTAGAATCACCCCATTCCTGCCACCAGAGCTGTGAGAATGATGATCCTAGAACACAGTTTCCTTTTTTTTTTTAATATAATTGGCTTTTTATTTTATCTTTTATTATTTTTTTTCTTTGGCCGTGCTGTGCATCATGTGGGATCTTAGTTCCCCCACCAGGGATTGAACCCATGCCCCCTGCTATGGAAGCACGGAGTCTTAACCACTGGACCACCAGGGAAGCCCCTAGAACATAGTCTCTAATATTGCTGCAGGACCATATTAAAAACAAAACAGTATCTGCAGGATGGAGAGTAGGAAAGAAAAATCCTAGTTTCTGCTTCCCCAGAATCACGATCAATACCAGTTGACAGCAATCTAAAACCTGTAAACTCAAGCTCATTTGTGAAATATCCTCCTGCAAAAGGTTAATTTTGCAATAATTTATTTACCGTACACTGGGGAATATCAAGCCATGCATATTTCTTCTCTTTTGTGAGAGATGGAAACAGTGTTGCCTGCATGCAAAATCTAGAGATCTGTAGCTATGGTAGTTCCATTCGACATATCTTATTTCAGGTATATTTCTTTTCCTTCCAGCATATTCAAAACATATTAATATTCATTACCCCTAAACCTAGTGTTTCTGGTAAGCCTGGATTAGTAAACTGAACTTGGATGGGATTTAATTACACGGAATCTAAACTATTTTGGGAAATAAATTTGAACTGAGTCACAGTGACTGTGTGTGTTGCCACTTGGTATAGAATTCCTTACGTCTAACGAATCTACCTGATAAAAAATGATTCATCCTTCATAGGTCAGTAGCAAGCTAGAGCCAACTTGAGACCCTTCTAGGTGAGGGCTCATATGCTTACATATACATTATATGATGTCACACCTCTCTCTCTCCTCCACCTGTAAGAGGTAAGGACAAATCTGACTTCATATTAGATCTGTTTCTTTTACTTTAACCTTTGTATTCTATTGCTTTTGCTTCGAGTTAAGGATGTTGCCTGTATCCTGAAATATACAGGATAGCCCATTTTCAAGGCTCTAACCTTTAAGGGTATAATGCTTTTCCATTCATATAGAGATAAAAAGTCGCAGAACAGAGAATAACATTCGTCTTGCTGGTGGTTAACTGGAACACGGTGACTGACCTACGTGGACGGCTGCAATAACAAAGGATTCCTGCACCAAGAAGTCTGCAACAACCAACTACACCCTTCCCTCACCTTGCCTTTAAAAATGCTTTGATGAAGCCCTTTGTGGAGTTCAGGGTTTTGGGGGTCATGAGTCACCCATTCTCCTTGCTTGACCTGCAATAAACCTTTCTCGGTTCCAAACTCCAACATTTCAGTTTGTTTGGCCTCAATGTGCGTCTGGCACATGAACTTACATTAGGTAATACACCCATGCTACTGCCTTGACCCTGAATGAAAATTGAAGTCAGAAAAACGAATCCAATGCTGCCTATGTAGACCAGAATCTCTAATTTAAAGCTGGGACCTCACCATTGCTGCGCAGCACATCTGAACTCAGTTTAAAGTAGCATATGTTTTTCTGACTCCTTATGACTAAAAAAGCAATATTTGAACTTCCCGTCTGTCATATTTGAAACTTTGCTTCATTGATTCCTGCTGAGGTAAGGTTACTCCTGATATAGAAAGACCTACTCATTTTGGAAAAAAATTCAGTATAAGCTACAGTCACCTGCTCAGGTTGTAACACCACTTGGCCTATAGCATAAAGCTTCCCGCTCAGGCTGTAGTACAACTTAAAAGTCAGCCTCATAACGCAATATAAACTTCTGCAAACTGCTGATTTCAAAATGCCAGGCCCACTCACAAAAGTCCAGAAACCACAGCTGTTTGACATGCCTGCATAAGAAACTCAATCAGTCCAAATGTATCTTTTTCCCTGACAATTTACTCCTTGCCTATTTCTCAAACTCAAAGGCCAGTCTCCCTTGAATTCACTTCCCAATCATTCCCTCCCACTCCCGTGCACACACATCCATCAGGCAGGGCCTTCCCCTAAAGATACATTTCT
Organism: Balaenoptera borealis; assembly: GCF_965194805.1. Taxonomy (NCBI): domain Eukaryota; kingdom Metazoa; phylum Chordata; class Mammalia; order Artiodactyla; family Balaenopteridae; genus Balaenoptera; species Balaenoptera borealis. The sequence continues at coordinate 5,066,891 of NC_138861.1, read as the reverse complement.
TAGAGGAAAACTTATGAAGTAGCTCCCTCCCTCCCTCCCTCCCTCCCAAGAAAAAATAAGGAGAGTGGGCTGATTCATTCAAGCCAAGTTTCTTACCAATCATGTAATAGGGACTAATAAATCTGACTCCACATTGGATCTGTTTCTTTTACTTTAACCTTTATGTTCTATTGCTTTTGCTACAAGTTAATCACTAAAGAGATGTTGCCTACAGTTTAAAGCGTCCACAGTGGCCCATCTCGGGGAACCCTGCCTCCCATGCCTGAGTGTTAAGCTAAAATACTTGTGTTTAGCTCACAGGAAACATCCTGACCACGCCCACCTGTGAATGGCTGCCGGAAGGAAGACATTAACACATCCCCTCCAGAGTCTGTCTGGAACCAGGAAATATTCATAACAACTTATGGCCTTTTTCACTTTACCTGCTCACCTCTCCCTCTTTGTTCTATACGAGAAACTAGCATCCAAACCTGGGCAAAATGGTTCTTTAGGACATTAGTCTGCCACGTTTTCAGTCTGCTGGGTTTCCAAAAAACGTCTCTATTCCTTGTCCCAACACCTCCTTTCTTGATTTATTGGACTGTCATGTGGCTAGTAGTATGAGCTTGGACTCAGTAACAACCAGACAAGTATATCAACCCTTAAAGTGGGAAGATGAACAAAGAGGTAGAGAGAAGCCAAGAGCATGAATTGATACTCTCCACAGCAAAGAAAACATCAGAAGAGTGTTTATGGCTAAAATGAAATCTTACCGTTACTTTCATTTTAATTTATGGATTACTAGATAAATTGACCATTTTTTTCAATTAAAAACTACCATTAAACTTCGTCATTGTGAATTATTTTTCCATGTTCCTTAAACACATGTTTTTCTTTATCAATATGCACTTTCTATTTATACAGAAATAAATCAATGCTTTGTTGCCAAAGTCCTAGAAATAAATTGTTGTTTGATAAAATCTAATCCAAAATCCTCACAATTTAAACCACAAGTATTATGATATATAAAAATATGAATGCATGACCACTGTATTGGTCAGGATATGGTTTTGACTGCTACAACCAGGGCCAAAATAACAATGGCTTAAACAAAATAAAAATTTATTTTCTTATCATGTAAAAGTCATACCAGCCAATGGGAAGAGGGGGGAGGGAGGGCAACATTCTCTGCTTCCAGGGCGTGGGCTGAAAATTGCACACGCAATGTCTGCTTCTCCATCAGTGGTCCTGTCACTGGTCACATTGCACTCACAGGAGCCTGCGAAATTTATTCCTTAGCTGAAAGGACATGCATCTAAATCTTCTATTACTCTAGATAGAGGATCGCAAACATTACATGTAAAACCACTGAGAATAAATTTGAAGTTTTGGGGACCATTTGAGCTGTCACAACTACTCAACTGTGCTGTTGCACAAAAGCAGTCACAAATAACATGCAAATGAATGAGAGTCTCTGTGCTTCAGTAAGATTTAATTTATGAACCATGAAATTTTAACTTCATATAAGTTTCATGTTACAAAATATTATTCATCTTTTATTCTTTTTCAACCACTTAAAATGCAGCAGCCACACAAACAGGTGGTGGGACTGGATTTGGCCACCAGGCAGTAGTTTGCAAACTACACTCAGCAGAAAAAAAAAGGAATACTGGGGACTAGTAAGTAGTTTCTGCCACAGTTACTTAATAATATATATTTCAAAAATACATGAATGGCACAGTATTAATAAATCTATTAATATATTTCATGATGTAAGTCCTTAAAACCATGAAGCATTTTACATGACCTCAATAGATAACAAAACCTTGTGTGACAAGTTTAAAATCTGTTCATAAATTGTGAACCAAACAAAATCTTTAGACATGGATTCTGGCTCCACATCTTACTATTCGTAAAAATTAAACAAATCTTTCAGCCACATTGATCCCAACTTTCCTTATCTTTTAAGTGATAACATTAATTTTGCCTAACTGAAATCATGAGGTTAATTATCAAATGCACTGAACATTATCAATTCTCATTTTTCATATCTCTTAATAATTTCACATTGTTTAGTCATTTCTTTTTATGGAAAAAAACTTTGTAAATAAATTTCTAATCGCATGATCCATCAGATTTTATTTTACTTCTTTAGCAATTCCATTTTCAATCCTTTCATATGTTTCTTCTTCCTTTATTCATTTTGTGTCACTTTTTTCCCTGGGTACCATTTTTAGTCTTTTTCTCCCTGCATATATTTTTCCATTAAAGATCCTATCTTATTTCATGATTTCAGTCATCAGTGATGACTGTTAAGATCCACAGTATCAACATATTTAAATGCCTCCCAGAAATCTCCTTCCGGAGGTCCACAGGCAATTCAAACTCATCATGACTCCCATGCCACAAAACATGGTTTTTATTTCGTAATAATTATTTCAGCCCTTTATACCACCATTCGCCCAGCTGTCTAAGTGGCATCACTTATTCATCCATTATTCATCACATGTATTTTGACCTGACATTCAGTTCTCTAGGCATTATGCTATAGAGAAAGAATAGTTCCCAAGTTTCATGAGCTTAAATGCTAGATGGGAGAGGAGCAGAAAAAAATCAAGTTAAAAAATTCGCACAAATAATTACTTCATTTTGAACTAAGCATTATGATGATAGACTACCCTGTTGGAGTATACCTGTGATAGGTACAAGTAAACAGGATGGTCAGGGAAAGCCACACCTAGGAGGTGGCATTTGAGTTGGGTTCTGAATCATCGGAAGACAATAGCCATGGCAAGAAGCCAGAAATCTGAATGTCATCCTTCACCGCTGCCTCATGCTACGCCATATATCCAGTGTATTGTCCCAAACTGGCTATTATGTGTACTCAATTATGTGTACCCAAATCATCAGCTTCTCTCTTTCTCCTCGGCTACAATTGTTTTTTAATTCCAATCTATCCCTTCCCCCAGCCTTCCCCACCCCCCACCCCATAACCATAAATTCATTCTCTAAGTCTGTGAGTCTGTTTCTGTTTTGTAAGTTAATTTGTATCATTTTTTTTTTTAGATTCCACATATAAGGGATATCATATGATATTTGTCTTTGCCTGACTTACTTCACTTAGTATGACAATCTCTAGGTCCATCCATATTGCTGCAAATGGTATTATTTTATTCTCTTCAATGTCTGAGTAATGTTCCATTGTATATATGTACCACATCTTCCTTATCCATTCATCTGTCCATGGACACTAAGGTTGCTCCATGTCTTGGCTATTGTAAACAGTGCTGCAATGAACATAGGGGTGCATGTATCCTTTTGAACCATGTTTTTCTCTGGATATATGCCCAGGAATGGGATTGCTGGATCATATGTTAGCTTTATTTTTAGCTTTTTATGGAACCTCCATACTGTTCTCCATAATGGTTGTACCAATTTACATTCCCACCAACAGTGTAAGAGGGTTCCCTTTACTCCAAACCCTCTCCAGCATTTATTGTTTGTACAATTTTGATTTAAGCAATCTTATTTTCCAATGGAGTCTTGTCTCCTCCTATTAATTCTCCACATTTCACCAGTGAGCTCTCTCTGTAATGCAGATCCTACTAAGTGACTTCCCTAATAACATCCTTAATTGGGTTTCAATTTGGGGATCACCATTGTCCCCAATCTCAAAATGTACAAGACCTCAAAATATGACCATTTTGCATATTAAATCTTATGTTTTCCACTCCCATACCATTATCTATGCCCAGACTCTACTGAAATACTTCAGTCCCCTTCATATTCACTGTTTAATTTTTACTCTCAAATTTTTGGATGGTCTTCCCTCTGTTTGGAGTCCTTGTTCTAGCTAGTTAACTACTGTTCACATCACTTAGGCACCAACTTAAATGTGATAACTTATACATTGTAGAACAAATGTCTGTTGAATTTTTTACCCTTTTGCGAGTTTGTAAGTTCCTTGAGTGCTAGTAATTTGCACTTACTTAACTTTGTCATAGCCAATATTTAGCACAGAAACTAACAATATTGCAAGTTAAGCTCAATCGTTATTTGATAAATCAAATGTGTTGTAAAAGTGTCTGTCCTTTAAACTGAATTGTTTTACTCAAAATTTCTGTAGTAATAACACAAGTTGATGTCTTTTTTATTCAACATGGTAGCCTTAATAATGCACTAGCACATGGCAGTTTCTCAACAAATATATATTTTTACATTTGTATGCATTTGTATGTATTTCTGTTTGTAGGAAATAATGATTGCATGAATGAGATTATTTTCAGTTAAAAATATAAACGATATAAGAGTTATTTAGGGCAGGAAGACACATGACATAAGCTCAGTGTTTTCTGGAATGTGCTGCTCAAAGTGTGGTTGTAGAACCTGCCCCATTGAGGTTGCTAGAAATGCAATTTCCAGTCCCATCCCAGACTTGATGAATTAGAATCTCCCTGAGTGGGACCTAGGAATCTGGGTTTCAACAAGCTATTCTGAATATGGAGGGCATGTTACATCACAGGTTACTGGAACCCATATTCCAAAATGCTGATTTTTGTATGTACGGTGAAGGGTCTGATAATTTACATTTCTAGGAAGTTCTCAGGGGATGTTGACAGTACCGTTTTGGGGAAAACACTTTTTCTAGAGAAAGGGCTGGCAAACTAGGGGCAGGCCAAATCTGGTCAGTTACCTGTTTTTGTAAGTAAAAATTTATTGAAATATAGCTACCCATTCCTTAAAGTATGATTTATGGCTGCTTCAGTTGGAAGGTGGCAGAGTTGAGTAGTTGTGACAGAGGCTGTCTGGCCCACAATGTCTAAACTATTTACCCTCTGGTCCTTCACAGAAAGTTTCTCAAATCAAAGACCATAGTTTTTTCTTGTCTTGCTTTTTTTTTTTTCATTTCAAGTTGAATTTAGTAAGTTGGAATGGGTTTTTATTAAGAGGGGAAAAAAGGAAAATCAATTAAAGCAATTGCATCTTAACCAGCAATTTTTATGACATTTACTAGTTAGCATAAATGCTTTTGAATCAAATGTCCATGGACTATAAGATTTGCAAAACTCTATTCAATATGGCAAACCATCAAACCTTACTCTTTAAATGAGTAAACACCATGTTAACGCCAAACAAACAGCCCATTTCATAGTACAGCTTCATACAACGTGTTTTTTTTTTTTAAACATCTTTATTGAAGTATAGTTGCTTTACAATGGTGTGTTAGTTTCTGCTTTATAACAAAGTGAATCAGTTATACATATACGTATGTTCCCATATCTCTTCCCTCTTGCATCTCCCTCCCTCCCACCCTCCCTATCCCACCCCTCTAGGTGGTCACAAAGCAACGAGCTAATCTCCCTGTGCCATGCGGCTGCTTCCCACTAGCTATCTATTTTACATTTGGTAGTGTATATATGTCTATGACACTCTCTCACCCTGTCACATCTCACCCCTCCCCCTCCCCATATCCTCAAGTCCATTCTCTAGTAGGTCTGTGTCTTTATTCCCGTCTTGCCCCTAGGTTCTTCATGACCATTTTTTTCCCCTTAGATTCCATATATATGTGTTAGCATACTGTATTTGTTTTTCTCTTTCTGACTTACTTCACTCTGTATGACAGACTCTAACTCCATCCACCTCATTACAAATACCTCCATTTCATTTCTTTTTATGGCGGAGTAATATTCCATTGTATATATGTGCCACATCTTCTTTATCCATTCATCCGATGATGGACACTTAGGTTGCTTCCATGTCCTGGCTATTGTAAATAGAGCTGCAATGAACATTTTGGTACATGACTCTTTTTGAATTATGGTTGTCTCAGGGTATATGCCCAGTAGTGGGATTGCTGGGTCGTATGGTAGTTCTATTTTTAGTTTTTTAAGGAACCTCCATACTGTTCTCCATAGTGGCTGTATCCATTTACATTCCCATCAACAGTGCAAGAGTCTTACCTTTTCTCCACACCCTCTCCAGCATTTATTGTTTCTAGATTTTTTGATGATGGCCATTCTGACCGGTGTGAGATGATATCTCATTGTAGTTTTGATTTGCATTTCTCTAATGATTAATGATGTTGAGCATTCTTTCATGTGTCTGTTGGCAATCTGTATATCTTCTTTGGAGAAATGTCTATTTAGATCTTCTGCCCATTTTTGGATTGGGTTGTTTGTTTTTTTGTTATTGAGCTGCATGAGCTGCTTGTAAATCTTGGAGATTAATCCTTTGTCAGTTGCTTCATTTGCAAATATTTTCTCCCATTCTGAGGGCTGTCTTTTTGTCTTGTTTATGGTTTCCTTTGCTGTGCAAAAACTTTTAAGTTTCATTAGGTCCCATTTGTTTATTTGTGTTTTTATTTCCATTTCTCTAGGAGCTGGGTCAAATAGGATCTTGCTGTGATTTATGTCATAGAGTGTTCTGCCTATGTTTTCCTCTAAGAGTTTGATAGTGTCTGGCCTTACACTTAGGTCTTTAATCCATTTTGAGTTTATTTTTGTGTATGGTGTCAGGGAGTGTTCTAATTTCATACTTTTACATGTACCTGTCCAATTTTCCCAGCACCACTTATTGAAGAGGCTGTCTTTTCTCCACTGTATATGCTTGCCTATTTATGAAAGATAAGGTGACCATAAGTGCATGGGTTTATCTCTGGGCTTTCTATCCTGTTCCATTGATCTATATTTCTGTTTTTGTGCCAGTACCAAACTGTCTTGATTACTATAGTCTGAAGTCAGGGACCCTGATTCCCCAAGCTCCATTTTTCGTTCTCAAGATTGCTTTGGCTATTCGGGGTCTTTTGTGTTGCCATACAAATTGTGAAATTTTTTGTTCTAGTTCTGTGAAAAATGACAGTGGTAGTTTGATAGGGATTGATTTAAATCTGTAGATTGCGTTGGGTAGTAGAGTCATTTTCAAAATGTTGATTCTTCCAATCCAAGAACATGGTATATCTCTCCATCTATTTGTATCATCTTTAATTTCTTTCATCAGTGTCCTATAATTTTCTGCATACAGGTCTTTTGTCTCCTTAGGTAGGTTTATTCCTAGATATTTTATTCTTTTTGTTGCAATGGTAAACGGGAGGGTTTTCTTAATTTCACTTCCAGATTTTTCATCATTAGTATATAGGAATGCAAGAGATTTCTGTGCATTAATTCTGTATCCTGCTACTTTACCAAATTCATTGATTAGCTATGGTAGTTTTCTGGTAGCATCTTTAGGATTCTCTATGTATAGTATCATGTCATCTGCAAAAAATGACAGCTTTACTTCTTCTTTTCCGATTTGGATTCCTTTTATTTCTTTTTCTTCTCTGATTGCTGTGGCTAACACTTCCAAACCTATGTTGAATAATAGTGGTGAGAGTGGGCAACCTTGTCTTTTTCCTGATCTTAGTGGAAATGGTTTCAGTTTTTCACATTGAGGACAATGTTGGCTGTGGGTTTGTCATATATGGCCTTTATTATGTTGAGGAAATTCCCTCTATGCCTACTTTCTGCAGGGTTTTTATCATAAATCGGTGTTGAATTTTGTCGAAAGTTTTCTCTGTATCTATTGAGATGATCATAGGGTTTTTCTCCTTCAATTTGTTAATATGATGTATCACGTTCATTGATTTGCATATATTGAAGAATCCTTGCATTCCTGTAATAAACCCCACTTGATCATGGTGTATAATCCTTTTAATGTGCTGTTGGAATCTGTTTGCTAGTATTTTGTTGAGGATTTTTGCATCTATGTTCATCAGTGATATTGGCCTGTAGTTTTCTTTCTTTGTGACATCTTTATCTGGTTTTGGTATTAGGGTGATGGTGGCCTCGGAGAATGAGATTGGGTGTGTTCCTCCCTCTGCAATATTTTGGAAGAGTTTGAGAAGGATAGGTGTTAGCTCTTCTCTAAATGTTTGATAGAAGTCGCCTCTGAAGCCATCTGGTCCTGGGCTTTTGTTTGTTGGAAAATTTTTAATCACAGTTTCAATTTCAGTGCCTGTGATTGGTCTGTTCATATTTTCTATTTCTTCCTGGTTCAGTCTCAGCAGGTTGTGCATTTCTAATAATCTGTCCATTCCTTCCAGGTTGTCCATTTTATTGGCATAGAGTTGCTTGTAGTAATCACTCATGATCGTTTGTATTTCTGCACTGTCAGTGGTTACTTCTCCTTTTTCATTTCTAATTCTATTGGTTTGAGTCTTCTCCCTTTTTCTCTTGATGAGTCTGGCTAATGGTTTATCAATTTTGTTTATCTTCTCAAAGAACCAGCTTTTAGTTTCATTGATTTTTGCTATTGTTTCCTTCATTTCTTTTTTCATTTATTTCTGATCTGATCTTTATGATTTCTTTCCTTCTGCTAGCTTTGGTGTTTCTTTGTTCTTCTTTCTCTAATTGCTTTAGGTGCAAGGTTAGCTTGTTTATTCGAGATGTTTCCTGTTTCATGAGGTAGGCTTGTATTGCTATAAACTTCCCTCTTAGAACTGCTTTTGCTGCATCCCATAGGTTTTGGGTCGTCTTGTCTCCATTGTCATTTGTTTCTAGGTATTTTTTGATTTCCCCTTTGATTTCTTCAGTGATCACTTCGTTATTAAGTAGTGTATTGTGTAGCCTCCATGTGTTTGTATTTTTTACAGATCTTTTCCTGTAATTGATATCTAGTCTCATAGCTTTGTGTTTGGAAAAGATACTTGATACGATTTCAATTTTCTTAAATTTACCAAGGCTTGATTTGTGACCCAAGATATGATCTATCCTGGAGAATGTTCCATGAGCACTTGAGAAAAATGTGTATTCTGTTGTTTTTGGGTGGAATGTCCTATAAATATCAATTAAGTCCATCTTGTTTAATGTATCATTTAAAGCTTGTGTTTCCTTATTTATTTTCATTTTGGATGATCTGTCCATTGGTGAAAGTGGGGTGTTAAAGTCCCCTACTATGATTGTGTTGCTGTCGATTTCCCCTTTTATGGCTGTTAGTATTTGCCTTATGTATAGAGGTGCTCCTATGTTGGGTGCATAAATATTGACAATTGTTATACCTTCCTCTTGGATCGATCCCTTGATCATTATATAGTGTCCTTCTTTGTCTCTTGTAATAATCTTTATTTTAAAGTCTATTTTGTCTGATATGAGAATTGCTACTCCAGCTTTCTTTTGATTTCCATTTGCATGGAATATCTTTTTCCATCCCCTCACTTTCAGTCTGTATGTGTCCCTAGGTCTGAAGTGGGTCTCTTGTAGACAGCATATATATGGGTCTTGTTTTTGTATCCATTCAGCCAGTCTTTGTCTTTTGGTGGGAGCATTTAATCCATTTACATTTAAGGTAATTATCGATATGTATCTTCCTATTCCACTTTTCTTAAATATTTTGGGTGTGTTATTGTAGGTGTTTTCCTTCTCTTGTGTTTCTTGCCTAGAGAAGTTCCTTTAGCATTTGTTGTAAAGCTGGTTTGGTGGTGCTGAACTCTCTCAGCTTTTGCTTGTCTGTAAAGGTTTTAATTTCTCCATCACATCTGAATGAGATCCTTGCTGGTAGAGTAACCTTGGTTGTAGGTTTTTCTCCTTCATCACTTTAAGTATATTCTGCCACTCCCTTCTGGCTTGCAGAGTTTCTGCTGAAAGATCAGCTGTTAACCTTATGGGGTTTCCCTTGTTTGTTATTTGTTGTTTTTCCCTTGCTGCTTTTAATATGTTTTCTTTATATTTAATTTTTGACAGTTTGATTAATATGTGTCTTGGCGTGTTTCTCCTTGGATTTTTTCTGTATGGGACTCTCTGTGCTTCCAGGACTTGATTAACTATTTCCTTTCCCATATTGGGGAAGTTTTCAACTATAATCTCTTCAAATATTTTCTCAGTCCCTTTCTTTTTCTCTTCTTCTTCTGGGACCCCTATAATTCGAATGTTGGTGCGTTAAATGTTGTCCCAGAGGTCTCTGAGACTGTCCTCAGTTCTTTTCATTCTTTTTTCTTTATCCTGCTCTGCAGTAGTTATTTCCACCATTTTATCTTCCAGGTCACTTATCCGTTCTTCTGCCTCAGTTATTCTGCTATTGATCCCATCTAGAGTATTTTTAATTTCATTTATTGTGTTTTTCATCATTGCTTGGTTCCTCTTTAGTTCTTCTACATCCTTGTTAAATGTTTCTTGCATTTTGTCTATTCTATTTCCAAGATTTTGGATCATCTTTACTATCATTATTCTGAATTCTTTTTCAGGTAGACTGCCTATTTCCTCTTCATTTGTTAGGTCTGGTGTGTTTTGACCCTGCTCCTTCATCTGCTGTGTGTTTTTCTGTCGTCTCATTTTGCTTATCTTACTGTGTTTGGGGTCTCCTTTTTGCAGGCTGCAGGTTCGTAGTTCCTGTTCTTTTTGGTGTCTGTCCCCAGTGGCTAAGGTTGTTTCAGTGGGTTGTGTAGGCTTCCTGGTGGAGGGGACTAGTGCCTGTGTTCTGGTGGATGAGGTTGGAACTTGTCTTTCTGGTGGGGAGGTTCACGTCTGGTGGTGTGTTTTGGGGTGTCTGTGGCCTTATTATGATTTTAGGCAGCCTCTCTGCTAATGGATGGGGCTGTGTTCCTGTCTTGCTAGTTGTTTGGCATAGGGTGTCCAGCACTGGATCTTGCTGGTCATTGAGTGAAGCTGGGTCTTGGTGTTGAAATGGAGATCTCTGATAGATTTTCGCCATTTGGTATTATGTGGAGCTGGGAGGTCTCTTGTGGACCAGTGTCCTGAAGTTGGCTCTCCCACCTCAGAGGCACAGCCCTGATGCCTGGCTGGAGCACCTAGAGCCTTTCATCCACACGGGTCAGAATAAAAGGGAGAAAAAATAGAAAGAAAGAAAGAAAGAGGATAAAATAAAATAAAATAAAGCTATTATAATAAAAAATAAGAAAAAAATTATTAAGAATAAATTTATTAAGAATTTTTTTTAATTTTTAAAAACAGATTTATTAATTTTTTATAATAAAAAATCAGAAAAAAATTAAGAAAAAAATTTTTTAATTTTTTAAAATTGAAAATATTAAAAAACTTACTAAATTTTTTTTTTAATTTTTAAAAATAGAAAATAAGGAAAAAATTATTAAGAAAGCATTTATTAGGAAAAAAAAATTTTAAGTAAAAAAAAAAAAACAAAAAAACGGATGGACCTAACCCTAGGACTAATGGTGAAAGCAATCCTATACAAACAAAATCTCACCCAGAAGCATACACATATACACTCACAAAAAAAGGGAAAAGGGGAAAAATTAATGTATCCTGCTCCCAAAGTCCACCTCCTGAATTTGGGAGGATTCGTTGTCTATTCAGGTATTCAACAGATGCAGGCATATCAAGTTTATTGTGGAGCTTTAATCCGCTGGTCCTGAGGCTGCTGGGAGAGATTTCCCTTTCTCTTCTCTGTTCTCACAGCTCCCGGGATTCAGCTTTGGATTTGGACCCACCTCTGCGTGTAGGTCGCCTGAGGGCGTCTGTTCTTCGCTCAGACAGGACGGGGTTAAAGTAGCAGCTGCTTCGGGGGCTCTGGCTCACTCAGGCGGGGGGAGGGAGCGGTACGGAGGAGGCGGGGCGAGCCTGCGGCGTCAGAGGCGTCGTGACGTTGCAGCAGCCCGAGGCGCACCGTGTGTTCTCCCGCGGAAGTTGTCCCCGGGTCACGGGAGCCTGGCCGTGGCGGGCTGCACCGGCTCCCGGGAGGGGCGGTGTGGAGAGTGACCTGTGCTCGCACACAGGCTTCTTGGTGGCGGCAGCAGCAGCCTTTGCGTCTCATGCCCGTCTCTGGGGCTCCACGCTGATAGCCGCGGCTCGCACTGGTCTCTGGAGCTCATTTAGGCGGCGCTCTGAATCCCCTCTCCTCACGCACCAGGAAACAAAGAGGTAAGAAAAAGTCTCTTGCCTCTTCGGCAGCTGCAGACCTTTTCCTGGACTCCCTCCCGGCTAGCCGTGGCGCACTAACCCCTTCAGGCTGTGTTCTCGCCGCCAACCCCAGTCCTCTCCCTGCAATCCGACCGCAGCCCGAGCCTCAGCTCCCAGCCCCACCCGCCCCGGCGGGGGAGCAGACAAGCCTCTCGGGCTGGTGAGTGCTGCTCGGCGCCGAGCCTCCGTGCGGGAATCTCTCCGCTTTGCCCTCCACACCCCTGTGGCTGCGCTCTCCTCCGTGGCTCCGAAGCTTCCCCCTCCACCACCCGCAGTCTCCGCCCGCGAAGGGGCTCCTAGTGTGTGGACACCTTTCCTCCTTCACGGCTCCCTCCCACTGGTGCAGGTCCCATCCCTATTCTTTTGTCTCTGTTGTTTCTTTTTTCTTTTGCCCTACCCAAGTACATGTGTATTTTCTTGCCTTTTGGGAGGTCTGAGGTCTTCTGCCAGCGTTCAGTGGGTGTTCTGTAGGAGCAGTTCCACGTGTAGATGTATTTCTGATGTATTTGTGGGAAGGAAGGTGATCTCCGCATCTTACTCTTCGGCCATCTTTTTTTGGCGGAAAAAAAAAGACCCCTGTGTTTTTTTAAGTTTACTGAAAGAAACTGTAAATTAAATGATATAAATACAGCATAAATTAATATAAAAATATTATAACGAGATGCATTTAAATGAATAACTATGGGAGTAACAGAACGATTTAAAAGATATATGTTTTCTTGTTCCTAACCAGAAAGAAACAAATTCAACAGATGTCACAAAAATTTTAACAAACAGTCCCTTTAATGACTCACATTCTAAGTACTAAAATTTAAAATACATTCATTTGAACCGTAGAAGTACAATAAAGTTGTAAAACTGTTAAGGTGCCATTTCTTTACCCAAATAAAAACCCATTAATCTACTGCCTTTACAAATTATACTATAGAGAAAATATTTCTTTAGTAAAAGTATATTGAATAAGTTTACCCAAGTGTGCTTAAATAAATAAATGTTTCAAGAAACTAGAAATAAATATTTAATTTTTTTGTGTTAAATATTTAACACATTTCCTGGAAAGAGCTCTTGCTTATCTCTGAAATTGGCTTATGTTTCTGACGAAGTCATGTCATTAAAAACACAGTAGCAGTTTCAGTATAAAATAATTCATCTTTAATCTTCTTTTTTATATTCAAAGGCATGAAGTGAACGATTAGTTTGGGAAATTTTCTGGTTTGAACCAAGATTTTTACAAATAGCTTCATGTTTATCTATAATGAAGTTGTGTTTGTATTCATATGTAAAACATAATTTACTAGGTGTTATTTCAGAGACATTTCAATGCCATCTCAGCAAGTAACAGGTAGATGGAAGAGTTATACATACATGTATATGTGTATATATGTGTGTGCACATATACATAATCATACTTTTTATATTTAGTCTACAGCTCTGTCTTAATAAGAAAAAATACCTTTGTAATATTTGACTACATGTATATTCCATCTTAACACAGAAAGTGGTTTTATTTTGTTTGTTTGATTTGTTTTGTTTTAGGGCTATCCACCACATTCTTTTTGGGTATCATTACCAGGAAGTGGAAAGAGTCAGGTCAAGGCTGAAGGTTGAAGAGTGGAAGGTTGGTCCCTGTACCTCAATGTTTTGGGTTTAAGTAAAAGACACTTTAAAAAGAAATTTTATTGGAGTATAATTGATTTATAACATTGTGTTTGTTTCAGGTGTGCAGCAAAGTGAATCAGTTATACATATACATATATCCACTCTTTTTTAGATTCTTTTCCCATATAGGCCATTACAGAGTATTGAGTAGAGTTCGCTATGCTATACAGTAGGTCCTTATTAGTTATCTATTTTATGTATAGAGGTGTGTATATGTCAATCCCAATCTCCCAACTTATCCCTCCCCCCCCCTTACCCCCAGTAACCATAAGTTTATTTTCTACATCTGTAACTGTATTTCGGTTTTGTAAATAAGTTCATTTGTAGCCTTTTGTTAAATTCCACATATGAGTGATATTATATGATATTTGTCTTTCTCTGTCTGACTTACTTCACCCAGTATGAGAATCTCTAGGTCCATCCATGCTGCTACAAATGGCATTATTTTGTTCTTTTTTATGGCTGAGTAACATTCCATTGTATATATGTACCACAACTTCTAGTTTTTAAAAACTTTAAAAACTTAAAAAACCCTGCTTGAAATGGTTATATGTTTGTATCTTTAAAACAAAAATTAGAATAATAAGATCCAAATTAAATGTGTACAAAATATATTGAGTGTTTTAATTAAATTTAAAGTAATACTTCTTAATTAATAATGCAGTTCATCTTAAACTTGGTCATATATATTCTGTAGAAACAGGCCAATGTTTGAGTACATATTACTCCTAAAATAGAAATAAATATTTAATTTCATTTTGTGTTAAATATTTAGACATTATATGAATCACCTTTATTTTAAAATTTGAAAAAATGTTCTTAGAGATAGAGGTGCTGTGTCCAACGGGTATTCATATTGAAAAATGAACTTCAGAGACCCTGTGGTAATTTATATTCCGGCAATGTAGGAAAGTACGTATTTTCACATTTCCCTTATACTGCTATTACCAGTATAGTTAATATTTACAACTGATGAAAAAATAATTCCAAGCCTTATGTGACTATCATTCAATTACTTGTGAATATAAAATATATTAACTATTTCATTACTTCTTTATGTCTTCAAACCATTTTCATTAGGTGTTTTTATGTAATTTTTAATTTATTTATTTGTGCAACTCATACGTTATACATTGTGATTCTTGTTATAAATGTCACAAAACTTCCCTAATTGCCAGTTAAATTTTAACTTTGATAATCAAAGTTATAATACTGAAACTTATCATACAAAATTTTGAAAGTTTCTTTCCTTATGGCTTTCTTTGTAATTTCTTGTTTTTTTTTCTTTAACATATTTATTGGAGTATAGTTGTTTTACATTGTTGTGTTAGTTGCTGCTATATAACAAAGTGAATCTACTATATGTATACATATATCCCCACATCCCCTCCCTCTTGCATCTCCCTCCAACCCTCCCTATCCCACCCCTCTATGTAGTCACAAAGCACTGAGCTGATCTCCCTGTGCTATGTGGCTGAGTCCCACTAGCTATCTATTTTACATTTGGTAGTGTATGTATGTCCATGCCACTCTCTCACTTCATCTCAGCTACCCTTCCTCCTCCCTGTGTCTTCAAGTCCATTCTCTATGTCTGCATCTTTATTCCTGTCCTGCCCCTAGGTTCTTTAGAACCATTTTTTTATTTTTATTTTTTTTAGATTCCATACATATGTGTCGGCATACAGTATTTGTTTTTCTCTTTCTGACTTACTTCATTCTGTATGACAGTCTCTAGAACCATGCCCCTCACTACGAAAAACTCAATTTCGTTTCTTTATATGGCTGAGTAATATTCCATTGTATATATGTGCCACATCTTCTTTATCCATTCATCTGTTGATGGACACTTAGATTGCTTCCATGTCCTGGCTATTGTAAATAGTGCTGCAATGAACATTGCAGTACATGACTCTTTTTGAATTACAGTTTTCTCAGGCTATATGCTCAGGAGTGGGATTGCTGGGTTATATGGTAGCTCTATTTTTAGTTTTTTAAGGAACCTCCATCCTGTTCTCCATAGTGGCTATATCAGTTTACATTCCCACCAACAGTGCAAGAGGGTTCCCTTTTCTCCACACCCTCTTCAGCATTTATTGTTTGTAGATTTTGGATGATGGCCATTCTGACTGGTGTGAGGTGATACCTCATTGTAGTTTTGATTTGCATTTCTCTAATGATTAGTGATGTTGAGCATCCTTTCATGTGTTTGTTGGCAATCTGTATATCTTCTTTGGAGAAATGTCTGTTTAGGTCTTCTGCCCATTTTTGGATTGGGTTGTTTCTTTTTGGATATTGAGCTGCATGAGCTGCTTGTATATTTTGGAGATTAATCCTTTGTCAGTTGCTTCATTTGCAAATATTTTCTCCCATTCTGATGGTTGTCTTTTCATCTTGTTTATGGTTTCCTTTGCTGTACAAAACCTTTTAAGTTTAATTAGGTCCCATTTGTTTATTTTATTTTTTTAATTTCCATTTCTCTAGGAGGTGGGTCAAAAAGGATCTTGCTGTGATTTATGTCATAGAGTGTTCTGCCTATGTTTTCCTCTAAGAGTTTTAGTGTCTGGCCTTACATTTAGGTCTTTAATTCATTTTTAGTTTATTTTTGTGTATGGTGTTAGGGAGTGTTCTAATTTCAATCTTTTACATGTAGCTGTCCAGTTTTCCCAGCACCACTTAATGAAGAGGCTGTCTTTTCTCCATTGTATATTCTTGCCTCCTTTATCAAAAATAAGGTGACCATATGTGTGTGGGTTTATCTCTGGGCTTTCTATCCTGTTCCATTGATCTATATTTCTGTTTTTGTGCCAGTACCATACTGTCTTGATTACTGTAGCTTTGTAGTATAGTCTGAAGTCCAGGAGCCTGGTTCCTCCAGCTCCTTTTTTCTTTCTCTTTTCTTTGTTTATTCAGAGTCTTTTGTGTTTCCATACAAATTGTGAAATATTTTGTTCTAGTTCTGTGAAAAATGCCATAGGTAGTTTGATAGGTATTGCATTGAATCTGTTGATTGCTTTGGGTAGTATAGTCATTTTCACAATGTTGATTCTTCCAGTCCAAGAACATGGTATATCTCTCCATCTGTTTGTATAATCTTTAATTTTTTTCACCAGTGTCTTATTGTTTTCTGCATACAGGACTTTTGTCTCCTTATGTAGGTTTATTCCTAGGTATTTTATTCTTTTTGTTCCAATGGTAAATGGAGCTTTTCTTTAATTTCTCTTTCTGATTTTTCATCATTAGTGTATAGTAATGCAAGGGATTTCTGTGCATTAATTTTGTATCCTGCTACTTTACTAGATTCATTGATTAGCTCTACTAGTTTTCTGTACTCATCAGTCTTTTTCTGAGGAATGCTCTTGAGCTAATGAAATCTTCCCTGCTCTCCTTTTTCATTACCTTACAAGTCTGAATAAATTACTTGCATGTAAATCGTTTCTCAGGCTCTGCTTCTGGGGAACCCAGCTTATAACAATAGACTTGGGATCACCTAGTCAGAAAAGTGCTGTATTGCCAAAAACTCTGGTCAGCCAAGATAGATGTCAGACCCCACTACTCTTGAACCAGGTGCCCAAATGTGCCATCTTAACTATGTATAGTGCTTGACAGAGTGATGATATCTTTCATTTAGTTATTATTGTATCTATACAGTGTTGCAGAAATAACTTTTGACAGTTAAATATTTTATTCTATTATGATTTATTTCATTTTTATTTTAATTCATTTTTGCTTTCCAGAACTTTAGTTAAAGCAAGACAAGTTCCACAGGGGCATTGGTAATAATGTCCATTAACATTGTAAGTAAATAGAGTTAATATTTATTGAATGATTTTTTATGTGTCAGACACGACACAGTGCTAAGTAGTTTGAAAAGTATTGTAAACTAAGTATACTAGAGCATTGTGTCCATTTTGTAGATGGGGTTTAATGAGACTGTCCTGTCACTTTAGTTGACAATGCTGTGGGTCTTGCAAATTAACTCTCTTAAGCAACCTGTTTCCTTCCCATTTTCTCATTATGGCTTTCCAGCCTCCATGGGAGGTTTGCTGATAGCAATTCAAAAATTTCTCCTTGTAGTAAAGTTAGCAAGAATATTTTTGTCATTGTTGCTCCTAAAACACAAGAACTTTTACTAATAAAGTATGATTGAGAAGCCATTCCTTCCTTTCTATGTGTGCTTATAAAATCAAAGTCATTAATATTACCTATTAAAAACAGATCTTAAAAATTTCATTTGTATTAGAAAATATGAATTTATTTGCTAAATTTTCCATTTCCATCTTTCACATACCTAGCTAGGGCAAGAATTTATTTGGAACAAATAGATTTCCCAACCTGCCTTGACGAAATGGAAATTACAATGCATCTCTAAGTTTAAGACATTTCTATACTAAATGCTGATAAATCTAGTAGCTGAATGATTCCTTATGGCTGAATCTTTAGGTTAAGTGTAGAAAAAATGGCAAATAGATAGATGTGGTTTCATAAATTTTCAAGAGCGAATCAACCAGTACATGGTTACATCTGATAGAACTGGAATATATTGTTTGGATAGGCTTTGTACAAGTTGGAGTGGGGCGAGGAGATATCCCAAAGCTTATACATCTAAATCAGATACCCATAGTAAAAAACAAAAGGAAAGAGGCAACCACTGCATCTTCATGTAAGATTTATGCTCAGATGCCTACAACTGAAGGCATTCCTTCATAAGGGGAATATCTCATTCCTGGGTTTGATCATGCCGTGTCCATGCTGTGCTCCAATTTATCTGGTCAGGTATGCATCAGTTGCTAATGTCATTAGGGTCTTTGGTTTCCAAGTAAACACCCTCTGAATCCTCCTAGTGTTCACTCCTCTATGGCTAAACTGACTAAGTCTTTAAAGGTATGAGAAATAGGGGTATTAGAATTTTACTGATGCTCTCTGGCTATACAATTAGATGTACATTATTTAAGGTTATAGGCAGAGACATAGGCAACTTAGTCTGTATTTTTACTTTACTGTTCTGACACCACATTGCATGCAAAACTTAACTGTGTGACGTGTTATAAGAATTCTCTTTTACAGGATTCCTCCTATAAATATTAGGGTTTATCTATCTCATCTCTTATCCAGGTCTTCACTTAGCAAGCTGCTGTGCTCTAATTCAAGGACCTCAGAATTATTTAGTCATAACCTTGCCCAATGTCCCTGCTCCTGTTTTTGTTTTTGTTTTGTTTTTGAGTAGGCAAAAAGCTCCTTTACACTTTATTAATCTCTCCTTTTATGATTTATAACCTGTGCATTAAGACTTCTAGACTTAAGCATCTTTTTTCCAATTTATTGATGTATGTCAATAATAGCACAAATTAATAAAAGGGAAGTGTCATGAACTGTGAAGGGTCTACGTTGTATCCATTTTGGAAGCTACGTTAGCACACTAGCATACCAGAGTGTCATGCATCCTGGCAGAAGACATAAGAATTTTGGGTCAGAAATAAAGGAACGTTTATTGTTCATAGCAATAGCAATAACCAGAGTATCAGCATTATCTTACACTGGTTTCTCAAGTTCTAAAAGCCACAAGGAAACATGGAGGGGTCAGGTGATATCTGCTCATGCAGTAGGGCTGTGTTTCAGGAAAGGAAATCTGAGCTTAGGGAATCAAAGTATTTTATAATAGTTAATAACTACTTCTACTCTTCTCTACTGGAAGACGTTACCTTATTACATTGAATAGTAAGCACACTTGTCCTTCCTTCTAGAGAGAGACACCACTTTTATCTTCCAAGGATGAAAGCATACATGTCCTTTATTCTAGATAGATACACTGCTTTATGTTTCAAGGCTCTGAACTGCACAGACATCCTGAAAAAATAATCCAGAACAAAAGTAGTCAATGCTTTTGCTCAGAAGACATGCCGAAATGGGAGACTACTGTGGAGAATTTCCTGCCAAAAATACCACCACTCATTTCTACACTGTCTTAGCTTCTGACAGTTTTCCCTGTGTGTGTGTACTCCATGAAAAATTCTGATTAATCTGACAAACAGCCCGGAACTGAATCCATTTAATCTCTCACCTTCAGCATTTAGTTAAAGTACTAAGAACAGGACTTTAAATAGAAGTATGAGGCTATCCTGCAATATTGACCTCAATCATGTTTCCCAGGGCTACAAAACCAATCAGCTGAACAAATCTCATAAACTCTAAGGGACTATCTTGCAAAACCAGGTAGCTTTCTCCTTAAGTTTCTGTGTTGACTTTTCTATTAGAGCCAAGGCATTAATCCAGGTATAATATGTAGGAGTAATTGCACAGATTCTGCCTTGGCACCTCAAGGAAAACATCCAGGGCAATCCAAACACCTACAGCAACCCTGGCCAATAAGTTAAGGCTGATCTAAATCCTTCTCTGACCAAGTTGGTGTTACTAATCACTTTAGCTAAAGTTAGGGACACATTTCACAGCATCTTTTCTAATTAGGTGATTACCATTGTAGAGATAGGTGCCTGCTTAAATAATGAGTCAGTTATCTCTCCAAGAAGCTTGTCCAATTAACCAAACCTCATTTTGGAGATTTATCCACCTGGCTTATCAATGTGATGTGATTTACTGATAGCTTTCCTAAACCCTTCATGGTGTCTTATGACCACCACTAGAGGGTACATCTCTGTATTTTCAAGAGAGAGGTATGTTAATGCTTGGCTTTGACACAAAATAGTACAACCCTGAGGGTTCACATGTTGCCCTGTAAAGAAAGTTTTTTAAAAGTCATCACTGTCTTTCAAGAGGGACCTATATCAGTGACGAAGCATAGGTTGTCCGTGTTTCCATCGGGCCTCTTGGACAGCTGATAAGACTTGCATTTCCCAATTTTCTTTAAAAAATTAAGTCCAATCTTCTGGGATAAACCATAATGGAAAAGAATATAAAAAATTATGTATATATGTGTATAACTCAATCACTTTGCTGTACAGCAGAAATTAGAACAACATTGTAAATCAAATATACTTTAACAACAAAAAAAATTGCCCAGTCCTTGATTTTGGAGTGACAATCTGAGGGCAGAGAGTGCAATCTGTCCTGTTTGTCCACGGCATCAGCTGAGTGGCACCCATACATCCCATGTAATGATTGAGTGCCAGCTGTGGGAATGAACACAGAGAGGATATCTGAAGGTATTATCAGGTGTTTTATGTAGTTGGTGCTGGAATAGTGGTCATTCTCTGCTCTTTCTCATAGCCTTCTCAGTAAGATTATGGAGAATGGAGATTAATTTTTGGTCGGTATTCTCTGGGGGGTGATGGAAAAATCCAGCAGTCAGTTGAATTTAAGCTGCTTGGAACTGTTTGGGAGAACCACAAACAGGAAACAGGAGGTTTCCTTCATAAAGAAAGATTCAGGAGTGAGTCTGAAGGACACTGATTATTAATGACCCTCTTTTCTGCATATCTTGCAGGGTCAAGGTGTTCCTTCCCTACGTGAGAGGGCTGTTGCTCTTCTTAAATTACCAGAAGTCAGTGTGTCTCCTTCCAATAGCTTGAACCTCCCTGCTCACACCCAGCTCTTTGGTTTGAAAGAGTCAGATGCAAAAAGGGGAAGACCTTTCTTATAAAACTAACAGAGATTGATCATGTCTCATACTTTGACCAACATAGGCAATTGATGTTCTTTTGATGATCAGTGTACTAAATCAAATGGCCATTACCATTATGACCATCAGAATTAAATTTGAATGCCCTAGGCTGTCCTTTGGCCAAGCTATCACTCAGAATTATTGCTAAGAAAAAAAAGAAGCATTTTGCCATTATGGAATCCCCAAATTTCAAAATAGCTCTTTATAACCCCTAAATCCATTTACTGTGGTCATAATCCAGGAACTGGCCAAGCAGAGACAATCCCTTTCTGGAGACAGCCACACTCATTGAGCAAAATGCCTTAATAAGGTGTGTGTACTAGGAGGTGATGAAGTAGGGAGACTGAGAAATATTTCAGGGTCCGTTTCTGGGGAAGATGCTTTATGTTTAAGAAATACTTTGGATGCTGTAGATGGTTCACCTTGTTTATCAGCCCATTGTTCAGTGGCTTTTGTGAAGAAAGACACACCATTGTCCAACTGCAAATAGTATAGGAGTCTGAAAGCATGACACGTATTAGTTTGTAATACACAGATACAATACTGGAACCAGCTGATTGGACTGGAGCATCAGTGTTTAACCTGAAATAATGTCAACAACATTGAAGCCCCATAATTAGCCCCAAAGAAGAAATAAAAGTTAGACGTAGGCAACTGCAAGGAACAGCCAAAGGCTATGCCTCTTGCAATGTGGCATCTGCACCATGAGAAAAATGTGTCACCTTTTAGCAAGAGTCACAGGCTAGCATGAAATGTAACCTCTGCATCAGAAACATAGAGAGATTCACTTTGCTTCTAGTACATGATAATGTATTTCTCGTCATGCTGTAAATGATGATGTATCCAGTCAGCAATAAAGTCTGGATAGTGAATCAGTGAAATAGTAGGTAAAGGAGGCTCAATTAATAGTGAGATTACAAGCCATCACATCAAAGAATGGTCTTTACATGGATGTCCACATGTGTGTCCCAGTGAGGGCTATCTTTTATCTGTGAGTTGGTAGTTTACCAAGGGACAGAACAAACAGCTGTATCATTGGCAAAAGTTCAAGAGACACTAAAAACATAATCAGTTTCATTAAAAAGGGTGTTGGCTAGTACTATGAGAATGGCCACAAAGTTGCCCACTGAACAGAGTGATTGCATCCATTTTTGTCGCTGCATAACTTGCTGTAGCTGAACAGCCATTGCAGCCCTGTGGACACCACTAATAATCTGCTCAACCAAACCATCAATCATGCCAAGGCATTTAAGGGAACCTCTGTGAATTCGGGGCTCCCTTGAGCCAGTGACTTTACTTCAATTGACAGAATGAGAGGGAAAGTGAAGGGAAAGTGGCCACTTTTTCATGTAAAACTGAGATGTCCCTGTAATCAAGCAAGCTGCATTCTTGTATATGCAATTTCCATTTGACAAGTAAGGCTTGTTGAGCCCTTCCTGCATTGGTAGCCTTTGAGTTTGAACAGACAGCACCAGCCCCCCAAAGGAAATACAAGTCAGAGTCATAAATCCTCTAGAGCAGGGGTCGCCAACCCTTGGGCCGCAGACTGGCACCGGTCCGCAGCCTGTTAGGAACCAGGCAGCACAGCGGAGGTGAGCAGGTGAGAGAGCAAAGCTTCATCTGCCACTCCCCATCCCACCCATCGCTTGCTTTACCGCCTGAACCAACCCCAAACTGCCCCCCTTCCGTCCATGGAAAAATTGACTTCCACGAAACCGGTCCCTGGTGCCAAAAAGGTTGGTGACCGCTGCTCTAGAAATAAGGAGTTTAGTCTTGGAAAAGCTCAGTAGAAAACTGTTTTTCAAAGCTGTACCTTTTCTGCAGATGCAGCTGCATTAGGGAGGTGATGACTCCACCTCAAGGGGCACCTCTGGATGGAGGCTGCCTGTTCTTACCAGAGGCTCCAATTGGCAAAATCATCATCATGGAGATTTTTAGCTTGAAGGAGTAATTACTTTTGTGAAGCCTCAAAGGTATAGCACTTCTCTATATACAGTTCTTCCTGAGAGGGAGAGTGCCTTAATTGATAGTACAGCCCGGTAAAACATCAATATCGCTTACATATTCAGAGCATGAGGCCATGAGAGTAGGATAATGAATTCGCCCAAATGGCCTCAACCACACAGCTCCGGTAGCTGCTCCACTCTATTGCAAACTTTACCCTAACTCAATTAGCTGAATTCAGCTGGTCCTTCCTCTTAAGGGGCAGGGTAAATGGTGACTTTGGTGCCTGTATCCAAAAGAGCCATAAAAGTTTGACTTCCTCCTTGAATTTCTTCACTAGTGCACATGGACTTTTGGGGACCCACCCAAGAATTTTGCTCCTTAAATAAGTAGTTAGGGCTAGAAAGTAAACAAAGGGCTAACAAGAATGGAAGAGAGAGCAGCTTCATCAAGCAAGGTGAAATGTAGAAACTGCTCAAGTCTCATCTAAATGAACAGCCAATGGTTTTGGTGTCCCCATGGTCCTATAGTAGAAAGCAAAGTCATCTTTACTGATTGCATCTATTTCAGTCTCCAATCCTTTGAGTCTGCACTCAAAGCCACATTGTTCTCTGGACAGGGCCCAAAAGTTTGTGTTCCTTGACTGCCTTGGTCTTGACTCACAGAGTGGCAGAATTTTTTTTTTAACGTCTTTATTGGAGTATAATTGCTTTACCACGGTGTGTTATTTTCTGCTGTATAACAGAGTGAATCAGCTATACACCAACATATATCCCCATATCTCCTCCCTCTTGCATCTGCGTCTCACACTCCCAATCACACCCCTCTAGGTGGTCACAAAGCACCAAGCTGATCCCCCTGTGCTATGTGGCTGCTTCCCACTAGCTATTTTACATTTGCTAGTGTATATATGTCCATGCCAGTCTCTCACTTCTTCCCAGCTTACCCTAAACCTTCTCTGTGTCCTCAAGTCCATTCTCTACTTCTGTGTCCTTATTCCTGTCCTGCCTTTAGGTTCTTAAGAACCTTTTTTTTTTTTTTTAGATTCCATATATATGTTAGTATATGGTATTTGTTTTTCTCTTTCTGACTTACTTCACTCTGTATGACAGTCTCTAGGGCCATGTGCCTCACTACAAATAACTTTATTTCATTTCTTTATATGGCTGAGTAATATTCCATTGTATATATGTGCCACATCTTCTTTATCCATTCTTCTGTCGATGGACACTTAGGTTGCTTCCATGTCCTGGCTATTGTGAGTACAGCTGCAATGAACATTGTGGTACATGACTCTTTTTGAATTATGGTTTTCTCAGAGTATATGCCCAGTAGTGGGATTGCTGGGTTGTATGGTAGTTCTATTTTTAGTTTTTTAAGGAACCTCCATACTATTCTCCATAGTGGCTATATCAATTTACATTCCCACTAACAGTGCAAGAGGGTTCCATTTTCTCCACACCCTCCCCAGCATTTTTGTTTCTAGATTTTTTGATGATGGCCATTCTGACCAGTGTAGTTTTGATTTGCTTTTCTCTAATGATTAGTGATGTTGAGCATCCTTTCATGTGTTTGTTGGCAATCTGTATATCTTCTTTGGAGAAATGTCTATTTAGGTCTTCTGCCCATTTTGGATTGGGTTATTTGTTTTTTTGATATTGAGCTGCATGAGCTGCCTGTATATTTTGGAGATGAATCCTTTGTCAGTTGCTTCGTTTGCAAATATTTTCTCCCATTCTGAGGGTTGTCTTTTTGTCTTGTTTATGGCTTCCTTTGCTGTGCAAAAGCTTTTAAGTTTCATTAGGTTCCATTTGTTTATTTTTGTTTTCATTTCCATTTCTCTAGGAGGTGAGTCAAAAAGGAATTTGCTGTGATGTATGTCATAGAGAGTTCTGCCTATGTTTTCCTCTAAGAGTTTTATAGTGCCTGGCCTTACATTTAGGTCTTTAATCCGTTTTGAGTTTATTATTGTGTATGGTGTTAGGGAGAGTTCTAATTTCATTCTTTTACATGTAGCTGTCCAGTTTTCCCAGCACCACTTATTGAAGAGGCTGTCTTTTCTCCATTGTATATTCTTGCCTCCTTTATCAAAGATAAGGTGACCATATGTGTGTGGGTTTATCTCTGGGCTTTCTATCCTGTTCCATTGATCTATATTTCTGTTATTGTGCCAATACCATACTGTCTTGATTACTGTAGCTTTGTAGAATAGTCTGAAGTCAGGGAGCCTGATTTCTCCAGCTCCATTTTTCTTTTTCAAGATTATTTTAGTTTTTCAGGGTCTTCTGTGTAGCCATGCTGTTTTAAAATTTTTTGTTCTACTTCTGTGAAAAATTCTCTTGGTATTTTGGTAAGGATTACATTGAATTTATAGATTGCCTTGGGTAGGATGGTCATTTCAACAATATTATTTTTCCAATCCAAGAACACAGTGTATCTTTCCATCTATTTTTGTTGTCTTCAATTTCTTTCAACAGTGTCTTATAGTTTTCCAAGTACAGGTCTTTTACTACCTTAGGTAAGTTTATTCCTAAGTATTTTCTTCTTTTTGATGTAATAGTAAATGGGATTGTTTCCTTAATTTCTCACAGATATAGAGGACAAACTAGTGGTTATCAGTGGGGAAAGGGAAGCGGGGAGGGACAAGATAGGGGTAGAGTATTAAGAGTTACAAAATACTATGTATAAAATAAGCTACTAGGATATGTTGTACAGCACAGGGAATATAGCCAATATTTTACAATAACTATAAATAGAGTGTTATCTTTAAAAACTGTGAATCACAATATTGTACACCTGTAACTTACATAATATTGTACATATTAACCACACTTCAATTTTTTTTTAAAAAAAGCACTCCATATTACATGGAATAGACAATAATATTTATTTAGAGTTTTGCCCTAGGGCTATGTTTATTTTCTAGCCCCTTTTCATAATATAGTCTAAGAAAAACTTGTCCGCACATTTCACAAAACATTAGATTAATTAACTATATTGATATTATCGTGCTGATCAGGCAGGAAAGACAAATGATAACTAGCATGTGAAAGGTTTTGGTACAATACAAGCACTTTACAGAATGGATAGTGAAACCCTATGATGATTCAGGGATATGTCAATCACAAATGTTTCTCCCAATAAATCTCTTGAACATCTAATCCTCTTTGACTTCTGCTTTCACAGATCTCAAATTGGCATACACATTTACCAGAAAAGCAGCATCATACTTAACAGTGAGAAATAGAATAAAGGAAAATGATGCCCATACTTACCACTACTACTTAACGTGAAATTTCAAGGTCATATCCAGTACAGTGAGAGAAGAAAAACTAATATGAAGTACAATGTTTAGAAAGGAGAAAATAAAAGTGTTATTTATTTACTCTCAATATGATGGTATGTAGAAACTCCTAAATACTCTATCAATATTTTTACTAGAATAAATATATTAATATAGCAATTATAGGGTACTAAATCAGTATACAAAGTTAAATTGTATTTATATGCAAAATAATTAAACAACTGAAACGGAACTTTAAAATATTATCTACAATGGTATTAAAAACCATAAAAAAATTGACTGATTTAATAAAGATAAGCAAAATTTCTACACAGGATACTACAAAACCTGAGGGAAAATCACAATAAAAAACAAAAGAAAAACAAAAAAATATAGATATACAATGTTACTTGATTAGAAGATTAAATATTAAAATTTCAATTATTCCACAACTATTGGTATATTTAATGCCAGCTCAATAGAATTGATATGCTTAACCTAAAATGTATATGCAAAGAGCTTAGAAGAGTAATAATATTTTAAATGATGTAAAGAGTTAGAAAATATATTAGCTTATTTCTAGATATTCTACAAATCTAGAGTAACCAGAACATTGTGGTATTGGCATAGGAGCAGACACACAATTTAACAGAAAAGAATGGAGAATTCAAAAGTTTCAAAAGTTGTCAAGTGGGGTTTATCCCAGGAATGCAAGGATTCTTCAGCATATATACAAATCAATCAATGTGATAAACCATATTAACAAATTGAAGGAGAAAAACCATATGATCATCTCAATAGATACAGAAAAAGCTTTTGACAAAATTCAACACCCATTTATGATAAACACTCTCCAAAAGTGGGCATAGACGGAACCTAGCTCAACATAATAGAAGCCATATATGACAAACCCACAGCCAACATCATTCTCAATGGTGAAGAACTGAAAGCATTTCCTCTAAGATCAGGAACAAGACAAGAGTGCCCACTCTCACCTCTATTATTCAAAAAAGTTTTGCAAGTTTTAGCCATGACAATCAGAGAAGAAAAAGAAATAGAAGAATCCAAATTGGAAAAGAAGAAGTTAAACTGTCACTGTTTGCAGGTGACATGATACTATACATAGAAAATCCTAAAGATGCCACCAGAAAACTATTAGAGCTAATCAATGAATTTGGTAAAGTAGCAGGATACAAAATTAATGCACAGAAATCTTTTGCTTTCCTATACACTAACAATGAAAGATCAGAGAGAGAAATTAAGGAAACACTCCCATTTACCATCACCACAAAAAGAAAAAAATATCTAGGAATAAACCTACCTAAGGAGGCAAAAGACCTGTATGCAGAAAACTATAAGACACTGATGAAAGGAATGAAAAATGATTCAAACAGATGGAGAGATATACCATGTTCTTGGACTGGAAGAATCAATATTGTGAAAATGACAATACTACCCAAAGCAATCTGCATGTTCAATGCAATCCCTATCAAACTACCAATGGCATTTTTCACAGAACTAGAACAAAAAATTTTACAATTTGTATGGAAACAAAGAAGACCCCAAATAGCCAAAGCAATCTTGAGAAAGAAAAATGGAGCTGGAGGAATCAGGCTCCTGGACTTCAGACTATACTACAAAGCTACATAGTCAAGACAGTATGGTACTGGCACAAAAACAGAAATATAGATCAATGGAACAGGATAGAAAGCCCAGAGATAAACCCACACACATATGGTCACCTTATCTTTGATAAAGGAGGCAAGAATATACAATGGAGAAAAGACAGCCTCTTCAATAAGTGGTGCTGGGAAAACTGAACAGCTACATGTAAAAGAATGAAATTAGAACACTCCCTAAAACCATACACAAAAATAAATTTAAAATGGATTAAAGATCTAAATGTAAGACCAGACACTATAAAACTCTTAGAGGAAAACATAAGCAGACCACTTTATAACATAAATCACAGCAAGATCCTTTTTGACCCACCTGCTGGAGTAATGGAAATAAAATAAAAAATAAACAAATGGGACCTAATGAAACTTAAAAGCTTTTGCACAGCAAAGGATACTTTAAACAAGACAAAAAGATAACCCTCAGAATGGGAGAAAATATTTGCAAACGAAGCAACAGATAAAGGATTAATCTCCAAAATATACAAGCAGCTCATGCAGCTCAATATCAAAAAAACAAAGAACCCAATCCAAAATGGGCAGAAGACCCAAATAGACATTTATCCAAAGTAGACATACAGATTGCCAACAAACACATGAAAAGATGCTCAACATCGCTATTCATCAGAGAAACACAAATCAAACCCACATTGAGGTATCACCTCACACCAGTCAGAATGGCCATCATCAGAAAATCTAGAAACAATAAATGCTGGAAAGGGTGAGGAGAAAAGGGAACCCTCCTGCATTGTTGGTGGGAAAATAAATTGATACAGCCACTATGGAGAATAGTATGGAGGTTCCTTAAGAAACTATAAATAGAACTACTATATGACCCGGCAGTCCGACTACTGGGCATATACCCTGAGAAAACCATAATTCAAAAAGACACATGCACCCCAATGTTCATTGCAGCCCTATTTATAATAGCCAGGACATGGAAGCAACCTAAATATCCACTGACAGATGAATGAATAAAGAAGATGTGGCACATGTATACAATGGAATATTAGTCATAAAGAGGAATGAAATTGAGTTATTTGTAGTGAGGTGGATTGACCTAGAGTCTGTCATACAAAGTGAAGTAACTCAGAAAGAGAAAAATAAATACCATATGCTAAAGCACATGTATGGAATCTAAAAAATCGGTACTGACAAACCTAGTGGCAGGGCAGGAATAAAGATGTAGATTTTGAGAATAGACTTGAGGACACAGCAGGGGAAGGGATAGCTGAGACGAAGTGAGAGAGTGGCATGGACATATATACACTACCAAATATAAAATGGAAGGCTAGTGGGAAGCAGCAGCATAGCACAGGGACATCAGCTCGGTGCTTTGTGACCACCTAGAGGGGTGGGATAGGGAGGGTGCGAAGGAGGCTCAAGAGGGAGGGGATATGGGGGTATATGTATATGTATAGCTGATTCACTTTGTTATACAGCAGAACCTAACAACGTTGTAAAGCAGTTACATTCTAATAAAGACGTTAAAAAAAAAAAAAAAGACAAAAAAGAATATTAAAAAAAAAAAAGAAAACCTATCTCACATTCTGTGGTAGTGGAGGTTAGCACCTCATCATATGAATTTCGGGGGACACAATTCAGCCTACGATACCATTGAAGGCCCAAATCACTTTGGTGAAATTATTCCATTTTGAGAGATATTAATAAAATCAGGATTGTAATTAGTACATGTAAGAAGCTGGGTTTTTCTCAGAGTAGGAGAGGAGTTAGGTTTTAGAGAACTCCGTAATAGATAACAATGGTCAATTGAAAGTTTTGTTTGGGCACTGAAATTGAATGTTGATCTCACTCAACCCCCTTCCCCCTGCCCCCAGCCACTCCCGCACGGCCATTTAACTGTTGGTCACCTCCTCTGAATGCCGACAGACCCAATCATCAGCACACCAGACATCCCTGGATCAAAGTAAACTCTCAACATAAAAGAAACAAATTTAACTGAAGGAGAATTACATCTGGTCTTACTAGTGACTAACAGCAAATTTGTCCAAATGGATGCCAGTCTGGTAAGAACCACAAACTCAATGATCTAGAACACTGGTTCAGTAAGGCTTATAAGTAAGGTTTATTTCTGTGTTCCATCTATCAATAGTTAAACTCTTCTTAAAGACAAACACTTTTGGACAGCACAACAACAAACAAAAAAATAGGAGAAGAAAAGAGAGCAAAAGGAAAGAAGAAATTCCCTTATTCCACTGAGAATGCCAAAACTAATGGCAACCAATTTTTAAAATCCAGATAACAAACTGAGAAAAAATAAGGAACTCCACACAGACTGAAGTTTAGAACCAGTGCTGACTTACACATAAATGAAGCCTCAAAAAGCTGTGAGAAGCAAGTCAAAAGGTGCCTTTTTAGGTGGATCACACCTGATTGAAAACTGTGTCCATGGGAACTTGATATCTTGGTGCAGTTTCCAAGAAAACTGTAGAAATACAGGAAGACCTCCCAAACAAACACAGTCTCTTTATTCAGAGCTTGCTATAGCAAGAACTCAGCCACTATCTTTTGCACGTAACAAAGACTTGAAAGCAGGCAGGAGAGTAGAAAAACTTTACAGTGGAAAAAAAGGAAAGACCTCAGGTATGCCATGAGTGGAGGTTGCTGGCATGGGGAAGCTAGAGGCAGACAAAGTAGAAGTTGGGCATCCTACATGATTGGTTTGGGGTGCACATTTGGTTTTGCTAGTTGGTCCTGAGTTGGAAGTGTGGGCAAAAACAGGGAAGCCTGTAGTCTTAACCAAGTTGTAACCATCTTGGGCTAATTACTGTAGAGGTTGTGTTTGGCTTTTCGATTGGTTGCTGTGGAGTTGTAGAGTTTGCGGTTGACTTCTCAGGCTGGTTTCGCAAGACAATGTGGGTCAGAGTTCTATTATCATATATCCTCTGGCCATTGTCTGTTGGTCTTTCTGTATATTCGGTTTCTCGCATATCATAGAGGATATATATTACATAAATACATTATATATTCCAAGTTTCTTTCTATCTATCTGTCTACACATACATGCACACAGTCCTCTATTTGGAGAGATTAATATGTATATAAACAGGTAGCAGAAAAATATAAAACTAAATTGTATAGAATAATCAAGGATATTATAGGAGCATTAGTGAGGATAGATTTTGAAATTGTTTGTGTGGATGGATTGAAGAGAAAATCAGGTAAGGCTTTGCTTAAACATTGAAACTGTATAGCACAGGGAACTCTGCTCCGTATTCTGTAATAACCTGTGGGAAAATAATTTTAAAAAGAATAGCTACATGTATATGTATAACTGAATCACTTGGCTGTACACCTGAAACTAACATAACATTGTTAATCAACTATACTCCAATATAAAATAAAAAACTAAAAAAAAAAAGAAAGAAAGAAAAAAAACTAAAAATAAAATGGAAACAAAAGAAACCAGTGTGTAATCTAGTTAAAAGTTAAAGGGAGGAAAGGCGAGGATATTTCCTAGTAGGATAAGGATACATGAACAAAGTCATCCAGATAATTAAATAAAATTGTGTGTAGAAAATAAAATCTGTGAAATGTGTTTAAATATAAAAAGAAGCAAAAAAATGGATGGTAAAGTGAGCGACAGCTGCCCTGGATTATCTGGTAAGAAGCTTATGCTTTGGTCCTCGTAGGATGAAATACTATTGAAGCTTTTAAAAGGAATAGTGACTTAACCTGAAATTCTTTTAAATCAATTGCCTGGAGGACCTTGGAGGATGAATTTCACTGGATCAATCTACAATCAGAGAAAGCAGGTTTTAAGTTAGTACAAAGATACTTAAGTGTTAAGTCCCTGAAATGTGGCAGTGGGAGGTAATAGGGATGAGAGTAGGAAGCAGAATCACGAATCAATTAAGAAGTAAAAGCAAAAGGACTTTGTGATTCAGAGTGAAGAGGGAGAGGGTGGGGTTAATTTATACTTGATGGCTGGAGGGTCAAATCCCTGACACAGATGGAGGGTGCAGGACAACGGATTAACCTAAAATGTCACTTAACATTGAATGTGTTGACCTTGCCTTTCCTGTGAGAGAGCCAGGAAAATACTTCCAATAAATATTTTTATATAATTAAAAGAAGATGCAAGGGAAGATGCTGTGAGTTTGTGGGAGAAAGCTGGTAACATACTGGAGTTAATGAGAGTAGATAAAGTGGAAATGACAGTAAGTATCCCTGCACATATTTATATAAAATTATTCCCTTCTTCCAAAACAGTACTTACTGCAGCTCTAGATTTTTAGGAGGTTATTTAGATGCCTGGTTTATATACTCCTGTTGGCATTCTGACAGGAGGGGATTTAATATCATTTTCACCATTCTAATTTCAGTGCCTAGTATAGCTCTAGAGTGTTTGAATAGCCTAATATTTTTAAATAAATGAATGAATAAAGAAATGGATGAGAATATAATCTTGAGGCAAACACACATTTAAAGGATGTAGGGAGAAAGAGGGACACATTAAAATGACCATGAAAGAGTGAATGAGAAAATGAAAAGAATCATGAAAGTGTAGTATCAAGGAAGGTAATGGAAGAGAGAATTTAAAGAGGTAAGTAATCAACACTGCAGTTCAAATGGAACAGAAAGTCTCAGTAAGTGAGGACTAAAATCAATCAGCTTTGGCAACAAGATCTTTGCAGATAGCTTCTAAAATTATTTCCATATGGTGAAGAAGGCAACATCTGAATGCGGTGGATTGGGATGGAGAGTAAATTGAAGATTAAGACAGAGATCTTGGTCTATTCTTTTAAGAACACAAGTGAAGAGGTACAGAAGCGAGAGGATTGTTATATAGAGAGGAGGAAGCAAATAATATTGTTGTATTTTGATTGCAATTTTGAATCTGGGAAATTTGCACATGTTTTTCAGTTAAAAGGAAGGTGCAAGTAAATAAATGAGAGATTGAAAATGTAAAAGGAAAAACATGAAAAGGAATGACTAATGAGGTAAATTCCCTGTTGGGAGGAAATGTTTTTAGTAATGAAAATAAAGGGGAGTGTGGATTAAAAAACTTTCATTTTTTTGCAGGTCCTTAGGGAGAGATTTGGGGAGGGGCTGCAGAAGTAGAAAGAAATCATACCTGGTAATCTTCCTTATCTTTATGGACCAGGATTTGATCTCATACCATGTGGTTTCAAAGTCATAGTGGCTCAGCAGAAAACTAAATAAATGCAGATATTTGGGGGCTGGGCCAGAATTAGAAAATTAAGCAACACCAATTTTTCCCACAGATTGGGCACCGGTGGCCCGTTATGGTTTTATGATGGCCATAGCAAATTCTCCTCTCCCCTGTACTCTTGAGACAACTTGATGTCTATACTCCCCCACTGGTAGATTGGATCCATGTTTCCTGCTCTTGAATCTGGGTGAAAATGTGACTGTTCTTGGAGTAACTTCTGAGGTTATGTCATTAAGAGTGACGCAGCTGCCGCATGACATAGCTGGGGTACTCATCCTTGGGACCCAGCAGCTACCATGCTTTGAGAAGACCCAGGCCATCAAAGAGGTCCTGGTTGGGTGTTCTGGTTCACAATTCCAGCTGAGCTTCTACCCAACAACCAGCTCCAATTTGTGATCCACATGAGTGAGCCATATTGGAAGTAGGTTCCCCAACCCCTGTCAAGTTGCCCCAGCTGTTGCTCCGTGATGCAGAATGAACCTTTCCCAGTGAGCACAGCCTGCGTGGCAGATCCCTGAGCTAAATAAATGGCTGTGTTTTAACTACGACCATGTAGATTGGTGTGTCATGCAAAAATAGTTACTTAGAACAACGGCATTAAACAAATTCTATTAAACAACTATATGCAGGGCAAAGCCAGAAAGTTCAAAGCCCATGAAGAAGTAGAAGCAGAAGCTTGATCATCCTTCTGTTAGGTAATACTTAATTTGTATTTTCTGACCTATGACAGGTTAGTTAAAGGACATTATTTATATTAGAGAACAATGTATTTAAAAGTTATTTATTCATCGAATAATTTCCCTGGAAAATTGTCATTCCTGAAATATTTTACCAAACATAAACCCTTTTCCATAAATGGCTTAGTGGAGTGGGCAAAATTAAGATATGTATGTAAGAAATGATCAGATATATTTATTCTTCTCTGTTATTTACTTTTCAATGTAGACAACTTGGCAGATAACCCTTGAGATGTAACAAGTAAATCATTTGAGCACTTTATTCATTTTATAATGAATAAAATAGTTCTTAAAAAATGTTTGTTGTGATTTCAGCAACATATATACCTGTAAGAATTTTCCTCTTTGACACCATCCTGGCTGCTTGACAATGAAGAGTATATGCTTCTTAGTGACAAACAGTGTCTGAGAAAGTCGCTTAGCACCACATTAAACTTACAGCTTCTCTTAGATGACAGTCTTACTTAAGTGGAAAACTTATCTCACTCTAAAAGGCTAAAGAAAAAAGAAAACATTTGCATAAACTAATTCATGGTCAAAAGATAATAATAAGTAGGTGATTCCATCCTTAATAATAATGACTTTATGACCTTTGGAAATTTTATTCCCTGACAATTTTTATCTTGCTAATGTTACTTTATGATTCATAAAATATGTTGGATAAAAAAGGGTGAGAATATGTTTCAAAGATTAGTGTAAATGCAAAAATGCATTTAATGTGATGTTAATGTTAGTAATTAGACTCAGAAATTAAAGATAATATCAGTGTGATAATTCAAGTTTTTATATTAAAAGAGAACTGAGAAATTTTTAAATGTAAAAAGAAATGATGAATGTATGTGTATGTAAAGGGATTTGAAAACTGAAAAGTATCATATAGGGTTTTTTTTTAAAATAAATTTATTTATTTAATTTATTTATTTATGGCTGCACTGGGTCTTTGTTGTGGTGCGTGGGCTTTGTGTGTGGGCTTCTCTTGTTGCAGAGCACGGGCTCTAGGCACG
Organism: Balaenoptera borealis; assembly: GCF_965194805.1. Lineage (NCBI taxonomy): Eukaryota > Metazoa > Chordata > Mammalia > Artiodactyla > Balaenopteridae > Balaenoptera > Balaenoptera borealis. Next base: position 5,031,888 of record NC_138861.1, on the reverse strand, counting down.
CGGGCTTCAGTAGTTGTGGCTTGCAGGCTCTTGAGCGCAGGCTCAGAAGTCATGGCGCACGGGCTTAGCTCTTCTGCAGCATGTGGGATCTTCCCAGCCCAGGGCTCGAACCCGTGTCCCCTACATTGGCAGGTGGATTCTTAACCACTGCGCCACCAGGGAAGCCGCTAGGGTTATTTTTTTTTTAAACTTATAGCTATTAGACTTGAGAAAATAACTAGAATAGAACATGAGATAAAAACATTTTTCTAATAAGAAAGATAAGGAACAGAAAGAAGATACGATAATGATTTAACTTGTTCACTGAACAGCAGATGAAGTTTTTAGTGAAGGAAAAAAGATAAATGATGGGAAATAAAGAGACAGTTAGTGGGATTAACAACCTGGCAAAATATCAAAGCATCAAAACTAAAAAGGAAGATATGTCTGTTCAAAATGTGAATCTATTACTCAGATATTAGTAAGGCCAGTACTATGGGTGTTTTGAAATCAAAGTACTTTCATTTGAACACCTATAAATGGGGAAGAAAACCATGTAGAAAAATGTGAAGACTTGAGTTGATTGGAAATACCAGAATTGATATATCAGCCATTAGGTATTTAAACAAAGGCACTTAGAGTAGTTTTAACACACTCTAAAAAGGTCTTATAAGCCATTTTAAGTAGAAAGAATTCCTTTGAAATGTGACCTTTTATTCTGATTTCCTTTAGTTAGTGGTTTATTTGTACAGAGATATATCAAGAGAAAATCTCTATTTTTTATATCATATGTAGAAAGAATTTTAGAGATTATATACAGTAGATAATAGAAAACAGAAGCATTATACTGTGTAAATAGCATAAAAGTAATAAAATTTAAATAATAAACTAGGAGAAAATTAATTTACTATAGCAGTATGTTAAAACAACAGAATAAGTATTTTAAACATGACCAAATTAGTCTGCTAATTTAATGCATATTCAATAAACATGTGAGAACATGTCAGTTATTTTAATATTTATCCAAGGTTACTAAAATGTACCTAAATTAGATCTCTGGAGCAAATTTCAAATGACAAAATAGTTCATTTAAATAGAAAACAATAGCAATTGCCTCAAACTGTGAGATTTTCACAGGGGTTTGTTTTACTTAGAATGCCCTATATTTTCTGTATGTCCTAACAGTGAATTACAGACTCAGTTACAAATTGAGAGAGATATAATAAATTAATAAATGTAGACTTTCTATCTGGAATGAGACTGACAACTGGTGCACCTCATAAAATAGTTGATTATTGAGAACATAGTGAAGAACAGAAGTTTAATAAGCTGTTGGATTCAATTCAAATTTTAGTGAGGAGTCTAATAGAATGATAAAGCTGCTTAAAATATTCTCACAGATATTTTGTAATTATTCTTATAATTAGGATTATTCTTACATTACTAGCATTGTAACTGAACACTTCTGAGGCATCAAACTTCTGTCTTTGCAGCCTCCCATGACACATATCAACCAAAATTTCCACCAGGGGGTTTGAGGGTAAAAGAAAACAAAAGACAAAATCTTCAATAATAAGTACTATTAGTACAGTGGATTTCATGGGGCATATTTACTGCCTCACATCATATGGTGCCATAGACACAAAAAACAAATCAGTGTTTACATGATATTGTCATTGATACAAAATTATTGACTTTGCAATATTCTCTTTACATCATCAAGAGCCATTGAAACTATGTTTTCCAAGTCATGATCAGATGCTTTTCTTTCAAAACAGATGATGTTTTATAATGGAAATATTTGGTACCTTAATATCAAAGGTTCACAACCTGTATTACACTGTGTAATTTGATGGGTAAAAATTTGTTTCCTTTTCCAAGGTCAATATCACTGCAGTATTTTTTCATGATTTCTAAGAGTGACAAGCTTGCAGATATTTTTACAGATTACTTATCAGTTTTTTCCTAAAACATTATTACCTTAAGGTTTTAAGCCAAACAAATGCAACACAGATCAGGGATCTAAGAACCAGAATATCTCAATATCATTACATATAAATACTAAAAGAAATAATTGATTTTAGGAAACTGATATGATTATGTAAACTATCATGATATTATATGCATTTATATATAAAACTCTGGTTACCTAGAGAGAAAAATAACTATTTTGTGAAAAAAATCCTTAAATACATAGTCTCTGAAATGTTCAGAGAGCTTTTACTCTAGGTTAATTTAGATATTTATCTGATTTTATAAAAGTATATCAGGGTTAGTAGAGAGATTGGAGAGATATTTTTCACTTTATATGATTTTATAATTTTGACATATTTACTATATGAATGCATTATGAGGCAAAAAATTAAACATTTTGAAAATAGGTGATGGTAGCTGCAAAGCAATGCCAATGTCCAATACAAACAGGTTTCCCTGCCTTTCTAGGTCACGCAGTAATTAAGAAGTGAGGAAGAGTCAAAAAATATTTGAACTTAAACAAGCACTAATAGATGGTTCATGAAACCTAATGTATGAAGTGGGACCCTGACAATAATTCATTTTCCAGTCAATGAGGTAATTACACTAATTTTCAGAAACTGTCCCAAACTTATGAAATCAGTGGATATTTAGCCATTAGCTAAAAAATAATAAATAATTATACAAAGAGATAAGGAGAGTCTATCTGCACTTTGCTAATTTCAATGGGGAAGATTATTCTTTTTAGAAGATAAGTACCAAATAAATCATTGAGGTTTTGCTTTTAAATAGCATGAGAGTTTTTTGAAAATGCAAGCAAAACTCAGTCAGACATGGATTAATTCAGAGCTGGAAAAATCAATGACCCTACAGCTTTCAAACAGAAGAAACAAGAAACAAGATCAAATTTTGGCGATGCAGGTAGCCCTGGGACATTGTTACCGAGCTCAGGTTCTCCTGATCACTGCTCAAAAAAACAATACTTGCGAGACAAGCATTGGTTGGAAAGGAAAGGTTGCTTTAATCAGGAAACCAGAAACCTGGCGAGAAGGCGGACTCGTGTCCCAAACCAGCTCTGAAGATTCTGCTTGGCCATGACAGTTTTTAAAGGGAAAGAAATTCAGTGAATCATCGGGGCAAGAAATTGGACTCTGTGTCATTTTCCATTTTGTGCAGACTGCGTGACTCCTCATGAGCTTTCTTCAGATGTTATCTTGCCTGAGTGATTTGCCTGCATGATTGCTAAGGGGGCTGCTGGGGATGGAGAGCTAGTCATTCTTTAACTACTTAATTATTCATGTTTACTTCTTTTAATTTAGGAAAGGAAGCAACAGGTTAGGTAAGGTGTGTACATTCAGTAGAGCATTAAGTCAGGAGTTAGGTTAAATTGCCTAGTGATCTCATTTTCATAATTAGGTTCTTTTAAGGTTAGGGGAACAGGAATGGACAAATAGGAAAGGGGCAAAAGAGCTGTTTATAAAGTTAAAAAGCTGATCATTTTTGGCTTCTTTTTAATCTATTTGAGCTACCTCTTAGCTCTCCCAACTTAAATGCAGTAGCACTCTTCTGGTTCCACTGCTTTTTTGTGAATTAATCTACCACTGTCCAAAATTGTAAACAAATTCTTTGGAATAGGCTTGTTATTGTTGTTTAAACAATTATCCACATTCACGTGTACACTTACGTTATCAATTAATAGTGCGAAAGTTTATTTTTATTGGTGCTTGCTTAAGAAAAACTCCTTATTTTAATGGCAATTTACAAACTGTCATTTCCATTCATCGACATTACTAATATTAGCTCTCTTCATGTCTCATCTATGTTCAAAGCTATTTTAAAAAAATAATTTACTTGTAAGTCATTATACAAATCTAACCATGTTTCAAAGGGAGTTACAGCCACAGGATGAAGCAAAGTACAACATGAGCATTCCACACTTTACGTTATGAAGAAAAGTTGAGTCAAATGCAATAATTTTTAAAAGCCATGAGTGATTTTCTTTTTATTTCTGAGTAAGTCTCTATTTCCATACATAAGTGAATTAAGCATTGATAATTCTTCAATTAACTAAATATATGCTATACCCATTGAGGTTAATTAAATGCTAAATTAAATACTGGACAATATCTGTATCTCACAATAAAATAAAAAATTATCTGATTTGAGAATATTTCCATTTTCTCTTACACAGGAATTTGTTTGCCCTTAGGTGAAACAGGAAGACTGAAGGGATCTGGAGTTGGCTAACTGCCCACCCCTCAGGGAGATAAGACCTGGTAAAATGATTTCACTTGGAGAGAAGTCCTTCCTTTCGAAGAATGCTCTGGACATGTTTCAGAATGGGTACTTTTCCCGTCCTCCTGCCCAAATAGGAAGTAAATTTCTTGGCTCTTATCCTGAACAAACTGGGGGATCCTGGAGGTAAAAGAAAAGATTGGGTGCCCAGAAATTTTTCCCTCTCAAACTAATCCACACTCAACCTCCAGCAGTTTGTAAAAATTATAATCGAAATATTTCTATCAGGTTATGGCACACAGGGCTTCTGTCTTGAACAATTCTTGATCATGAGGCTCTGTTTTGCCTCTGTCTATATTTTGAGGTGGTGGTTTGCTCTGTGACATCAAATATTTGATGGATTAAAGAAAAGTAATTCATTTAGTTTGTTTAGCTTTTTTCTTGTAATGGTGGAAGTGATGGCTTCCAAGTCTTTTACATGTCAGAGCTGAGACTGAAACTCTCCATGCTAAACTTTAAATGCATTTTTCAAAGATGATTTTACAAAAAGGAAATAATAAGTAGATGTCAGTGGATAGGCAGACACAAATATTTGTAAACTTTGCACTTCTAAATCACCTTCCAGTTTTTTCATGATAACATACATCTTTTTCATCAAAAGCCTTGATGTACATACTTTTTTCTTCCCAGATGTGTAAGCATATTTTGAATTAAGGTAATTATTAAGTACCCTTAGATCTTTAAAAAACATCACAATTTTATTTTATTTATTTCTGTAATTTCGCTAAAATACTCATATTTTGCTTCAGAATAGACACATTTTACGTTATCAATATGTTATTTGTAAATTTGCCATCACCATGATTTTATGTTTTTCAAGAAATGCTTACTATATTTTTTCTAAAGGAGATAGTATATTTCACTCACAGTCTTCCAATATCTTTCCAAAACAGATGCATGATTTTTCTACTAACAAATATGTCATTGTTTGTATAGCTAATGGTTTCTACACAGGAATAAAAAATCTGGTTACTAAAATTTATTGAAATGATACCTTATGATTTTATAGATAACATTGAAAAGATGAGAAAAATAAAAGCATAGTAATTATAAAAAGACATAACAGTGTTATTTCTGTGATTTTTAATTTTATAGTGACTCAATCCAGACCCCATATGTTGCCTTGGGTTGCCAAGGAGGAGATTATAAAATGTGACATGAGAAAATATGGTAAGAAATGGATATTTCACAGTTCCTTTCTTCTGCAGATGTTTTCCATCCTCCCAGAAACAATCACGTGGCTTCCATAGTAAGGAGAAAAAAGTGTAGAAAGTTTTGAGGGATGCTAAATTAAATACAAAAGTATTCAACATTCAAAAAAAGTGATTTCTATTCTAAAACATTTTTTAAAGATTCTGTTTCTAAATGAAAATTGTTATTGCAATCAGTCATAATGAAACATGGAAATAAATGACTCACAAGTAACATTGGGAAATTTCTCCATTTTTAAAAAGATCTTTGATTTTGAACTAATTATTTAATCTGTTTTCCATACTGCCACAGTCACAAGTTTAGCATCATTTACATGATAGAAATGAATTCCAGTAAATTAATAAAATTTACTGATTGGTAAAATCAAAGTGTAGGTATACATGTAAATGTTCACTCTATTCCTTTAAGATTTTGGTATTCTTTTGTCTATCTGTTTACAATTTAATTTAGCATTTTAATAAAAAATAATGAAATTCTAATAGCCCAAATAAGAAACAACCTGATGTCCAGCGGCATGCTAGTGGATAAACAATTGCTATAGCCCCATAATGGAATAGTAGTCAGCAATTAAAAGAAAAAAATAAAGATGCAATGCCATACCTAAGTTTTAAAAACCTTATGCTGAGTAAAAGAAGCCATGCACCAAAGAGTAGGTACTGTATGAATCCACTTATATAAAAATCATAAACAGGAAAAAGTAATCAACCTATAGTAAGAAACACTAGATCAATGGATGCCTAGGTCCTGGGATTGAGATAATTGTTAGTTGGAAAGAGGTATGAAAATGTGGTATACACACACACACACACACACACACACACACACACGTGCAATGGAATACTACTCAGCCATAAAAAGAATGAAATTTTGCCATTTGCAACAACATGGATGGACCTGGAAGTTATTGTAAGTGAAGTAAGTCAGATAGAGAAAGACAAATACTGAATGATATCACTTACATGTGGAATCTAAAAAATAAAACAAACTGGTGAATATAACAAAAAGGAAACAGACTCACAGATATACAGAACAAACTAGAGGTTACCAGTAGGGAGACGGAAGGGAGAGGGGCACAATAGGGGTAGGGGATTAAGAGATAAAAACTAACATGCATAAAATAAGTAAGCTACAAGGATATATTGTACAACACAAGGAATATAGCCAATATTTTATAATAACTGTAAATTACAAATAACCCTTAAAAATTGTGAATCACTATGTTGTATACCTGTAACTTATAAAATATTATAAATAACTATATCTTAATAAAAATTAAATGAATGTATAAAATGTTATTGCAAAAATTAAGAAAACATGAGACCTCAGCAAACCTCCTTTCTCTATCTCTGTTAAGACTACTTTTTAGAGTCATTTTAAGTTCATAACAAAATTGAGAGGAAGGTACATATCTGGGGAACTCACATGTGCATAGCAGCCCCCATTGTCAACATCTCCCACCAGAGTGGTACGTTTTTACAATTGACAAACCTACGTTGACCCAGCATAATCACCCAAAGTTTATTATTACATTACAGTTACTTTTGGTGTTATATATTCAATGAGTTTGGACAAATATATAATGACATATATCCATCATTATGATATTATAAAATATTTTCACTACCCTAAAATTCTTCTGTGATTTACTAATCATCCCTCTCACCAACACTTGGCAACCACTAATATTTTTGCCATCTCTATAGTTATACCTTTTCTGGAATGTCATACAGTTGGAATCATAAGTGTGTAGCTTTTTCAGATTGACTTCTTTTCATTCATTAATATGCACTTAAGTTTCCTCCATGTCATTTCATGGCTTGATAGCTCAGTTTTTTATTGCTGAATAATATTCCCATTGTCTGGATATACCACAGTTAACTCATCACCTGTAAAAGACATTGCTTCCAAATTTTGACAATTATGAGCAAAGCTGCCATAAATATCCATGTGTAGCCTTTTTTGTGGACTTATATTTTCAGCTCATTTAGGTAAATACCAAGGGGAGTGAGTGCTAGATTTTATAGTAAGAGTATGTTTAGCTTTGTAAGAAACCACCAAACTATCTTCCAATGTGACTGTACCATTTGGCATTCCTATAGCAGTGAATGAGAGTTCCTGTTGCTCCACATCCTCGGCAGCATTTGGTGTTGTCAGTGTTCTAGATTTTGACCACTCTAATAGATGTGTGGTGGTATTTTATTTTTGTTTAAATAATTTGCATTTCCCTGGTGACACATGATGTGGAGCATATTTTCATATGTTTATTTGCCATTTGTATGTTTCCTTTGGTGAAGTGTCTGTTAAAGTCTGGCCCATTTTTTTTAAATGGGATTGTTTGTTTACTTATTGATGAGTTTTAAAAGTTCTTTGTATATTTTGGATAACAGTCCACTTTCAGTTGTGTCTTTTGCAAATATTTCCTCCCAGTGTGTGGCTTATCTTTTCATCCTTTTGACATTTTCTTTTTCAGGACAGAAAATTTTAATTTGAATGAAGTACAGCTTATCAATTGTTTCTTTCCTGGATTGTGCTTTGATATTGTATCTAAAAAGTCATCACATTACCCAAGATCATCTAGATTTTTATCCCGTGTTATCTTCTATGAGTTTTATAGTTTTGTGTTTTACATTTAGGCTCATAACCCATTTTGAGTTAATTTTTGTGAAGAGTATAAGGTCTGTGTCTAGATTCATTTTTTTGCCTATGACTGTCCAGTTGTTCCAGTGCCAGTTGTTGAAAAAACCACCTTTGCTCCATTGTATTGCCTTTGCTCCTTTGTCAAAAATCAGTTGAGTATATTTATGTGGGTCTATTTCTGTGCTCTCTATTCAGTTCCATTGATATATTTGTCTCATTTTTTCTCCAGTACCACACTTTTTTGATTACCATAACTTTACAGGAAAGCTTGTAGTCAAGTAGTGTCAGTCCTCCAACATTTTTTCTCTTTCAATGTTATATAGCCTGTTCTGGGTCTTTTGCTTCTCCATATAAGCTTTAGAATCAGTTTGCCTATATACACAAAATAACTTGTGGGGATTTGTACTGGGATTGCATTGAATCTATACATTGTTGGGAAGAACTGACATCTTGACAACACTGACTCTTCCTATTCATGAACATGAAATATCTCTCCATTTACTTATTTATTTTTCACTTAGTTCATCAGAGCTTTGTAGTTTTCCTCATGTGGATCTTATATAGCTATTTTGTTAGATTTTTACCTAAATATTTTGTGTGTGTGTGTGTGTGCTAATGTAAGTGCTAAAAAAACATGGTTTTAATTTCAAATTTCACTTTTAAAAAATTTCTGGTATATAGGAAAATGACTGACCTTTGTATATTAACCTTGTATCATGAAGTTTTGCTTTAATTGCTTATAGTTCCAGGCTTTTTAAAATTCCTTTAGACTTTCTACATATATTATGCAATTACATAATCTGCAAATAAAGACAGTTTTATTTCTTCATTCTCAATGTATATAACTTTTATTAGCTTTTCTTTTCTTATTGCATTAGCTTGAGCTACCACTATGAGGCTGAAAAGAAGCAGTAACAGGGGACATCCTTCCCTTCTGTTTTTGTTAGTGGGAAAGCTTCAGGTGTCTCAGCATTAAGTATAATTTAATTGTAGGCTTTTGTAGATATTGTTTAGAAAGTTGAGGAAGTTCTATTTTTAGTTACTGAAAGTTTTTATCATGAATTGGTATTGTGTTTTGTCAAAAGCTTTTTCTCCATTTATTATCATGTGATTTTTCTTCTTTAGCTTATAAATGTGATGGATTGCATTAAGGAATTTCAAATATTGAACCAGCCTTATATAACAAGGATAAATCCTACTTGGTTGTGGTGGATTTTTTTTTATACATTGTTGGATTCAATCTGCTAATATCTTGTTTAGGAGTTTTGCATCATTATCCATGAAAAATACTTATCTGTAGCTTTCTATTCTTGCACTGTCTTTGCCTGGCTTTAGTGTTAGGATAATGCTGGCCTCACAGAATCAGTTAGGAAGTATTCCCTCTGCCTCATATTCTGAAAGAGATGTAGAGAATTGGTATAGTTTCTTTCTTACTTGTTTGGTATCATCTGACACTAGTGCTTTCTATTTGGGAAGACTATTAATTATAGATTCAACTTCTTTAATAATACATACCTATTTAGATTGTTTATTTCTTCTTGTGTGAATTTTGGCAAATTGTGTCTCTAAAGGAAATGGTTCATTTCAACTAGGTTGTCAAATTTGTGAGCATAGAGTTGTTCATAGTATTCCTTTGTCACAATTTTAATATAAAGTTGATCTGTAGTAATGTCACCTCTTTAATTTCTGATATTAGTAACCCGTGTCCTCTCTCTTTTTAAATTAGTTAGCCTGGCTAGAGGCTTATTGATTTCATAATCTTTCCAAAGAACTAGCTCTTTGCTGCATTGAACTTCTCTGCTGATTTCCTATTATTAATTATTAATTTTGGCTCTAATTCTTATTATTCATGTTCTCACTTACTTTGCTCTTATTTTTCTAGTTTCCTATGGGGGATGCTTAGATGATTTATTTTCTATTTTTTCTTCCTTTCTAATATATGCATCCAATGCTATAATTTTCCCTATAAGTACTGCTTCTGCTCTATACCCCAATTTTGATAAATTTTGTTTTCATTTAGTTCAAAGAGTTTTTTTCTTTAATTTCTGTTGAGATTTTTTTTCTTTGACCCACATATTATTTAGAAGCATGTTGTTTAATCTGCACATATTTGGGGATTTTACATTTATCTTTTAGTCATTAATTTCTCTTGTCTGAGAGAAGACATTGTATTATTTTTATTATTTTAAATTTGTTAGGCATGTTTTGTAACCTAGAATTGGTTTATCTTGGTGAATGTTCCATGTGAGTTTGAGAAAGTATGTGTATTCTGCTGTTGTTAGATGAAATAGTCTATAGATGTCCATTTATCCAGTTGACTGATGGTGTGGTTGAGTTCAACTATGTCCTTACTGATTTTCTAACTGCTGAGTCTATTCATTGCTGTTGCAAGGATATTGAAGTCTCCAACTATGGTAGTGGATTCATCTATTTTTCTGTTACTTTCTATTAGTTTTTGTCTCACATAGTTTGATAATCTGTTTTTAGGCACATATATGTTAAGTATCGTTATGTCTCTAGGGAGAATTGACATGTATAATTTTGTAATCCTTGCTTTGAAGTCTGCTCTGAATGAAATTAATATAGCTACTCCTGATTTATTTTGATTACTGTTAGCATGGTATATTTTCCTCCAACCATTTACTTTTAATCTACATGTGTCTTTATATTTAAGGTGACTTTCTTGAAGACAAAATATAGTTTGGATTGGTTTTTGATCCACTTTCACAATTGCTGTGTGGGATCTTAGGGATCTTAATTCCCTGACCAGGGATCAAACCCACAGTCCCTGCCATGGAAGCACGGAGCCTTAACCAGGGAAGTCTCAACAATCACTGTGTTTTCATTGGTGTATTTAGACTATTGATGTTCAAAGTGATTATTGTTATAGTTGAATTGATATCTAACATATTTATTACTGTTCTCTATTTGTTGCCTTGTTCTTTGTTCCTGCTTTTGTCTTCTACTCTTTTCTACATATTTTGTTTTTAAGAACTTTATATGATTCAATTTTTTTCTCCTTTCTTAGCAAATTAGTTATATTTCTTTTCTTTTTTTAAACTTTTTTATTGGCCGCTCTCTAGTTTGCAATTTACATTGACAACTAATCCAGGTCCACTTTCAAATAACATAATATCATTACATGGGTAGTGTGAGTACCTTGTAATAACAAAATAATCCTAATTCTTCCCTCCCATCCCTTGTATTATTGCTGTCATTCATTCACTTCACTATATATGGATACATATATATGTATGATACATACATAAGCATACATAATCTAATAGATTGTTGTATTATTATTATTTATAATAATAATTATTATTATTATTATTACTGTTATGTTAAATTAAGAATAAAAAAGGTTTTTTATTTTACCTTCATTTGTTCCTTTTTAAATGCTCTTGTTTACTTTACATAGATCTGAGTTTCTGACCTGTATTATTTTCCTTCTCTCTCAAGTACTTCTTTTGACATTTCTTATAAGACAAGTATGCTGGCAACAAATTCCCACAATTTTTGTTTGTCCAAGAAGTCTTTATTTCTCCTTCACTTTTGTAGGATAATTATGCAGGATAGAGAATTTTAGGTTAGTAGTTACTTTTGATTTTTTTTTTCTCTCCATATGTTAAATTATTCACTCCAGTCTATTTTACTTGTAATGTTTCTGAGAAGTTAGATGTAATTCTTATATTTTTTTCCTTTACATGTAAGGTATTTTCCCCTATCTTATTTCTTTCAGAATTTTTTCCTTAACTTTGATTTTTTACAGTTTGAAAATGATATGCCTAGGTGTAGTTTTTTTTTTGTTTTTTGACATTTATTCTGCTTGGTGTTCTTGGAGCTTCCTGGATCTGTGGTTTTGTGTCTGACATTAATTTGGGAAATTTTCGATCATGATTATTTCATATATTTCTTTTGTTATTTTCTCTCTTTTGTCTTCTTCTGGTATTTTCATTATTTGTTTGTCACACGTTTGTAGTTGTCCCACAGTCCTTTGATATTTTGTTCTGTTTTCCTTTTAGTCTTTTTTCTCATTCTGTTTAGTTTTGTTTGTTTGTTTTTTGTAAATTCTATTGATATATCCTCTAGCTCAGAGATCCTTTCCTCAGCCATGTCCAGTCTACTAATAAGCCCATCCAAGACTTTCTTCATTTCTGTTACAGTGTTTTTGTTTTTGTTTCTTTAAAGTCTACTGTTTCTTTTCAGTTCTTTCTAAGGATTTCCATTTCTCTGCTTACATTATTCATCTGTTCTGGCATGCTGTTGACTTAATCCATTAGAGTCCTTAGCATATTAATCATAGTTGGTCTCATTCTCTGTTGGGTAATTCAAACATCCCTGACATGTCTGGTTCTGATGGTTGTTCCTTCTCTTCACATTGTGATTTTGGCATTTTGGTATGCCGTGTGGTTTTTATTGATAGCTGGACATTAAATGCAGTATAAAAAAGACTGCTATAAATAGGCCTTCAGAAATGTGGTGGTGAGGTATGGCGTGAGGCAAAACATTCTATGTTCCTAGGTCTCATTCTTTTAGTGAGTTTATGCCTCAGGACTGTGAAGTTCACAAGCGTTTCTCAGGTTATTTCCCTGAGGAAGAGCAGGATGGGACAGGATGGCTAGAGTGGGATGGAGATGGGTATTTCCCTTCTCCTAGATCAATAAGCTCTAAGAATAACCCAGCAGGCTAGTCTTTGGTTGATTAAGAACAGAGTCCTCTGGCTTATTTCAAACTGGTTTCTTCCCCTTCCTCTTACAGGAAGCACCAGGAGATTTCTTTCAAATATTAACTATGGGAACCACGTTGAGGTCCTGGAGGTAAATCTCAAAATACTAGGGTCCCCTAGCATTTTTAACGCTCAGATTTTCCACACTGAGACTCCAGCAATTCATCAGTTAAAGTTCAGGTTTTCCTGGCACTGGTGCCTGAAGTGTTTTCTCCAAACAAAATTCCAGGACTGTGAATAAGATGATTAAATTATTGCCAGTTTTCCCTGAAGCACAGTACATTTAACTACAGAAGTTTTATCACTGAAAACCATTGTAAAGAAAAAAGCCATAAATTTGGAATTTGTTATCTACCTCTTACAACCCTCAAAGAGGTCCTACAAGGAAGAAAGCAATTAGAAAGTAAACTTAGTAAGAAAGGGGGTGGGAAATTATAAATATGTGGTTATACAAGGTAATTTCCCAATAGTTAAGAAAGAAACAGAGGAAAGAACTAGGAAAGAAACCTACATGAATAAATAGTAACAACATTTCAGATCAATGAAAATATGTTAATGAGTTTAATGAACTTAAATATATTCAGAGGAGAAATAAAGCATTAAAATAAATAATAGTAACCAAAAACCAAAACCAAAACAAAACAAAAAAAGTCAATAGCAAAAACTAGACAATCCTTCTGTTTTACCATAATAGTTCTTGTCATTAGCTGTACAAATGAAAATAATGAAAATTTTTACCATGTTCTAAGGAGGACCACATAATGTTTTCACTGAGAGTGCAGGTCCTGAAATTCCTGTTTCAGATAGTGATTGAATAAGATCCTATAGGACTAAATACTCTGTGGGTATGGGTGAAGGGAACATAAACAGATAGAATAGAAAAAGCCTGTTACCTGAAGTTACTGGAGAAAAAAGAGTAGGAAACATTCTCTGGTGAGGAGTGTACTGTGTGTGCATAGGAATTGTATAGGATGAATTTTATTTTTAACCTTGAATCATATTCAGTCTGTGAAGTGCCAGGGGAACCACAGCCCCTGAAAATAGTTGGGAGAATCCAAGGAAAAAAGAGAATTAGAGAGGAGATTCCTTAATCTTCTAGCAACATTTCACACTGATCCCTAAACCATGCAGCTCAATATTGAAAAATGGTGAACTGAGACAGCAGTTACCACCAAATAACAGCAACTACAACAGAAACAAACAAACAAATAAACAAAAACAGAATATGCCCAAACAAGCTACTTTCTTGCTAAAACAAAAAGATCCTAGGAGAGGAAAGAAAAAAGAACCCAGTATGTCTATAGTTTAATCCAGAATCTCCATTATTTGATTCTCACAATTTCCAGGATACTATGAAATGTTACTCAACATACAAAGAACCAGGAATACAAATATATTCTCAGCAGAAAAGAAAATCAAGTGAGACCTGTCTACTGGAATACGCAAGCTATGATTTTAAGGGGGCTATTAAAACTATCCTCAATGAATAATAAATATGAAAGAATTTGGGTAGACAGATAATACGTTATTTCTGTTTCTGTCCGTGTGTGTGTGAGGGGTTGTGGGTGTGTGTCTTACATTTTTATAATGCTATTTAAAACAAAAAAGTGTGAAAACATATAGGCACTCTAAAACCATTGTAAATGTAATACATATATAAATCATACCATGAAAAAGGGATATGGACATTAAAAGATTTCTATATTTTACACGGAGTGGCTAAATAATACTGTAAATTAACTGTGAAAAAGTTAAAGATGTATATTTTAATATCTAGTACAATCACTACAAATAATACAAATAATACAAATAAGTATAGGCTTAAAGCCAAAATGAAAATCAAGATAGAATTATATTAAATGATAAAAAATTAAATGATAAAAAAGAATGCTGTAAAAGCATAACAAAAGACAAAATCTGAAGATGCAAGGAGAAAACACATAAGGAAATGGTAACCAAAGCTAACCATATGAAAAATTACATAAAAGGTCAGTTGACTAAAGACTTCAATTTAAAGTTTGAGATCATCAGATATTGAAAAATTAAATAACAACAGCAAAAATGAAGTATTAGGTATATAGAATGCTTAGTATTTGATAGTGCCCTTTATGATTTATCAGATTTAACTACTGAAATGAAGACAAACGCTTGCTATTCCTATTATATAGTTCATAAAACTGAAAACTAAGGTAACCTAATAACCACAATTACTAATAAATGTTAGAATAAGAATAAAATATACATATTCTGATTTCGATACACCATTTTCTTTTCAATACCTGTTAGAAACGTATTATCTGTCTACCCAAATGTCTGATTATAAACAGTCCTTTCTGATGATCCAAGTGTCCAAATGTCATCATTTTTCCTCAGCCTGAAAAACTTCCTTTTGCATTCCTTTTGTTACATATTGTGGGCAATAAATTCCCTTAGATTTCTTTTTTTTTTTCTGAAGATGTCATTATTCATCTTCTTCTTGGTGTATTTTTACTGTGTGATGATTCCTTTTTTCTTTCTTTTAGCATCTTAAAAATGCTGCCTACTGTATACTTACCTGAGTTTTGATGATACTTTGTTGACTGAATTATTGGTCCCATGTATGTAGTGCATCACTTTTCTCATACTGCATTTAAGAGTTGCTCTTTATATTTGGCTCTCAATAGTTTCTTTATGATCTGCTGTTTTCCATATATATTTATGATTATTATATGTGTTTGATTAATTGACCATATTATCATTATATAATGACCATCTCTTTCTCTCGTTACTATTTTTCAATGTCCATTTTTTCTTATATAAGTGTACCTATACTTGTTCTTCTTTGGTATCCACTTGAATGGAATATCTTTTGTCATTCCTTCATATTGAGCCTATGTGTGTCCTTAAAGCTAAAGTGAGTCTCTTGTAGGAAGCATATGGTTGGATCTTGTTTTTTTTTAATCCATCCAAGCACTCTATGCTTTTTCATTGGAGAATTCAATCCATTAACATTTAGAGTAATTATTGATAAGTAAGGACTTTCTAATGCCAGCTTAACAATTGTTTTCTGGCTGTTTTGTAGTTCCTTCTTTCTTTTCTTTCCTTTTCTACTCCTTTGAAAATTGCTGATTTTCCATACTGGTATGCTTTGATTCCTTTCTCTTTATCTTTATTGTATCTACTATATAGTTTGCATGCAACAACTCTATTCTATTACTCTGTCCACACACACTTTTATGTTTATAATGCCACCAGTTACATCTTTTTTAATTTTGTGTATCCATTAACAAATTGTTGAAGCTATAACTATTTTAAGATTTTTGTTCTTTAACCTTCATACTAGAGTTAAGTAAATAAATCATCATATTACAGTATTAGGGTATTTTGAATCTGACTGTATGCTTATCTTTACCAGTCTGTTGTGTATTTTCATGTTAGTTAGCAGTGTCCTTTTGTTTCAGCTTGAAGAATTCCTTTCAACATTTCTTATAAGGCAGGTTTAGTGGTGAGGAATTCCCTCAGCTTTTGTTTATTAAGGAAAGTCTTTATTTCACTTTTAATTCTGAAGGACAACTTTGTTAGGTAAATCTGTCTTTGTTAGCAGTTTCTTTCTGCATGTTAAATATATCATCCCACTCTCTCTTGGCCTGCAAGATCTCTGCTGAGAAATCCACTGATCACCTTCTGGGGGTTCCCTTGTATGAGATACTTTTTATTTTCTCTTGCTGCTTTTAAAATGCTCTCTTCATCACTGGTTTTAGACAGTTTCATTATTATGCGTCTTAGAGAAGACTGTTTTGGTTTAAAATTTTGAGGTTCCCTATTAGCTTCATGAACTTGGATGTCCAAATCTCTCCTCAGGTTGGGAAGTTCTCAGCCATTATTTCTTTTTTTTTAATTTTTAAAAATGTATTTATTTATTATTTATCTTTGGCTGCACTGGGTCTTCGTTGCTGCGCACAGGCTTTCTCTAGTTGTGGCGAGCAGGGGCTACTCTTCGTTGCGGTGCACGGGCTTCTCATTGCGGTGGCTTCTCTTGTTGCAGAGCATGGGTTCTAGGCGTGCAAGCTTCAGTAACTGTGGCACATGGGCTCAGCAGTTGTGGCTCACGGGCTCTAGAGCACAGGCTCAGTAGTTGTGGTACACGGGCTTAGCCACCCTGAGGCATGTGGGATCCTCCTGGACCAGGGCTCAAACCTGTGTCCCCTGCACTGGCAGACAGATTCTTAACCACTGTACCACCAGGGGAGCCCTCAGCCATTATTTCTTAAATTAACTTTCTCCTTATCTTCTCTTTCTGCTACTCCAGTTATGTATACATAACTCCTGTTTATGGAATCCAGTAATTCCCATGGTCTTTCTTCATTCCTTTTCAACCTGTTTTCTCTTGTTTCTCTGACTGAATAATTTCAATTAATATGTCTTTGAGTTCACTGATTCTCTCTCTGCTTGTTCAAGTCTGTTGTTGAAGCTCTCTATTGAATTTTTCAGCTCAGTCATTGTACTCTTCAGATCTAAAATTTCTGTTTGATTCTTTTTTATGTTTTCTATCTTTTTGTTGAGCTTCACATTTTGTTCTGGTGTTTGTTTCCTGATATCATTAATTTTTTTATCTATGTCCTCTTGTAGCATTTTGAGCTTCTGTAGAACAACTATTTAAATTATTTTTCAAGAAATTCCTGGATCTCCATTTCTTAGAGACCAGTTACTGGAGATTTACTATATTCCATTGGTGGAGTCATATTTCCCTGATTCTCCGTGATCCCTGTAGAGTTTCATTGGTATCTGCATATTTGAAGAAGCAGTCACCTCTTCTGGACTTTAGTATGGGAAGCCTTTCACCTGCAGGTGGGGACACAGTGGAGCCTGCTGTGACCCTGGGTCCAGTGGTGCAAGGCACTGAGTGTGGGAGTGTGTGGCAGCACGGGTCCAAGGGGGCATGATGTCTCTTTGGCTCAGGCTGCTGGGTTCCACAGTGTCACCAACTATGTGGCCCTTAGTGAGCACTGTGTTGGAGGCTGCAGTGGCTGCAAGAGCTGCTGTTGTCCTCAGTGGTGTCTCTAAATCTGGTAAGAACAAGGGCAAGCAGTGGTGGTGAGTAGATCCAGGGTTGTGCACACACTTATCTGTGAGGTCCAGCTGCAGTAGCAGGGGCTAGTTGCAGACACACATGTAGCGATGGAGGCCAGGGCTGTTAGTTAGCAAGGGCTGGGGCCAACTCTGGGCTCATTGGCCACTGTTGGGTCTCTGGCTATTGGCCTGATCGCCTATGGCTACACACTCTCTCCCAGGTATGCACACTGAAGTGGAGGTTGGTGATGAGTGTCAGGCTTGGGGCATGCACGGGCACAGCTGGAGGGGCTACTACAGTGGGGACATAGTGGTGTTGACCAGTGACAAGGGGCAGAGCTTGATCTATGTAGAAATTTTGTTTTGCAATTATATAATGCTTGTTCTTGCTTAAGAGCTGAAATGTGGGTTATTGTAAGTGAGGCAGAAAATAATTGATTGTGGTGCATTTAATCTACATTGAGAGCTTAACTCTCTAGAAGTGGTATAGTTAATAGGAATTTTTAAGCCTCTTTTTGCAAGATGTTTGTTATATTTTATGTGTCAGTCTCCAGAATCAGTGCTTATGACAGTTAATTTTATTGGACTAAAAACTGCTATGAATTAAAACCCTTGAGAATTAGAAAGACAACATCACAACCTAGCATTTTTTACATGAAATTTAATGTATTACATTAACACTATCATCTATAGACAACGAGAAGGAGAAAAATATTTCTTCTTTGTTACAACAGAAGAAAGAAGCAACAGAAGAAAGAAGACTATTCTCCAACTAGTCTCAGGTAGTCACTCAAGTTTTTTCATCAGTAAAATTTTCTTTGTTTTGTCAAAATGAAGACAGAACATGACACTGAATAATACATTTCATTGCAGTAAAAGAACATCACCACTAGGGACTACCATTTAAGAAATAATTATTATCCCATTGCATACAACCAGAAACCTCATAAAATCTTGTGTTTTCTTATAAAAATTGGCTTGCAGAAGTTTTTCATTGGCTGTAGAAAAAGAAAAATCCAATGCTATTGATATCTTTATAAATTGCATTTTCTGATTTATTCTACTGTCTATAATTTTGAATGTAGTTTATTACTTTCTATTAACTATACTTGACATTTCATAAAAATCATAATCTTCCATTTTAAAGCAACCTACCAAATGATTTTCATCAACAATGGTTCTATTTGAGATAAGTCCTTAATTCAAATTCTGCCTGACTTCAATGTTTCAGTCTCAATTTTCTTTTTCTCCTAAAAGAGTTACCTCAAGGGGAAAATTCAACTCCTTCCACTCCTTAGGATTATTTCAATTTCTAGAATAGAGTTTTCAAAGAACATTATTTCAGCCCAATGAGTCTCTGTTCATCCCTGTTGGCAGGCACATTCTACCTGTTTCCAGGACTCAGCTTTGCTCTTGTGAGCCCTCACCTCTTTACGGGAGGCAAACTGGACACTTTCACTTAAACCACAAACACCGCGTCCTACATCAGATTGGTGGACCTCAATGCTGGTTGCCTCGCTGTAAATGTGAATGTGGATTCCCCGTACTCACAGAGCAGTGTAAATTTGTTCTCCATTACTGCATGTTGAGCTCCCTTGTCCAGATCATTCCTGATATTTTGGTTTGGCAACTTCACACCTAGTAAAGCATCCAGAACTCACCCTGTGTCCCAGGAGTCTGTCCATTTCACTGCAATTAACCAAACTCTTTCAAATTAAGATTTTGAATTATGACATTTAAAAATATTCATGTGAACAGACTTTCTGAAAATTTGATATAATATAGTGGTAACAAGTGATAACTATAAAGTTAGGTTGAGTTAACTGTTATTCTGCTATTATAATTATCCTGGCTTCGGTTCCTTCATAGGGTATTTGTCTTTTATGTGTTTTATTTTGCCTTTTATATTATTAATTTCACAGGAGTTAAATGACTCATTTTCATCACTAAGTCTGTATCTGTATCTGAAATTTATTGATTACATTTTGATCATTGGTGAGAGGGATAAATTAAATGTGCTTAAAAATAAACCTACTATCAAAATTCTTATGCTCAGGTCCATACTTACAGTTATGATTCCAATATAGGAGGTTCTTTTAAACTTAAATATAATTTGGTTAAAAAAAGAAACTATATTAGGAAATAAGAAAATTTAGGGACCTGCAAACTCCAGTTACTTATTATCTCTACATGTTCTCAAGTGCTCAACTATATTAGCAGCTCTTTTATGATTATTTCTGCTTTGACAATCTCCTGTTTCCCCAAATCCAACACATACAAAACTCAACTTATTATATTTTCATCTAATGATCTGCACACTTTCTAAACATTTGCAGTTCTAGTTATACGATATTCAGGAAAAAAGAAAAAACATTAATTTTTCTTACTGCTACAAAATGAAATAAAAAATAAAGAATAAAGATTTAGAGTAATGCACAATTTACTTCTCATATCAGTCACTCATTTAACAATATATTTTGAGTGTCTATGCAGGAGTAGGTACTATTCTAGTTCTGGGAGTATAGCAGTAAACAAAGTATATAAATCACTCTCCTAGTGATGGAGAGAGAGTCAATAAACAAAAAAAACACAAATGTATCATTTGTCAGCTTGCAGTAAGTGCCCTGGACTGACTTCTAGAGGGACAAATGACAAACACTTATTTCAGTCAAGGACATTCATCCTCAATATATAGCCAGTACTCGCATTTAGCCCTCATAAAAAACAAGATAATGAAATAGTCTAAAACGAGTACTTCCTGAACTATGTATAACTGAAACATCAATATTAAGATGAAATAGTCTAGATTGAGGCCATGGCAATCTCAGTCAGTTCCTTTTTACCTCTATTGCAATATGAGACTCTTAAAATACATGTATGTACCTTCTGAAGAACTCTCTAAACTAATTCTGCACAAATTCCAAGAAAATAACAAATGAACAACAGAACAAAACCCCCCCCAAAAAACAGAGAAATCCATATCCAACTTGCCAAGAATATGTGAAGTCATATGAATGTATGATAAGTGAAGATATTTTCTAAAAGACAGCTGCCCATACCAAGGCAGAATAGGTATATTATTAGACAGGATATAATATATATACATTATTAGGCAGGATAGATATATTAGAGATAGTTAGCTTCTTTTGCAATGTTTTTTACTCAACTGTCTGTATTTTAGAGACTATTATTAATGTATTTTTGCATAAGTACATGTTGAGTATATGCTTTTTTCTAAGAATAAATGGTGTTTCTCAATTAAAACAAGTCCTTCATCTCATTCAAGGAAAGAATAATATGGAAACTGAAATTACCAGATTATATTTTATTTTTAAGTTCCTTGCAAGTGGCAAAAATAAACAAAACAAAATAAAAAAATCTCTAGAGGCCAATCTCATTAAGGTAAACTTATTACTTATGTAATATTCCCATTACAGAGATAAGTACCTTGTGGGTCCTCTAGAAATGCCGCTTGCATTCCCTCATCCCTTCATTACAGCTAGTGATTAGATGGCTAACTGGCCTCCAAACTGTCACCCTGATCAATATTTCTTACTTATAAATGATAACTTGAAAGTGTTTACTATTTCAAATGCGGAAACATAGGTACCTTCTTGAAAATATCACGTTTATCAATGTACAGTTTCAGAAGTCAAACTACTCTGAAAGGCACTTACATTTTTCTGAAATTGTTTTGTATTATTTTAGTTTTAGCCCTGTTACAACTTTGTTAGTTAGTCCAGGATCATGACTTGCATAAATTAGGTACATAGTAGGTACTCAATTAAATCTTATTGATCCATTGCCTGATTAATTCAGATATCTTTCTAAAATAAACTGTTGGATTATATATATACCTTACTTAGGTATTTGAGCTTTTTTTGAACTCTTGAATGAAAGCTTCTGCCAAAAAATATTTACACAGAAAACAGAGATTTGACTTTAAAATAGCACATATGGCAAAGAGGGGTCCCTAGATGAATGTGAAAAGAGAGATGATAAGATATGAATGACAGGAAAGGATGGGCATTTTTACAGCATAATTTGAAGAAAAGAGTAAACTCAGAGAAATGATTAGAATTCTGGAAATTGAGTGACAGGATTTTTCCAAATGACAGAGAATAGGCAAATCAAAAAATAAACAAGAATATACTCTTTGGGAAATGGGTAGGAGAATTACATTATATAAGAAGTTGTATGATAAAAACATAAGTGGATTGACAAAGTGGTGTCAAAAAACATCTAAAAATAATATTGCTCTATATGATAACAAATTCTGAGGTTTTTTTTTCACAACATGATTATTGAAATTAAAGAAGTTACAAGTGAAGAGAAGTAACTGTTAAGATAACTAGTTTTAACTGAACTAGTTGATAAACTTCCATATACATATATTTTAATTGCAATTCACATAACATACAATTAAATGTCATAAAGTATACAGCTCAGTGGTATTCAGTTCATTCACAATAGTGGGCAAACACAACCACTCCCTAGTTTCAAACTTTTTCATCATCCCAGAAAAACATCCTGCATAATAAGTAATTACTCCGATTCCCACCTCGCTCATCCTGTGGTAACAACAAATCTGCTTTCTGTCTCTAGGGACTTGCCAATTCTGGGTGTATCATGTAAATTTAACCATACAATGTGATCTTTTATGCCTGGCTTCAGAGGAGGAGAAATGGCAATTTAAACTAAAGCATTTAAACCAAAGTAAGTTCAGAAAATTTGAAGAAAAATTTTAGAGTAAGGTCTCTGACAAAAATAATCAGAGTAGACTTTTTTGCCCAGTCAATTTCATTCTATGATTTTTTTTAACTAATTTTGTTTTTATTTTTGAGTAACCAATATGATTTATCAACTATGAGTAAATTTGTCACGAACATAATTTAAATAACCTAGTAGGAACCATAAAGTGGTAAAAAACATGGTGAGAGACAAGAGCCAGTTTGTCACCCAGGCAGGTTTATGCAGCATGTGGGGATAAAATATTAAAAGTACATATCAAACTATGTTGTAAATAATAGTAATTTAATAAACTAGGTTTATGTTTTAGTTATTTGATGCCTGTTCACACACAAACATCAATTTTCCTCTCATGATATCACTGAAACAGTATCAGTTGCAAACAAATCTTCTAAAGCACAAATACTTCTATACAATTCATCAAGGGCAAAATCAAGAAAGATTATCATATTTTATCTTTCATCAGGGGCAAAAACAAGAAAGATTATCATATTTTATCTTAAACAGAGACCAGTTCTGAGAATTTACTTGTGAAGTAAGAGTGAATAATATCAGAGCTAAGATCCCAAATCCCTGAAATTGCAGTAGTTTCTCTGTGGCCAACAACAAGGGAATATGAACCTTCTGTGAGCTTGTTAGTGTTTCAATGCAGAGGAGCCTTTTAAATAATTTTCTAAGCTATCGCTCTGTACCGAGTATTAAGAAAGACCAACTGGATTTGCTTACCATGCTGAGAATGACCACATAAAAATGGGTATAAAATTTACAAATCGGTTTAATACACTGATTAATTATAATAACTTTTGTGTCAAATCCAAACTTTATTAAAACATAAGCACACTGAAATATCCTTTGTATATCAGTATTGAAAAACACATGAATAAATGAATGGAAGAAGGACTATATGAAGTAGAAATAGAGGCCACCATAAGACATGGTCTTCAGGTTAATTACGGAATAGCTAGAAGCTAGTATTATTCTATGGCTGCAATTCCTTATTCATGAAGACAATTTTTCCTAGAAACTTTTTCCTTTTCTTTTCTTTTTTTCCCAAATAATTTGACTTGCTCGAATATCAAGGTCTTATTTTTCAACATATACTTAAAATTTCATTTAATTTTTAATGAATTTTTTCATCCTCCTCAGTAGGACTGATCCCTTCTTCCTTTGGGTCTCTTTCTATCCCTCTGAATTCTCTACATTCATAGACTTATTAATACTGTATTCCGTTTATGACTGAAATCTGTATTTAAGTATAAACCTCTTGTGCTGTAAACTACACAAGGATAGGCAGTCTCTACCTCTGAAGAGAAGATACTACTTAGAACTTTCATTGCAGTAATGGAGAGTGAAAGATCTTCATATAAATTTTATTGAAATTGTTCAAAAGAGCCAAGGTTATTTTGGAGGTTATTAATTCATAATATAGAAAAATGCATTTTCTTCCTAAATAGATTTTTTTTTAGCTTATACCCCAAATGTTATTTTGCTCATCTCTATCAGATACTTTGTCTATTAATCAAAACACTTTAGTAAAAAAAAATGAGTATTTTAGAATAAAAACAAAACTGACTGCTTTTGTGTCAGTGATTTCTACAGTGCATGGTACACAGTTGGCACTCATAATATCTGTGGTAGTAATCATAATATGTGAATAATAAAGGGGAATACTGGAAAAAAATGTGATGTAAAGTTCTACACACTTAATGAGTTTGCAGTAGTTTTTAAATTAATTACTAGTGTTTACAATTATTTTCACCTTTGATTCTATGTTATTATTTTTCTGTCCCCCACTGACTCACATCTTTGAAATCCATTCTGAACTCTGGAAAATTTTACTGGATATCTTCTTTCTTCCATCTGCTTTTTTTTTTTTTTTTTAAACATCTTTATTGAAGTAAAATTGTGTTACAATGGTGTGTTAGTTTCTGCTTCATAACAAAGTGAATCAGTTATATATATACATATGTTCCCATATCTCTTCCCTCTTGCATCTCCCTCCCTCCCACCCTCCCCATCCCACCCCTCTAGGTGGTCACAAAGCACCGAGCTGATCTCCCTGTGCTATGCGGCTGCTTCCCACTAGCTATCTATTTTACATTTGGTAGTGTATATATGTCCATGCCACTCTCTTACCCTGTCACATCTCACCCCATCCCCTCCCCATATCCTCAAGTCCATTCTCTAGTAGGTCTGTGTCTTTATTCCCGTCTTGCCACTAGGTTCTTCATGGCCTCTTTTTTTTTTTTTTCCTTAGATTCCATATACATGTGTTAGCATACTGTATTTGTTTTTCTCTTTCTGACTTACTTCACTCTGTATGACAGACTCTAGGTCCATCCACCTCACTACAAATAACTCAATTTCATTTCTTTTTATGGCTGAGTAATATTCCATTGTATATATGTGCCACATCTTCTTTATCCATTCATCTGTCGATGGACATTTAGGTTGCTTCCATGTCCTGGCTATTGTAAATAGAGCTGCAATGAACATTTTGGTACATGACTCTTTTTGAACTATGGTTTTCTCAGGGTATATGCCCAGTAGTGGGATTGCTGGGTCGTATGGTAGTTTTATTTGTAGTTTTTTAAGGAACCTCTATACTGTTCTCCATAGTGGCTGTATCAATTTACATTCCCACCAACGGTGCAAGAGGGTACCCTTTCCTCCACACCCTCTCCAGCATTTATTGTTTCTAGATTTTTTGATGATGGCCATTCTGACCGGTGTGAGATGATATCTCATTGTAGTTTTGATTTGCATTTCTCTAATGATTAAGAATGTTGAGCATTCTTTCATGTGTCTGTTGGCAATCTGTATATCTTCTTTGGAGAAATGTCTATTAAGGTCTTCTGCCCATTTTTGGATTGGGTTATTCGTTTTTTTTGTTATTGAGCTGCATGAGCTGCTTGTAAATCTTGGAGATTAATCCTTTGTCAGTTGCTTCATTTGCAAATATTTTCTCCCATTCTGAGGGTTGTCTTTTGGTCTTGTTTATGGTTTCCTTTGCTGTGCAAAAGCTTTTAAGTTTCATTAGGTCCCATTTGTTTATTTGTGCTCTTATTTCCATTTCTCTGGGAGCTGGGTCAAAAAGAATCTTGCTGTGATGTATGTCATAGAGTGTCCTGCCTATGTTTTCCTCTAAGAGTTTGATAGTATCTGGCCTTACACTTAGGTCTTTAATCCATTTTGAGTTTATTTTTGTGTATGGTGTCAGGGAGTGTTCTAATTTCATACTTGTACATGTATCTGTCCAGTTTTCCCAGCACCACTTACTGAAGAGGCTGTCTTTTCTCCACTGTATATGCTTGCCTCCTTTATCAAACATAAGGTGACAATATGTGCGTGAGTTTATCTCTGGGCTTTCTATCCTGTTCCATTGATCTATATTTCTGTTCTTGTGCTAGTACCAAACTGTCTTGATTACTGTAGCTTTGTAATATAGTCTGAAGTCAGGGAGCCTGATTCCCCCAGCTCCATTTTTCGTTCTCAAGATTGCTTTGGCTATTCGGGGTCTTTTGTGTTTCCATACAAATTGTGAAATATTTTGTTCTAGTTCTGTGAAAAATGCCAGTGGTAGTTTGATAGGGATTGCATTGAATCTGTAGATTGCTTTGGGTAGTAGAGTCATTTTCAAAATGTTGATTCTTCCAATCCAGGAACATGGTATATCTCTCCATCTATTTGTATCATCTTTAATTTCTTTCATAGTGTCTTATAATTTTCTGCATACAGGTCTTTTGTCTCCTTAGGTAGGTTTATTCCTAGATATTTTATTCTTTTTGTTGAAATGGTAAACGGGAGTGTTTTTTTAATTTCACTTTCAGATTTTTCATCATTAGTGTATAGAAATGCAAGAGATTTCTGTGCATTAATTTTGTATCCTGCTACTTTACCAAATTCATTGATTAGCTCTAGTAGTTTTCTGGTAGCATCTGTAGGATTCTCTATGTATAGTATCATGTTCTCTGCAAACAGTGACAGCTTTACTTCTTCTTTTCCGATTTGGATTCCTTTTATTTCTTTTTCTTCTCTGATTGTTGTGGCTAACACTTCCAAGACTATGTTGAATAATAGTGGTGAGAGTGGGCAACCTTGTCTTGTTCCTGACCTTAGTGGAGATGGTTTCAGTTTTTCACCATTGAGGACAATGTTGGCTGTGGGTTTGTCATATATGGCCTTTATTATGTTTAGGAACGTTCCCTCTATGCCTACTTTCTGCAGGGCTATTATCATAAATGGGTGTTGAATTTTGTCGAAAGCTTTCTCTGCATCTATTGAGGTGATCATATGGTTTTTCTCCTTCAATTTGTTAATATGGTGTATCACGTTCATTGATTTGCATATATTGAAGAATCCTTGCATTCCTGGGATAAACCCCACTTGATCATGGTGTATGATCCTTTTAATGTGCTGTTGGATTCTGTTTGCTAGTATTTTGTTGAGGATTTTTGCATCTATGTTCATCAGTGATATTGGCCTGTAGTTTTCTTTCTTTGTGACATCTTTGTCTGGTTTTGGTATCAGGGTGATGGTGGCCTTGTAGAATGAGTTGGGGAGTGTTCCTCCCTCTGCAATATTTTGGAAGAGTTTGAGAAGGATAGGTGTTAGCTCTTCTCTAAATATTTGATAGAATTCGCCTGTGAAGCCATCTGGTCCTGGGCTTTTGTTTGTTGGAAGGTTTTTAATCACAGTTTCAATTTCAGTGCTTGTGATTGGTCTGTTCATATTTTCTATTTCTTCCTGGTTCAGTCTCGGCAGGTTGTGCATTTCTAAGAATCTGTCCATTTCTTCCAGGTTGTCCATTTTATTGGCATAGAGTTACTTGTAGTAATCTCTCATGATCGTTTGTATTTCTGCAGTGTCAGTGGTTACTTCTCTTTTTTCATTTCTAATTCTATTGATTTGAGTCTTCTCCCTTTTTCTCTTGATGAGTCTGGCTAATGGTTTATCAATTTTGTTTATCTTCTCAAAGAACCAGCTTTTAGTTTCATTGATTTTTGCTATTGTTTCCTTCATTTCTTTTTCATTTATTTCTGATCTGATCTTTATGATTTCTTTCCTTCTGCTAGCTTTGGGGTTTTTTTGTTCTTCTTTCTCTAATTGCTTCAGGTGCAAGGTTAGGTTGTTTATTCGAGATGTTTCCTGTTTCTTGAGGTAGACTTGTATTGCTATAAACTTCCCTCTTAGCACTGCTTTTGCTGCATCCCATAGGTTTTGGGTCGTCGTGTCTCCATTGTCATTTGTTTCTAGGCATTTTTTGATATCCCCTTTGATTTCTTCAGTGATCACTTCGTTATTAAGTAGTGTATTGTGTAGCCTCCATGTGTTTGTATTTTTTACAGATCTTTTCCTGTAATTGATATCTAGTCTCATAGCGTTGTGGTCGGAAAAGATACTTGATATGATTTCAATCTTGTTAAATTTACCAAGGCTTGATTTGTGACCCAAGATATGATCTATCCTGGAGAATGTTCCATGAGCACTTGAGAAAAATGTGTATTCTGTTGTTTTTGGGTGGAATGTCCTATAAATATCAATTAAGTCCATCTTGTTTAATGTATCATTTAAAGCTTGTGTTTCCTTATTTATTTTCATTTTGGATGATCTTTCCATTGGTGAAAGTAGGGTGTTAAAGTCCCCTACTATGATTGTGTTGCTGTCGATTTCCCGTTTTATGGCTGTTATTATTTGCCTTATGTATTGAGGTGCTCCTATGTTGGGTGCATAAATATTTACAATTGTTATACCTTTATTTTAGGCAGCCTCTCTGCTAATGGATGGGGCTGTGTTCCTGTCTTGCTAGTTGTTTGGCATAGGGTGTCCAGCACTGTAGCTTGCTGGTCGTTGAGTGAAGCTGGGTCTTGATGTTGAGATGGAGATCTCTGAGAGATTTTCGCTGTTTGCTATTACGTGGAGCTGGGAGGTCTCGTGTGGACCAGTGTCCTGAAGTTGGGTCTCCCACCTCAGAGGCACAGCCCTGATGCCTGGCTGGGGCACCAAGAGCCTTTCATCCACACGGCTCAGAGTAAAAGGGAGAAAAAATAGAAAGAAAGAGAGAGGATATAATAATGAAGTAAAATAAAGCTATTATAAAGCAAAGCTATACAGACAAAATCTCACCCAGAAGAATATACATATAAACTCACAAAAAAAGGAAAAGGGGAAAAATTAATATATCCTGCTCCCAAAGTCCACCTCCTGAATTTGGGATGATTCGTTGTCTATTCAGGTATTCAACAGATGCAGGCACATCAAGTTGTTTGTGGAGTTTTAATCCGCTGCTCCTGAGGCTGCTGGGAGAGATTTCCCTTTCTCTTCTTTGTTCACACAGCTCCCGGGGTTCAGCTTTGGATTTGGACCCGCCTCTGCGTGTAGGTCGCCTGAGGGCATCTGTTCTTCGCTCAGACAGGACGGGGTTAAAGGCGCAGCTGCTTCGGGGGCTCTGGCTCACTCAGGCGGGGGGAGGGAGCGGTACGGAGGAGGCGGGGCGAGCCTGCGGCGTCAGAGGCGTCGTGACGTTGCAGCAGCCCGAGGCGTGCCGTGCGTTCTCCCGGGGAAGTTGTCCCTGGATCACGGGGCCCTGGCCGTGGCGGCTGCACCGGCTCCCGGGAGGGGCGGTGTGGAGAGTGACCTGTGCTCGCACACAGGCTTCTTGGTGGCGGCAGCAGCAGCCTTAGCATCTCATGCCCATCTCTGGGGTCCGCGCTGATCGCTGTGGCTCGCGCCCGTCTCTGGAGCTCGTTTAGGCGGCGCTCTGAATCCCCTCTCCTCGCGCACCAGGAAACAAAGAGGTAAGAAAAAGTCTCTTGCCTCTTCGGCAGCTCCAGACCTTTTCCCGGACTCCCTCCCGGCTCGCCGTGGCGCACTAACCCCTTCAGGCTGTGTTCACGCCGCCAACCCCAGTCCTCTCCCTGCGATCCGACTGCAGCCCGAGCCTCAGCTCCCAGCCCCGCCCGCCCCGGCGGGGGAGCAGACAAGCCTCTCGGGCTGGTGAGTGCTGCTCGGCGCCGAGCCTCCGTGCGGGAACCTCTCCGCTTTGCCCTCCGCACCCCTGTGGCTGCGCTCTCCTCCGTGGCTCCGAAGCTCCCCCCTCCGCCACCCGCAGTCTCCGCCCGCGAAGGGGCTCCTAGTGTGTGGACACCTTTCCTCCTTCACGGCTCCCTCCCACTGGTGCAGTCCCCGTCCCTATTCTTTTTTCCTTTGGAGGTTTGAAGTGGCCATGTGCAGACCTGGAGAGAGATATTTTTTACAGTTAAGAATAATTTTCAAAGCTAAGCCTTCTGCTATTGATAGTAAAGTTTATTACTTAATGTTATAAATTTGCAACAAAATATATCTTCCTCCATTTCTAAAAATCAATACTAAGTTAAAAAAAATTCAATTCACCATTAATAATGAAAATTCCTCATGCCCAAAGATTAACTTTTGTTAACCACATGATTTTAAATTACTCTTCTGATACATAAATTAATTTTAAAATATATTGCAGAACAAATATCATACTCCATTTAAAATTTAGGGAATGTTCTTTTATATATTAAAGCACACAGGCCCAAAATAATTAGAGAACAATGACTATCTTATAAACTATGAGAAATAGGACAGAAGTCAAAGGCCAGTGTGTGGGAATGATCACATACTTTTCTTTCCCTCCATTTAATTTCAATAAACTAATGTTGATAAAGAACACACTGATGTCGAGCACTGCATTAATTAGATATGTAGTCTTTAATAAATCATCATCATGACTACCAGAAGCTTTCACTGTATTTTAAATATGAGAAATTGGCTTACTTTGCTGTACTACAACAAGTCTATAAATAATATTGTATTCTGGAATATATGGCAACTGAGAGTTTGACTACTCTACAAAAATTTTTGACAACATTCAATATTTATTTAATTTAATTTAATTCCTACAATGTGCCAAATAATGTGATAGTCACTAAGGTTAAAGTGATGAGCAAAACAAACACAAGTGCTTCTTTCATGGAAATTAATGTTTACTAAGGAAAATAGGATTGGTCAAATATCATATTAATTCTCTGAATTCGAAACTACCATTGATTATGTATTTTATTTGTCCCTTCTATATCTGGACTCATGTTTTAGTATCCACATTAAATATAGAGAAATAAAGAAAAGAAAAAAAAAAACCCCAATTTTAGATCATTTGTGAATAAATTAAAATTGATTCAATAATTGTGAATGTGTGCGAAACTGTTGTAGATTACACCCATGCAAATACTTATACATTATCATTCTTAAGGTACACTGTAGATTCTCCACTCCGTGAAGATCTCTGAATCATTTCACCTACATTTTTTCTGAATCACGCGTATGATTTTTGTCCTTTTCTCCGTTTTATATACTATCAATTCCTTATTTCTATTTCTTTATCCTTCTATAATACAAAAACATGTCCTTCCTATATTTCCATGTGCAAAATCAATAACTGATGAGCTGGACTGCTGACACAATCTAAGCTCATTAAATATTCCTATGGAGAATTTGCATGTCTAAAAGGAATTCTGATACCAGCTAGTATGTTCATTAAATTTCCATCCTTATAATTACTAGTTGTAGAAAATGCACTATTCTATGAGATGTGTAATAGAGAAAACTTACTGCTTATGTAGGAAATATTTTAGTTTTCTGAAGGAAGATTAGATTTTAGTCAGATGCTGCACACTTATTTGGACATGTATAACTCTCAGGAAACCTTGATGTTATTGTACAAATAATCATTAGCAGAGAACAAACGTGTTTGTACCACATTTCCTCTGACTTGATGAAACCTCAGCTCTCTGGTCTTTCTGAGGCACTGACCACCCCTGGAGTATAAGGTTCACTGGAGACAGAAAATAACACACCAGAAGTACGATTGTGGGATTTCTATCAGCTTCAGGCAATTAAAAATCCTTTCAAACCAATGTCTGGCCAGGGTGATTAACAAACAGTTCACTGGTAGCATCCAGGAAGTGAATTAATCTAGGTGCAAATTTCTCAGAACCTTATTACACGGAGGTTTCTTAGTATCATGGTAATTTTTTCACGGAGTTCCTAAGCCAAAATAAATATCTAATAGTTCCAGGTACTAAGTTGTGATGCTTATGCAAGTTAATAAGTATTTATACCCTAACATCTTAACATTTATTTGGCAAATATTAGAATCCAATTAGACACTGACACTCTTATTCCTTGTTCTACATTAATTTCCATGTGATACTGTCTTTTTTACAGCAATTGATGAAAACAAATTTCTAAAGATATGACACAGACATTGCACCTATGAGCTTAAGTTACAGCAGTGAAAAAAGTAATCTGATGGAATTTATGTTCTAATAAGGCTTACATTTTACTGGGTATGAGATAGATGGGAAAGCAGAAAGTAAACTTTTAAAGTAAATACTATGTTTAAAGGAGACAGCTGCCATTAAGAAAGGTAAAGGAGAGGAGGGCATGAGTAGAGTACAGAGTACAATTTTAAATAGGGCTGCCCATAAAGTCTTCTGAGAATGAGTTGTTTTGGAAAATACTTAAAGAAAATGAAAGATTGAATTGCTTCAAGAGTGTCCTAGACAGGGAGAAAAATAAGAGACAGACACTGAAGCAGGTATAAATCTGCCTAATGAATTTTAAAAGGTCAAAAAAGTCAGCATGACTGGTGGTGAGTAAGCAAGCACACATGGAAGAATGTGTTGGGGACAAATTATAAAAGGCATTAGACTTATATCTAAGAGGTGTGAAGACTTTGGCTTCCACTCTGATGGCAAAGCAGCCATCGAAGTGTTTTAAGCAGAGAAGTAAGATCAGGTAACCAGTAGTTAACCTGGACCCCATGGCTGCGCTGTTACTAGAATTTATATGGGGAAGCAGAAAGACCAGTTAAAATATTATTGAAATCCAGGCTAGAGTTGGTGACATCTTGGATCAGGATAAGAGTAGCACAGGTGGAGAGTTGTTTCATCCCTATTTTATTTTCAACTGGAACTAATATGACTTGTTGATGAAATGGATTTGGATGGTGAGAAAAATAAAAGAGTCAAAGATATCTCCCAAGTATTTCTATATGGGATTTAGGAAGGGACTGAGGAAGAATCAGTTAGGAAAAATATAATGAGTTTGGAATAGAATGTATCGAGGTAGAGAATCTTAGTAAATATCCAAGTGTCCGCTAACTAAGGCTGTCAAGAAATCTATCTCTCACTTCATAGAGGACATTGCTCCAGCAATTCCTCCTTCTACCATGTCATTCTTATCAGCATAAGATCTTCAGACAATCTCAAATGACTTGTCTGTACTCACTGTCTCCAAATTTTCTCCCCACATTCACTAATAAACCCACACCAATTTCAAGTTTACATAAGTCTTTCTCAAAGAATTTACTTCTACATAGCCAAATCCAAGGGTTATTCTAAGCCTTCATCTTGCCTAACCATCAACAGCTATTGAGTGAGTGCTTTCTCCTCCATCAAATATTCTCTTTACTTGACTTACCTTGATTTTTCGCTGGATTCTCATTCTAATTGTTCCCCCTAGTTTCCATTCAACTTCCTTACTGTAAATGTTAGGGTGACCCAGGACTTATGTCTTAGACTCCTTTCTCTTCTTTATTTTCATATATTCCCTGGTGATGAAGTAGTTAAAGTAAAGAATAAAATGTTAGAATCGATAGTGATCGTTTAGGAAAAAGTAAACTGTTCAGGTTGGGATACTACAGAAACAATACTGGAAAGACTAAAATTTTTGATAGAATAATGTAATAGTTAAAATTATGTAGGAATTTTTGTCATTGCTAATTATATACTAGAAATGGCCATGAACATGAGGATTGAAGTGGAGTGGAAGACAAGAACTTTAGAGGAGTGAAACTCACGTAAAGGGGAAAATAGGCTTTATTAGAATCACCAAAATAAATATCAAAATTAACCAGTATTAAAACATAAAAGTTATATAGAGAGTGATAGTGATGCAGGAGATGAAATCTTATGAAAAATGAAGACAAATATCCTGGTGGTCAGTGATTGATGTCAATGAAAGAATAAGCAGCAGTATAAATCTATGAAACTAAAATAAAAGTGGGAGCTTTTAGAGATAAGAGAGTGAGAATAAATTTCAAATGGCAATGAAAAGCTAGACAATAGTTTACAAATATATTTAACACTGTGAAATCACTCAGAGAGCTTAATAAATGCTACTGTATAAATCCAATCCCTGGCAATTCTGATGAAATTAGCCTGGGTACATCCTGAGCATTGCTGAAGTCCCCCAGATAATGGGTGTGTGAAATCTAGAGCACTTACCTACCCTTAGCTCCAGTGGTAATAAGAAATAGGGAAGAGAAAATATATACCACCTAAGACGTACAGGGGGAAAAAAATAATAATAACCCCAGGGAAAGAGAGGTTTTATTTGGAGGACATAAAGGTTAAGAGATAGGTTGCCTCATTGGATTATTTTTCTGGTGATTAATCATAAGTTTCTAAAGACTGGAAGGAAGGATTTCAAAATTAGAGAAAAGAAGAAGGGAAGGAAAAGGACTGTGCTAGGGTGTATGGGGATTGGGATGGAGTAAACAAGGAGAGTTTGGTTCTTCTTGAGTGAATGAAGATGCTGCTATAAAACACATCAGATTACTATTGTTGGTCTTCAAGGCTGTGAGTTTTAAGTTCTTGTCTTTCACTCCACTTCAATCCTCATGTTCATGGCCATTTCTAATATATAATTAGCAATAAGAAAAATTCCTACATAATTTTAACTATTACATTATTCTATCAAAAATTTTAGTCTTTCCAGTGCTGTTTCTGTAGTATCCCAACCTGAACAGTCTACTTTTTCCTAAACGATCTCTATTGATTCTAACATTTTATTCTTTACCTTAACTACTTCATCTCCAGGGAATATATGAAAATAAAGAAGAGAAAGGAGTCCAAGACATGAGTTCTGGGTCACCCTAACATTCTGGTCTTTTCTTAGCACCTACAGATGGAGACTTAAAAATTGCATATCGCAGTCCTAATCTGAGGTTCTCACTTGGCCTCTCTATAGGGGAGACCATATTCCTCTGAAGGCCAAAGTTCAGGGAGCAGCAGATTGTTTTGAAACCTGAGGGGTAGTTTTATCACTGATGTGTCAAAAAATTCAAGAATGCCTGCTACTACACTGTTACTTAACATTCATCTGTGAGGTAGATGATGAAAATAAACAGGAAAGCTTCACATGTAACTTTTTAAAAGCAGTCATCATTTTATTTGTAGATGATAACGTTACTAAAAAAAATTGCAAGACAATATATTGAAGTACAACATAGCTAATGAAAGAGATTTTCTAATGGATGGAAACATGATATACTATACAAATTAATAGCTTTTCTACATTCACAAAATACTTTAGTGATTAAAAACTAACTTAATATTAGAAATTCTAAATTCCAAGCTTCATACCCTCAAGCTCAGAGTATAAAATAGAACTGCATTTGTTATAAGAAAAAAGAAAGAAAAAAACACAACTTCGTAAGGGATTTTAGAGTGAGGAGAGGAAAAAGAATAAAGAAAAGTGATGGGATTAAAACAGAGAAAACTTTATAGGTGATAAAGAGATGGTACAATCAATTGTTAAACTGGATTCTCCCCAAATCCCAAAACAAGAAAGAAAAATCTGGTTAAAAATAATTAGATTCCTCGAAGGTCTGATAAAGGTCTTTAGAGGCTCTTCCTAAAATGAGAACTGTCTTTGGCAAAGGGAAGAATAGTTAAATGCGGGATGAAGTTGGAAAAGAATAGAGAGAGAGCGAGAAGAAGGTATTGTTAGAGGAGATCAAGATGGCGGAGTAAGAGGATGCTGGTCTCACCTCCCCTTACCAACACATCAAAATTACAACTACATGTGGAGCAACCCTTGCTGAAAACAATCTGGAGACTGGCAGAAAGGCTCTTTACACCAAGGCTGTAAAGAAAAATTCACACAGAGTCTGACAGGAACAGAGGAGAAGTGATTTGGTCAAGACTTACACCCTTAGGAGGGGACACAGAAGGAGGGGAATATCATGAGCTTGGGGATCCTCCCTAGGGAGCAAGGGGTTTTAAGTCACACATTAGGCACCCCGGCCCTGATGTCCACCAACAGAAAGATGAGTTCACTTAGCTGGTTTGAAAACCACCAGGACATACCAGAGGGCTGTAAGAAACTGAGATTCTGCTCCTGAAGAGCACACACATGTGCTTACCTACTCCTGGAACAATACAAAGGAAACAGATGGAAAACTGCTTGGGGCTCTGTCCAGCTTGCCCAAACTGCCCCATTGTGCACCCCAGCCCACGCTGGGCACCTGC
The DNA here is from genome assembly GCF_965194805.1 of Balaenoptera borealis. Taxonomy (NCBI): domain Eukaryota; kingdom Metazoa; phylum Chordata; class Mammalia; order Artiodactyla; family Balaenopteridae; genus Balaenoptera; species Balaenoptera borealis. Next base: position 4,995,924 of record NC_138861.1, on the reverse strand, counting down.
TTCACCCCTCTTGCTCTGGGGTTGCTCTCCACTAGGGCAGAGACTGTCATTGTCAAGGAGAGGGTGCACACTTAGAGGGAATGGAATCAGCATGTACCCAACCCAGGTTCAGAGAAGGGCTGAAGAAGCCTTGGCCAGTATGCACGTCCCAGCCCACATTTAGGAGGAGCTAAACCAGCTCCAGGGTAGAGAACAACTTTGCCAGCTGGAGTGAAAACACCTCAGTAGGGAGGCACCAAATCCTTTGACCTTGACCCAGCCTCTAACCAAGACACACAGAAGTGTAACCCCTGCCACTACCCCAATCAAAGTGGAGAATGTCATCACACACAGGGAGAGACTCAATTCCCTCAGGACATCTGATCCAGCCCCTTGGGCCTGAACACCACTCCAGATAGGGTGGAGACTCCCACTGAGCACAGGAGAAGCCAGGTGCACACCTGGCCCTAGCTCTAGACCCCTCCAACTACAACACCACCTCCCACCAAGAACACATAAGCAATCTGGAAAAAAGAATAATGGAAATCACCTAATAAGAACAGCAAAAAGAAAAACAAATTAAAACAAGAAAGCTTTGATAGAGATATGAGGAAGGGAACCATTTCCCTCTTTTCCATCTTTGAACAGCATGGCAGAATTATTTACTTTTCTCACAGGAATATGTGGCCCACTTATAATATTGCTTTATCAGGAAATCAAGTTTCTTGCATAGTGCCACAGAATCATAAAATGCTTCTCTCTAATATGCATTGAATTATAGAAAATTATATCTCATTTTCTAAAAAGTAAAATATTTGCATTTGTTAAAAGACCATATTTTTAGTATTTTGTGATAGTTTTATAATTTTGCCACAATTTTTTATCATGCATGGTATATACACATTTCAAAATAGTTATTTTTTTGTTTTGTTGTCTTTGTCACCCCTCTTTTTCTTCTTTAAAATTGGTTTGTAATACATATTTTTTTAAAAAACCAACTGAGAGATTTGGTATATTCGTATTTTGAATATCTCTTTCTCTTTCTAAAAAATCATTATAATAAGCTACAAGGATATATTGTACAACACGAGAAATATAGCCAATATTTTATAATAACTATACATGAAGTGTAACATTTAAAAGTTGTGAATCACTACATTGTACACCTGAAACTTATGTAACATTGTACATCAACTATACCTCAAAAAATTTTTTTGAAAAAAAATTATTATTTTAGTCATAACGATGGTGAATGACTTTTGGTGTAATTTATATCCTCTTGTAAAAAGAACGTGTGGTTTTGTTTATTTATCATATTTTGTAGTCTTCATTATTATTTGATAAATTGTCAGCCCATTAATGAAGTATATGTATTATTTAATGAAGAACAAATACTATTCACACCTTAGGGAGAAAGTTTGTTGTGTTTAATTTTTTTTTTTTCCTGTTAGTTTTTGTTATATTTTTTAGAAGCAGTTTATATTAATTTAAATTGAATTACAAAGAGTATTTTGCTGTTATGTTTATTATTATAACCACAAAAGGGACTGCAGGGATTGAGAAAATTTAATTGATGTAAATCAAAGTAGTAAAAGTGTTATAAAGGAAAAATCTATAAAATAAAGTTGAAAAAAATAACAATTTGGAAACGGTATTGTAAAGTACATAAAAGCAAAATATTTAGACATTTAAAATAAATTTTAATAAAAGAGAAACACATAATAATAAAAAATACTCAACAATTAATTTAGAGCATGAATCAAAATTTTATATCAAATTTGTCACAAGTGAAAAAACATCCTATGAAAGCTGATTAAAATATTCTCTTTTGGCAAAGATATTTATGGTTAAAAGTAAACAGACTTTATGTAGTCAATTGTTAGGCTGCATTAAGAAAAAAGTCTGGTGAAAATGAAACCATGTACAAGCCCCTGTGTCCTTGTCTTTTGAAGTAAAAGGCTGGCTCAAGAGTTAATGATTAGGAATGTGAAGATGTAGAATAAAGAATACCTGTTGGGCAAGGAAAGTGGTAATAATTTAGGCTGTAAATCCACCACATGGCAAAATGACCACATTCACAATTCCCTGAAAGATACAGATAAAGGCCTGACACACAGTCCTAAGTTGTTTTTTACAGGAAGCAGACCCACCAGATGAAAACTGCTAGGCACAGTCACATAGACCCTAGACTGTTTGAAACCAGAATGTTGATGATGCTTGAAACTTCATCTTGATGGCGACCAGTTCAAGAATTTTGCACAAGTTGTTTATGCACACTGCAGCCCCCTCCCTCACCCTGCCTTTAGAGCCCCTTCCCTGAAAACCATCAGGGTGTTGGGGTCTTTTGAGCATGAACTGCCCATTCTCCTTGCTTGGTGCCTGCAATAAAGGCTGCACTTTCTTTCACCACAACGCAGTGTCAGTAGATTGACTTTATTGCACATGGGCAAGTGGACCCAAGTTTGGTTCAGTGATGAAAGATCATTAGATTCCTTTCAGGTCTGGTTAAAGATCTTTAAAGCTCTTCCTAAGATGGATATTTTGTTGAATGAATTTCCAAGAAGGTCTAATAAACCTCATTAAATTTCCATCAAAAAAAGAAATTACTTAAGCATCCTTTCAGTAATGCTAATTTACTTCCCAGAGGACCAACTAATCACGTTAGACCACAAAGTTACACCTCACTCTAGGACTGGAACAATTTTTGAAGTCCCCCTTTTAATGCAGATAATTTTTAAAGGTTTATCTCTTTTTAAAAAACTATGTGTTCATTTTGTTCTAATGTCATTAATTGAATTTGGACCAGCGTTAATCTGCTTTTCCATGTCTCATATTTAGATTTAGACTGAATTTTAACAGGCCCACAACCCAGAATATCAGCCATATTTGTTCATAAATTGACATTTCTCTTTAAATTGTTTGCTTTATTAATGCATATTTTCTAGGCAAATTCTCATCATCATGAGAATGACTCAGTTTCAGTGGGAGAATTTTGCTTTAAACTTAGGTTTTTCCTGTGTGCATATTTCATTTGCCATTTTCATTTATATAGATTCTATATTATAGATATAATATTCATTAATTAAAACAAACAAGTCTCATTATTTTATGTTCCAAATAAATACCAAGTGTCTATATAATTATTAAACAGACCAAAGCCAGAGAAATAAATTTTCCTTATGGAAATAGCTTATAATACTTCAGGACTGCCTTTTGGATTTCTTCTATCTTCTCAGTATACATTTTTCTTCTTGCTGTCCTTATCACCTGGTCTACTCTAAGACCATAAATCCAGTACCCACCAGATGTTTTCCCAAAGATTTCACCTGCAGTGTTTAAAGATTTGGAATAACCCTCTTTCTCCAAGATTTCAAATTTTGTGAGTGTTCCTGGCTTTACAGGGAATGAAATTTTTACCACACATAGGACAGGTAATCCCCAAGGCACAGAACAGGTACAAGTTTGAATTTGGGGTAGAACTTTACAGAAGATGTTTCCGTATATAAAATACAAACTTTTTTTTTCTTAACAGATGCCTTAAAATACTTAATTGAATGCAATTTATTTTTTACTGTTATGCTTCTATCATCTTCAGTTTTACACACCCAATTTCTGTAATTATACCCAGGTATGAAGGACAGATGATTCATATTAACCTACACAAGTAGTTATAGCTACATGAAAACAAAGTAACTATAAAATATCTAGCAACAATTCTGAGTATTTTTGCTAACAAAAAAGTAATCTATATCTATATCTATTTCTAAATCTATATCTATATCTATGTCTATGTCTATATCTATGTCTATATCTATATATGTGTACATACATCATATTTTCAAATGAATCACTATAAACTCTGGCAGTGGCATTGTCTGCAAATAATAATTTGATTTTTCACAAGTTTGTAGCAGTTAGAATCAGGAAAATTTCACCCAGTGACCTTTATCATAGGGCAGCAGTGGTTTTTCAAAATTTATCCCATTATAAAAAAATTGAAAAAAACAATTACAAACCGGCGAAATTGAGGATTACAGATCAAGAAAGAAAGGGAAAGGACCTTTATCATATTCCTATCAGAAAATAGAATATTTTTAAATGATACTTCTTGAAGTTTCTTCTAAAATATCTGGTCTTTGGCTTCTAATTCTCAGCAGGACATTCGAGCTAGTAGTAGAGAAGAGCAAAAGTTATCAGATTATGACAAGACTGAAGTGCTCAGTGAATTTTTCCAGTGACTAACAGTGTTAAGGTGGGGAAGTATGAAATTGCCTATTGATAGAGTAGTACACAAGATGAGGCCTTACCTATAATATTTCATCAACACCTAGAAAGTTTTATGATAGTGCATGCATAAATAAAGTTTTTCTGGAAAACAGCTATGTTTATTTTTTACACAGTAATCAGAAAATAAGAAGGTCATTCATTGGCCAATGAGAAATTGGACCTTCATTGTTTTTCTGAGGGCTGTGTTACAACTCTACAGGTAAGCAAAAAATAATATAAAGTAATAATAATGTACTCTACTTTGGCCATGAAGTTTATTTGTCAATATGTGTAGAATTAACATAACAACAAAATTAGGTAGTATTGCTAAGCTGGTTTATCAGTTTCCTCTCACAAGTAGTTTTAACTTTAGTGATCAAGTTGCTGGCTCATAAAGTGTTTGTAAAATACCTCTAGTTCTATCTCTCCTAGGTTATAGCTATCCATGTTTTATTGGATGATAAATGATCAATCCTAAGTAATAGAGCTTTCAGTTGAGTATTTTCACAGGACTTTTGTAGTTTATAAGGTGGTTCCTATTATCATTTAAAGTAATTTAAGGATAAATTACAGTACCTTCAGATGTGATTACATTCCACTGACCTCTTTCTATTCCTGAGCATCAAAACTGAATTTATACTAGTTTCTCATTTTATCAGGCACCTTAGTCATTTCCTTTTTTCCTGGATAGTTAAGAAAAACTAAATTTTAAGATTTTTTTTCCGTTTTGAAATCTCATTTTCAGCTTTTTAATGAATTCTTTATACCTCACATTCTTTGCATATAAGTTGACAACAAGAACACCAGTGATGGTCCCAGCCCAAGAGTCTACATTCAGGGGTAAACTATTTTTCTCTTCCTGAAAATATGGACTGTAATTTTTAAATTTCCAAAGTTAGTTGTTGAACCAATTCATTTATTCACTCTTTCCAAAATTATTTTATGTCTCATACAATAAAATAGCCTCTGGTGATAGAAAAAAGAATACCATACTGAAATTCCTTTCATAATTGGATTCACTTTGTAATGGAAAAGGCATGGCAAAAGAAAGAAAGAAAGAAAGGAAGAAAGAAAGAAAGAAAGAAAATAAGAAAGAAAGAAAGAAAGAAAGAAAGAAAGAAAGAAAGAAAGAAAGAAAAGAAAAAAAATGAAAGAAAGAAGGAAAGAAAGAAAGGAAGGAAGGAAGGAAGAGAAAGAAAGAAAGAAAGAAAGAAAGAAAGAAAGAAAGAAAGAAAGAAAGAAAGAAAGAAAGAGAGAGAGAAAGAAAGAAAGAAAGAAAGAAAGAAAGAAAGAAAGAAAGAAAGAAAGAAAAGAAGGAAGGAAGGGAGGAAGGAAGGGAGAAAGGGAGAAAGAAAGGAAGAAAGAGAAAGGACAGAATAAAAATTACGAGTGTGTGAAGAAAATAAAATAATCATGAGCTAGAGAGGGTGAAGAAACAAGGATAGTGTAACAGAGCTGTCTGGGTTGCCCTTCTGAAGATATTACCATTGTCACTTGAGAATGAGGCAGCCCTATAAAAATCCTTGATTTCCGAATCAGGGAGTATGGCACATACTCAGAGGGAGGGTCCTGACTGGAGCCCCCAGAACATAAGATGTTTAATATGATATGAAAATAATTTTGTGATGAATCACTAAGCTGGCATACATATATGCTATCAATTATAATTATATATTATGTAAACAAATACATATATCAAAAAGCATCCTTCAAAACAGGGGGTAACCCTAGGAGGTACGCCAATATCAAAGTGAACTTTGGCATACACAAGTTCCGTTAAAACTTGGAAAATATACTTTCAGGTTCTTCTGGAATGTAGGGAATGGGTGATAAAGAATAGGACCAAATCGAATAGAAATCTGGTATTAAAACCATTATAAATCTAGATCCTCATGGGGCTACACCTTGATCATAGGGGAAAATGGGAAAGAAGTTCATCGCATAGAATGCAGCTTCAAGGAAACTGATTGTTTCAAACTTGGAACTGGAAGGGCCGGGGAATAAAACAGCAACCTCTCTCACTCATAATTCATAGTCATGAGCTACCTCAAGCTTAGGTTTTGAGGATTTATCCATGTTCTCTGTGTGATTTGAAAAGGACAAAATAGAATCTAATTGAAAGTGGCCTCAGTCTGATAATAGTTTACAAACATTTTGTGAACAAATAACTTGATTAGTAAACTCTAGAAAACTGTCTGGTGATACAAACCCAATAGAAATGTGTGTATACATTCTTCAAACCACATACACAAGATCGTCACTGCAGCGCTATTCATAATATTTAAAAAATTATATTGATTCAAATATCTGTTAAGAGCTGAATGGATAATTATATTGTGGTAAGTTAATGCAAAATGATATTATGTAGCAGTGAAGATTTAGAAATCAATGTCATAAACAATACAATGGATGAAGCTCATGAACATTATGTTAAACAGAAGAAGCCAGACATTGAAATGTCCTGGCTGTATGATTTCTTTGTATATTATTCCTTATAGGCAAAGATAATGTATTATTTCCAACAGCAGAGCAGTGGTCAGGTTTACACAGAGGTGATTGGGCAGCTGCAGGAGAAGCGCTTGGAATGCTGACAATGTTCTCTTTCATGATCTAAGTGTTCATCACATGAATGTGTTCACTCTTTCAAAATGCAGTATGTTGTAGAGTTATGATTTAGGCATTTGAGTATGTATTTTATACTTCAATAAAATGAAAAATAATAACCTTGTATATTGTCATCCTCCAGTTTTACTCCCCCAATACGAAAAATATTACTGATTATTTTTATTGCCTATATAAGGAACATTTATTCTGGTAATACTTTTAGATCTCACTGTTAGATTAATGATAATATTTTATAAAATTTTGTAAAATGCATTGTGGTCTTCAAGCTGTGTGATTAATTTTATGCACAAGTTTAGTAATGGCACTTTATGGAAATCTAAGGATAAGTATTTTTTCATGTATTTCTAGAAAGATGTACATTAGAGAAAGCCACTTTCCCAAGTATATGGACATAATACTCTGATATTCATTGCTAAAAGAGGAAGAACATTTGAAAGTGAATTAGAGAAATATAGATAAGTACCAAGAAAAGAAGTTAAATAAAATTATAAAAATCCAATAAAATATGAGAGTAATTTTGAATGTATTAAAATGCTTTTCTTTTAATTTGAACAAATTTATATTAAAGATTCTATACTTTTTTCTACAGATTTTATCAATAATACTTTAGTACTATATGTGTATTTTTTCAAAACCACTAAAGTTCTTTCAGGAATATAATCTAGTTTCATAATCAAAAGAATCTATAAATGTAGTTAATAAATAAGCATGTATCCCCATTTTACTTTTGAGGAAATTAAGTCTTCTAAACCTAAAATTACTGAGACAAATGTAAATTTTTTTACTTTCATTTTTGTGCCTCATTGTATAATCTGGTTCAAATATTATTGAATCCATAAGCAATCTTGATAAAATACAATATATTTTTTGGTGTACCCTTCCTATGTTATCATGTTAACTTAATGTATTCTTCATTTTCTTGAATCTCTTTCACTTTTATAAAACTGTCCTGAGTAAAATAAACAGGTTAAGAAAAGTATAGGTATAATTTTTACTTACTTCACTATAGAAGTATTGTTGATTTGGTTTGCTTCTTTTTTCTCTCAATACCAATAATTATATGTATACTGATAGAATATAGTTTTCTTGATATATTACATTAAAGGAATCATTTTACACAATATTTCAGGTCATTAACATTGGCAATAGGAATTAATTTGTGAGAATCTTTGAGTTCATCCTCGAGATGAGAAAGGAAACTGGCATTAGAGACTCAGACTCAAATTTCTCATAAGAATGAAAAGCTTTATATGCAACATTTTCCTCACTTAGTGGAAATTGTCATGTTCAATTTTCCTTTCTGTTATCTTTTTCATGTGAAAGATGAGCAAGAAACATCATTCCACACTATTAAAAAGAATAATTGAACTGGATGGATCCTTGAATTTGATTTGTTAATTGTCCTAGATTGTTTCTTTCTTTTTTTTTTTTTTTTCTGAAAGCAGTACAGGAGAAAAGCACTGAATGAAAATTGCCTTTCACATTCAATCAAATGTAATGCTACAAACAGGTAACAGTAATTTTCCAGGAATAAAGAACTTCATGTGGATATGTTAAGGATTGAAAAACAATGATTAAGCAAAGACTATCATCATATATAAAGTGAATATTGTGTGTTAATATGTGCTCTCCTGTGAAACAAAAATTCTGTTACTGACCCCATTATAATGTTCTGATTGTTTTAAATTTTCATATATAACATCAACATATTTTATGTGTGTACCTATATCTCAGGTGTATAGATCATGAAGCAAGTGGTGCTTTCAACTAGGCAATTTTGCTATTAAGGCCAGGTTCAGCCATGTTATAGTTACTCCTGATTTTCCACTTTCAGGCAATTAACATAGATATCAAGTGCCTACTATACATTAGACATTATATATGAACTGATTATTAATAGTAGTTAATATTAACAAAAAATAACTGGTCTTTATAGAACTTCTAGTGATATATGTGTACAATACTTGAATGAACTAGTAGACTACAAACATTTAATGTGACATTTGCTTTTCTTTGGAAATAAAATATATTTTGTTTTGTAGGTGCTGAAGACACATTCTACCATTCTACCTGCAGTGTAGATGACTAAGACTGTCCTTGTTATATAATAAGCTGAATTTGAAGCTTTCCTCAATGTTGAGCTAGGACCTGGATGAGTGTCAATAGTTTTTCCCAAGAGCACTCATTTCTGGTTTAGTTGTACCAGGTGTCTTCCTGCTTTCACAAGAATATCATTAAAAACTGTTCTCAATGTAGGACAAAGTGCCTGGGATACAAGACATAAAACACTGTTTAATAATACACTTTTCATTAGGAATTTAAGAATTACCTTACTTCCCTAAATTCAGTATTTATCAATATGTATTCCCAATTTACCTTCTAATCTTCTGCCAAATTTATGACTGTGGCTTAAAACAACCCACATGAAATTTCACTTCTGTTCATAATGGTATCACAGGGAACGGATTTAACCTTTCACCACAAACAATTAAAATCTCCACCTAATATATGAAATGACATTTTTTAGAATTTGGAAAAGAGGCAGGGCAATATCTAGACTAAAGATTTAGGGACCTGGAACACAAAAAGGGCATGAGTCCTCACTGAGTTTAGGAGATGGAGATCAAGAGTTTAGAGGGGAAGGTTTGGGTACAGTCCAGGACAGAAAAGAATTAAGCAGAAAAGAACTTCAGAAACATGACAATAATCGCTTAAAGCAAAAACCAGAAACCAACAAAAAAGTATTCTTCAGTTTATGCATATTTAAATTGTATGGCAATAGCAGCCCAAACAAGAGAGAATATGTGGAAGTACATTGTCGTAAGAGTTTTATATCTGAGATGAAGTGATATAATACCATTTGTGGTAGATAAGGTAAAGACAAACATTTCATACCCTAGAAAAAACAATAAAAATTAAAATAAAATGTAGTTAATAGTGGAGATGAAACAGCATCATAAGAATTGTTAATTAATAAAAGTAAAGAAGAAAATTTAAAAATGTTTGGGATATGTAAAAACCAAAAAGCAATATGTTAGATTTAAATAAAATTGTCCTGAATGTTACATTAAATATAAATTATTCAAAAAAATCAAATTAAAAGACAGAATTTGCCACACTGGATAAATAAGACAATTATTCACTTTATGCTGTTTAAAGGAAACTCACTTTAAGTATAAAGGCATAAATTGGTTAAAAATTAAACAAAGAAGATATTTACCACAGAAGGGCCAAACACAAGATGAAATGGCTATAGTGGCATCAGATAATGTGTATTTAGAAAAAATAAATATTAACAGGAATAAAACATATTAATAATGATAAAGGTATTAATTCATAGGAAGAAGGAGAAATCCTAAAAGTGTTGTACTCAATGACAGAGCTCAAAATACATGAAGGAAAACCAACAGTTCTAGAAAAGAAACAGACAGCTTGAAAATTACAGTTGAGTATTTCAATACTCTTCTCTCATATTTTTTAAAATTAATTTTTATTAGAGCATAGTTGATTTAAAATGTTGTGTTAGTTTCTGCTGCACAACAAAGTGAACCAGTTACACATATACATATATCCACTCTTTTTAAATTCTTTTCCTATATAGGTCATTACAGAGTATTGAGTAGAGTTCCCTGTGCTCTACAGCAGGTTCTTATTAGTTATCTATTTTATATATTGTAGTGTGTAAATGTCAATCCCAATCTCCCAATTTATCCCTCCTCCTCCCCCCTGTACTCCTGGTAAACATAAGTTTGTTTTCTACATCTGTGACTCTATTTCTGTTTTGTAAATAAGTTCACTTGTACCATTTTTTTGAGATTCCACATATAAGTGATATCATGTATTTTTCTTTCTCTGACTTACTTCACTCTGTAGACCAATCAATGTCACTGAAAATGTCATTATTTCATTCCTTTTTATGGCTGAGTAATATTCCATTGTATATATGTACCACATCTTCTTTATCCATTCATCTGTCAATGGACATTTAGGTTGCTTCCATGCCCTGGCTATTGTAAATAGTGCTGTAATTAATACTAGGGTACATGTGTCTTTTTGAATTATGGTTTTCTCAGGGTATATCCCCAGTAGTGGGATTGATGGGTCATACAGTAGTTCTATTTTTAGTTTTTTAGGGAATCTCCATACTGTTCTCCACAGTGGCTGTATCAATTTACTTTCCCACCAACAGTGCAAGAGGGCTGTCTTTTCTCCACACCCTCTCCAGCATTTGTTGTTTGCTATTCTGACTGGTGTGAGGTGATACCTTATTGTGGTTCTGATTTACATTTCCCTAATAATTAGTGATGTTGAGCATTTTTTCATCTTGAGAAAGAAAAATGGAGCTAGAGGAATCAGGCTCCCTGACTTCAGACTATATTACAAAGCTAAAGTAATCAAGGCAATATGGTACTGGCACAAAAACAGAAATATAGCTCAATGGAACAGGACAGAAAGTTGAGAGATAAACCCATGCACCTATGGTCACCTAATCTATGACAAAGGAGGTAAGAATTTACAATGGAGAAAAGACGGTCTCTTCAATAAGTGGTGCTGGGAAAACTGGACAACTACATGTAAAAGAACGAAATTAGAACATTCTCCAACATCATAGACGAAGATAAACTCCAAAGGGATTAAAGACCTAAATGTGAAACTTGATATTATAAAATTCTTAGAGGAAAACATGGGCAGAACACTCATTGACATAAATTGCAGCAAAATCTTTTTCATCCACCTCCTAGAGTAATGAAAATAAAAAAAAAAATAAACAAATGGGACCAAATTAAACTTAAAAGCTTTTGCACAGCAAAGGAAACCATAAACAAAGCAAAAAGAGAACCCACAGAATGGGAAAAAATATTTGCAAATGAAGTGACCGACAAAGGATTAATCTCCAAAATATACAAACAGCCCATGCAGCTCAATATAAAAACAAACAAATGAACAACCCAATCAAAAAATGGGCAGAATGAGAATTCCCTGGCAGTCCAGTGGTTAGGACTCAGTGCTTTTGCTGTTGTGGGCCCTGGGTTCAATTCTTGGTCGGGGAACTAAGATCCCACAAACTGTGCCACATGGCAAAAACAAACAAACAAACTAACAAACAACAACAACAAAAACCAATAGAGCACCTGAGGAACTTAAGGACAAAACCTTTTTAAAAAATGGGTGGAAGATCTAAATAGACATTTCTCCAAAGAAGACATACAGAGGGCCATAAAGCACTCCTCTCTCATTAATTGATAGAACGAGTAGGTAGAAAATTAGTAAGTGTGCAGAATATTTAAACAACACTATCAATTGAGTTGAACTAATAGATATTTAATGAGCATTCTACAAAAAACAGCAGAATACACATTCCTTATAAAGCACATGGTATATTCAGCCTCATAGACCATACGTTAGGTCATAATACAAGTCTCAAGAACTTAAAAGCTTATAGAGGATGTTCTCTGATCACAGTGGAATTAAATTAGAAATCAGTAACATAAATTTACCTGGAAAATTGACCTGGAAAATTTACCTGCACGTGAACCACCCATGGCCCAATGATAAAATAATGTCATGAATCAAATAAAGAATAATCCAGTTCTATGACCCCAAGACCTAGAGATTAAAAGCTCACAAACACACGCACACACACACACAAACACATATACATACACACACGGCAAATTCTTTAGGATAATTTTGGAACCTATTTTATATGGTCATAGCTCTCCTATGCAACCTCAATTCTTGCCATTTGATGCATAATGCATATTATACCAAACCAGGCCACTTACATTTTTTAGCAGTATAGAATCCTATTTTCTTTATGTCATGTCTTCAGTGCCTGTACATATAATTTCCTTCTCTTAACCTAGCCCATTTTATTCATCTTTTATAGTCAACTTCAGCTTCTATTTTTAAAAAGAATCCTCTCTGATTTTTCCAGTACTCACAAAAGATATCCAACTCTGTGCTTCCATAATACCCTTAGCTGTTTGTACGTGGAGAGTGGAGGTCCCTGATCTAGACCTGAACAATTTAAAATTTGGATATACAGCTGGTTAATCTGTATGCTCCCAAGTAGGTACTATGCCTGGAATGTAAGCAAACATTCAATACATGTCGAATAAACTCAAGAGTAAGTATCGCAAATGAGCCTGTTTATTGAAATCTGTTGAATTATATCCATTCTAACTACTGCTCATTATAAAAGTTACCACCTCTGACAAACTCTAAGCTGTTCAACAATTTCAAGGAGTAGAGCTCCAAGAATTATAAGGCCACAACCACCCTTAGAGATGGACAGAAAAATTTAAGATCGACATATTTACCCCAGCCATCTTTCTCCCAACGGTTTTAACATCTGTTGGAGATCTTTGTTTAAACAATTTTTTACATTGGGCTTTCTCATTTTATTATTCCTTATGTATTTATAAATTGACATTCTTCATTAAAGGAGAACTTTCTTTTTTCCCCCTTCCTTCCTCTTTTATTGAGTATAAGTATAGACTGACAGATTTTTAGTAAAACTATTATTAAATGTGCTAACTTATTATTATTAATTATTATCGTTATTTTGATGCTCATAATGTCCAAACTTAGGATAGTAGGAGCCCTTTCAAACTGGCTTCTTATCTTCTTGGCATGATCCCATTAATTTTTCAGCACATCATATATAGATTTCTAATGATGCTTCAGTGTTAGATAAAGCACTTCAGTTTCATTTCTCCTTTTCTCTTTCTCTCTCAGTAAAAATTGTGGCTTCCAACATTATCAATGTATTTGTTCATTTGCTCTTTCACACAGTACAGAGGAAATGGTTTCAACATTACAAAATGAATACCACCCCAACAACAAGATTACTAAGTAAAGTTCAAGATTGTTTGGTGGTTTTTGTTGCCCTTAGAATATGTTCCATTAAAAGTATACAATCAAAATACAGTTTTCAAAATTATGTGAATTATTTTTTCTCCATGTTTTTATATAAATTTGATATGAAGTGGATATAAGGTTGGGACAGCATTTGTCTGTATTCAGGTTCAGGATTTGCTTTGGGGGGGGGACACATTTTGGCCTTTTAAATCATTATTCTATTATTTCCCTGTAATACAATTGTTGTCATGTGTTATTAATATGTATGAGGCAATCAAATGTCCATTTTGAAAACTGAATTACCATTAATCGTGACTATCTTGACATTTTGCTTGAAACTCCATTTGCATTTCTATGATTCCCTAGCTTGATGTCTACTTTTCTTTTATGGTTTTCATAATGCAAGTATTTCAGTTTTTCTTTTCTTCTATTGTATTGATTGCTTATTATACTGGGCTGACTTCCTGAAACTCCATGAAATTCCAATATGCATTTAAATTTGAAATGTAAAAATAATGTCTTTCAAGAAATTTAAGTCCCATCCTTATACTGAATATAATCTTCCTTAATTATGTTTTTCTGTGCATATACACATATATAATATAAATAATACATATATGTATGTGCATATTTATGTGTGTATATATAATACAATATATATGTACGCATTCATGCATTACTTTCTGCTTAGCTCTGTTTACACTAAATATTTTACTTTTGAAGCTATTTATGATATCTAGGTATGTGTTTATTTTTTTAAATCCTATATTCAAAAGCAAAATAAGTTATTTTACTTATTTTAACAGATACAAACTGCCAAGTTGAGCTTTTTCAAACAGTGTTTATTTGCTTTTTTTTTTTCTGTAACTAACTTAATAACTACCTGAAGTACCATATTCTTAATTCATTGTTGACAATGAAATACCAATATTCTCTTTCAAAGCCTCAAATTGTCTATGGGAAAAAATGATTTTATTTACTTTTTAAATCATAAAATTATGCAAAATGAATGTCTTTCAGATTGATGTCAAAATTCACCCCCCATTTTCCTTCTGTTGCTTTCGTTTTAAAGCTCTGGATTGACTTGGTAAAGCACCGTTTGCAAGACTAAAACATAAAATGTACCTTCTTCAGAGAGTAAAAGGACAAAGGTATGTAGGAATGTGGGTTTGGCTGTAATATTTACTTAAACTTTTGGTTGTTTTAGTTTGTCTTTGTCCACTACCTGTCTCCAAAGAAGATCAGTTTTTATATGTGGAAACATCGTTGCCTGGCAGAAATCTTTATTAACAGAAATAAGGCATTTTTATGGCATTATCATTTGAAGTATTTCTTTAAAGTTTCAAAGAGTATTTTAATGCCAATCTAAGTTTGTAAATGTAACTCCATCTCCAAAATAAGTACATACACATGAAAAATATGTCAAATATTGTCAATTCATGCCATATTTAAAACAAAGATTGTTGAATAGAACCCTAAGTTGCATATAACTCCTTTTTTATATATACGTAATGGTCTTTTGATATGTCATCTTGACTAAGTGATAGTCTTCAGTGATTCAATTAAATCCTAATATCTGTATTGCTTTGAAAGTATTTTATGGATGTGATTACAGTTCAGCTGATTTTAAGTAAAGAACATTCACCTGAGTAATATGAGTGGGTCTGATTCAGTTGAAACGCTGTAAAGGCAGAGCTGAGATTTTCCTGAATAAGAAAAAATGCTGCCTGTGTACAGCAGCTTTAGCTCATGTCTGAGAGCTCCAGCCTGCTTATTCTGATGGGCTGTCCTGTGGATTTCAGGCAGCTCCATAATCACATAAGCTGTGTTATTGCAATAAACCTCTTAAAATATATCTCCTACTGGTTCTTCTTTTCTTCTTGAAATCTGACCAATACAGATTTTAGTAGTGGAAGTGATTCTCTGTTTCTTTTTTTCCTTTTCATTAGCAGCTGCTTTGAATCACCCACATTACAATTCAACTTCACTATATTTGGTATTTTGGAATCATCATGCATATAGATATTAAAAGTTTAATTCTGAATAGACCAACCTTGTGTCATTCCTCTCTTTGCTTGTGCTTCACATTGCAGTCAGATTAATATTTTTCTTATCTAAGCAGTAAATTTTGTGGTTCTTCATGTGTATAGGGTTTACATGATTTGAAGGCTTTTACAAAAAACAAGCTTGAACATGTATTCCATTTCAAGATCAACTTTTCAGGGAGGAGTCAACTAAGGATAAAAAATTACATTGGAAGAACCCTAGGATCACATTATTTTTCATATGTTGAAGTCTGTTTCAGATATCCCACAAGCATTCTGAAGCTGAGTGAATCTCTAGTAGGACTCACATGGGTATAACGGTAGTTATACTCACGGTCAGTGTTTATGACAGCAAAGGATTCAGAGTAAAAGGAAAAAGATATATATTGGCAATGTCCAGAGAGGTTAGGTGCCGGCTTCTGAGTCTATCTTTACCTGGGTCATATAATCTGCCTTGTATCCAGCAGCTAACTACACAGACCCACGTAAAGTGCCCACTACAGTCTCAAGGTTAAATAATTTTATGAAAATGGTATTAAGGAAATTGTGTTGCTATCCTGCAACAACTCAGACTGTGATAACTTTGTACGAATTTCTAGAGCTATATTGAATATCATTGCCTTGAACTATCACTACATATTGTCATGTCCCTTGAATGCCTCGTTTTATCTATTTAGCTAGGTCTTTACTCTCAGACTTAGCTCTAGTTTCTGCCCCACTCCACCCAGCCACTCTAAAATTAGTTCTAAGTCTATCCACAAGTCTGTTAGTTTTCTTTTTTTTCCCCATGTATGTATTTCCCATGATAAGAAAAAGTAAATTTCAAATACATGTCTTCAAAGCTTGCCATTTAAACAGTCATTTTCATTTTGCATAAGAGTATTTTATCTTTTTACAAGGTATCTTCTGCATGTTTTACCACTTCAAACAAGACATTATGAATTTTGTTTTTTTACTTTATCAATGTCAAGTACGTTATGCATACCTCTTTCAAAAGAGTTGCTCATATCATATTCCATGTAATGATTATTTTTCTCTTTATTGCATATACTTCATTCAAAGTGGCTTTCAGATTTCTTTAATAATTTAAGATTTAGTGTATGAATGAATCCATTCCCACAATCAGTAGTACTGAGGAGTGGGATTACCATTTGGGCCACTACAAAAAACTAACTCAACTTATTAAGTACATACATAAGACTGTGATGATAATGATTAATCTAAAACCAGAGAATGAATAGAAAGGTTGTATTTTCCAATGAAACACCATGCGGTTTCAAAGTCATTTGTAAGCATTCATAAGAACTTTAAAAAATCAAACATATCAAATTAATATGGCACGATAATGATGGATTAAAAGAAAAATGTGAAGTCTTTTATTGTAAAAAATCCTAGGCAGCAAATCCAGTTGCAAGACACTATATTTGAAGTAACATCGTTATGACCATTTTGAACAAGGATATTCAGAAGAAATGGAGGACTCGATTTATAAAATCGAATCTCATGATAGAATGATCAGACTTTAATTGCAGGTGAGAGGCATGGATGGTTTATTCCCTTATTCAACTAATATTATTAGGGGGCATAATAATTCTTGGTACCTGAGCGGACTCTTACAGAAATGCAAAATGGGGCTGAAGCACTGGGGAGAAAATAATATCATAGTATTTACCTTTCTCTGAGGAATGATCACAGCATTTTACCCTATCTTCATCTGCACTAAGAAGAAGACGGGTTTGCTTGTGACATGATTAAATGTCAGGGGACAGGTCATTTGGGCCCATATCACCTACACTACTGCACAAAGTCCCAGATGGTTGGACACTCTCTTCTAAGGGATACTCAGCCATCATCCCACCCATTGGACCCCGTTTTCCTTTACTAATTCAGAGAAGGAAAAAAAACACATATGCAAAAATCCTAGCACTGATTTTGAAAATTTCTGGTTCATCTCAGTCTTCCTTCCATATAGTTGACTGAGGAAACTTGAAATCTGAAGTCAGCAGACCAATTCTACTCTAAGTCTGTTCTCTCCATTGCCTTATATCAGCCAAAAGCCTTTGTATCCCTTGCTAGAAACTGTAGGGGGTTATAGTAATTTTTTAAGAAAAACAATCAATTTGTTTGATGATATCTTTCACTGAACATATATTTTTCCCTAGAATCTCTGGTGCTTAAGCAAAAACAATTTCAAATTTAGAGTCCTGTGTGCTACCTTATTCCATTTCAAAAATCTATATAAATTCCTAGTTTTTATTGAGATATAATTGACCTATATCATTGTGTAAGTTTAAGGTGTACAACATATTGATTTGATAACTTATATATTGCAATATCATGACCACCATAATGTTAACTAACACCTCTATAATGTCATATAATTATCATTTCTTTTTTTTTGGTGAGAACAATCAAGATCTAGTCTCTTAGCAACTTTTAAGTTTAGAGTATAGTATTGTTGACTATCACCACTGTGCTGTGCATGATATCTCCAAGACTTGTTTATCTACTGGTTTCAAGTCTGTAGCCTTAAACAACATCTCTCCAACCCCCCTCCCCTCCCAGTGCTGACACACACACCCAGCTTCTGGTATCCACCGTCTAGTCCCTGTTTTTATAAAGTTCTGCTATTTTAGATTCTAAATAGAAGTGATATCAGAAAGTATATGCCTTTCTCTTTTTAATTATCTCACTTAGATTAATGCCCTCAAACTTCATCATGTTGTCTCAAATCGCAGAATTTCTGTATTCTTTGTTTATTCATCTACTGACAAACATACAGTTTTTCCATATCTTGGCCATTGTGAATAATGCTGCAATAAATATCAGCGTGCATACATCTTTTCAATATCTTGTTTTCACTTCCATTGGATATATACCAAGAAGTGTAATTTCTGTATCATAAGGTCATCCTATTTTTAATTTTTGGAGGAACCTCCACACTGCTTTCTGCAGTGGGTAAACCAATTTACATTCTCACCAACAGTGCACATGTATTCTCTTTTTTCCACACTCTCGCCAGCACTTGATAGCTCATCTTCTTTACGATAGCCATTCTAACAGATGTAAGGAGATATTGTGGTTTTTTGAAAAATTTCCTTGATGATTAGTGATATTGAACATCTTTTCAAGTACCCATTGGCTATTTGCATTTTTTGGAAAAATGTATATTTAGTTTCTCTGCTTTTTTCTTTTTTTTTAAGTTGAGTTATAGTTGATGTTCAATATTATACAAGTTTCAAATGTACAACAGTGATTCACAATTTTTAAAGGTTATATTCCATTTATAGTCATTATAAAATATTGGCTTAATTCCCTATGTTGTACAATATATCCTTGTAGCTTATTTATTGTATACATATTAGCTTGTACCTCTTAGTCCCCTACCCTTAATTTGACCCCCGTTCCTTCTCCCCCTGGTAACCACTAGTTTGTTATCTATATCTGTGAGTCTACTTATTTTTTGTTACATTCACTAGTTTGTTTTATTTTTTAGATTCCAATATAAGTGATATCATACAGGATTTGTTTTTGTCTGACTTATTTTACTTAACATAATGTGTTCATGGATTGGAAGAATTAATATTGTTAAAATCACCATACCACCCAAAGCAGTCTACAGATGCAATGCAATCCGTATCTAAATAGCAAGGGAAATTTTCACAGAAATAGAACAAAAAATTTTTTAAACTTTGTATGGAAATGCAAAAGACCCCAAATAGTCAAAACAATCTTGAAAAAGAAGAACAGAGTTGGAGGAATCACACTACCTGACTTCAGACTATACTACAAAGCTGCAATATTCAAAGCAGTATGGTACTGGCACAAAAACATACACATAGATCAATGGAACAGAATAGAGAGCCCAGAAATAAGCCCATGCACTTATGTTCAGTTAATCTATGACAAAGGTGGCAAGAATATACAATATAGAAAAGACAATTTCTTCAATAAGTGGTGCTGTGAAAATTGGACAACTACATGTAAAAGAATGAAATCAGAACATTCTCTAACATGACATTAAAAAAATGAACTCAAATGTATTAAAGACCTAAATGTAAGACCAGGAACAAACACCTTTGTTAAAATATGGGCAGGAGAACTGAATAGACATTTTTCCAAGAAGACATAAAAATGGCCAACAGGCACATGAAAAGATGCTGAACATTGTTAATCATCAGGGAAATGCAAATTAATACCACAATGAAATATCACCTCACAATTGTCAGAACGGCTATCATCAAATAGAATACAAATAACAATGTTGGCAAGGATGTGGAGAAAAGGGAACTCTCTTACACTGTTGGTGGGAATAAAAACTGGTGCAGCCACTGCGGCAAACAGTATGGAGATTTCTCAAAAAACTAAAAATAGAACTACCATATGACCTCTGCCTTTTTTACTTGGATTTTTTTATGTATGTTTTTTAAGCTGTATGAGTTATTTATATATGATAGATATTAACCTGTTATCAGATAAATGTTTTACAAACATTTTTGCACATTTTGTAAGTTGCCTTTTCATTTTGTTGATTGTTTCTTTTGCTGTGCAGAAGCTTTTTAGTGTAATGTTGTCCACTTGTTGAATTTTGCTTTGGTTTCCTGTGCTTTCTTAGTCACAGTCAAAAAATTATTGCCAAGACCAATGTCAAGGACTTCTTCCCTATAGTTTTTGGTTTTTGTTTTTGTTTTTTTGGAGTTTTATGTTTGTCTTTAATCCATTTTGAATTAATTCTTGTGAGAGGTTTAAGGTAGTGACCCAATTACATTTTTCTGCATATGGTTTTCAACTTTTCCCAGCGTCATTTGTTGAAGAGACTATCCTCTCCTCCTTGAGTATTTTTGGATCTCTTGTCAAATATTAAGTTAACTATGTGTGCAGTTGTTTATTCCTGGGCTTTCTATGTGTCTATTATTATGCCATTCCTATTGTTTTGATTACTATAGCTTTGTAGTATTGAAATCAGGAAGTATGATGCCTCCAAGTTTGTTCTTCTTTCTGAGATTGCTTTGGCTACAGAGGGTCTTTGTGTTTCCTGACAAATTTTTGATTTTTTTCTGTTTCTGTGAAGAATGCCTTTGGAATTTTCATAGGGATTACTTCGAATCTGTATATGGCTGGGTAGTATGGGTACTTTAAGAAGATTAACTCTTCCAATCCATGAACACTGGATATCTTTATATTTTTTGTGTCTTCTTCAATTTCTTTCATCAAAATCTTATAGTTTTTATTGAACTGATCTCTCACTTCTTTGGTTAAATTTATTCCTATGTACTTTATTCGTTTTGATTTTTTCATGAATGAGATAGTTTATTTCTTTTTCAGATATATCATTTTTAGTGTACAGAAATACAGCTGATTTCTGTATGTTGATTTTATATCCTGAAAGGTGATAATTGCTCAAGCTAGGACTTCCAGTATTATTTTGAGTAAAAGTGGTGAGAGTGGGCACACTTTTTTTGTTCCTGATCTTAGAGGAAAACCTTTCAATCTTTCACTGTTGAATATATTAGCTGTGCATTTACATGGCCTTTATTATGTTCAGGTATGCTCCTTCTATATGCAATTTGTTGAGGTTATTTATCATAAAAGGATGTTGTGTTTTGTCAAATGTTTTTTTAGAATCTATTGAGATGAACACATGATTTTTACCTTTCATTGTATTAAGGTGGTCTATCACTTTGTTGATTGTGTATGTTTAATCATCCTTGCATCTCAGGTATAGTTCCCATTTGATCATGGCATATGATCATTTTACTATGTTGTTAAATTCAGTTTGCTACAATATTGTTGAGAATTTTTGCATCTATATTCTTTGGGGATGTTGATCTAAAGTTTTCTTTTCTTGTAGTATCATTATCTGGCTTTGATAATGCTGGGCTTGTAAAATGAGTTTAGAAGTGTTACCTTCTCTTCATTTCTTTGGAAGAATTTGAGAAGGGTCGGTATTTAATTCTTCTTTAATTGTTTGGTAGAATTCACCAAAGAAGCCATCTGATCCTGTGTTTTTCTGTGTGGGAGTTTTTTGATTACTGATTCAATCTCCTTACTCATTAATGATACATGCAGATTTTCTACTTCTTTCTGTTTTATTCTTGTTAGGTTGTATGTTTCTAGTAATTTATTCATTTTCTTCTAGATTATCCAATGTGTTGACATGTAATTGTTCACAGTGGTCTCTTATAATCTGATGTATTTTTGTAGGATCAGTTAAACATCTCCTCTTTCATTTCTGATTGTATTTATGAGTTCCCTCCATTTTTTTTTTTTCTTTATTAATCTAGCTAAAGTTTTTTAATTTTATTTTTTTAAAAAACGGGTTTTAGTTTTGTTGACATTTTCTATGGCTTTCTTCTTCTATATTTCATTTATTTCTCCTCTTATCTTTATTATTTCTGCTAATGCTCAGCTTAGTTTTTTTTTTTTCTCCTAATTACTTGAGGTGTAAAGTTATGTTATTTTTAATCTCTTTCTATTTTCTTGATATACACATTTAACACTAAAACTTGCCTCTCAGAAAAGATTTTGCAGCATCTCATAGGTTTTAGTGGGTTGTGTTTTCATTTTTATTTGTTTCAATACATTTTTAAAATTTCCTTTTTGATCTTTTCAGGAGTATGTTAGTTTCCTCATGCTTAAAAACTTAAAAGTTTTCCAGCTTTCCTCTTGTTGATTTCTAGTTTTATATCATTGTGGTTGGAAAAGATACCTTGTATGACTTCAATATTCATAAGATTTGCTAAAACTTATTTTGTGGTCTATAATATGATCTATTCTGGAGAATGTTACCTGTGTAGCTACTGGGTGAATGTTCTATAAATATCTGTTACATTCATTTGGTCTAATGGATAGTTCAATCTGACATTTCCTTTTTGATTTTCTGTCTGGATATCTATCCATTGCTTAAAGTGGTGTATTGAAGTCCTCTACAATTATTGTGTTTTTGTCTGTTTCTCCCTTCAGATCTGTTAGTATCTGTTTAACATATTTAGGTACTCTGATGTTGGGTGCATATTCATTAATTATTGTTGTATTTTCTTGATGAATTGACCACTTTAATCATTATATGATGACCTTCTTTGTCTCTTGTTATTATCTTTGGCTTAAAGTCTATTTTGTCTATTTCCTCTTTCTTTTGGTTTCCACTTGCATTGAATATTTTTTTTCACCTTTTCTCATAGAGCCTATGTGTGTCCTTAAATCTGAAGTGGGTCTCTTTTAGGCAGCAGGTAGTTGAGTCTTATGTGTTTTTGTTTTATTTTTACCATCCAGCCACTCTGTGACTTTTAGTGAATTAATCCATTCACATTTAGAGTAATTACTGATTGGTAAGGACTTACAAATGCCATCTTATTAAATTGCTTTCTGGTTGTTTTTATAGTTCCACTACTTTTTTTTTTCTCCTTCTGTTTCTGCCTACCTTTGTAATTTCATGATTTTGCATGGTGGTTTGCTCCATTCCTGTTTCTTTAACTTTAGTGAATTATTCTAGCTTTTTCCCTTTGTGGTTGCCATGAAACTTACATAAAACATCGTATAGATAAAATAGTCCCTCTTAACCTGATAGCAACTTTAATTGCACACAGAATTCTTCCCTTCCTCCCTTTTATATTTTTGATGTCACAATTTACCTTTTTATATTGTGTATTTTTTAACAAGTTAGAGTAGCTATAGATATTTTAATACTCTTTTTCTTTAACCTTTTTACATAGTTAAATCGTTGACCTACCATCTTATTACAGAACTAGATTTTTCTAAATCTGACTGTATATATACATTTACCAGTGTGTTTTATACTTTCATGTTTTTATGCCACTAAATAGCCTCTTGTCATTTCACCAGGAAGAACTATTTTTATCATTTCTTGTAAGATAGGTCTAGCCATGATGCACCTCCTCAGCTTTTGTTAGTCTGCAAAAATCTTTATTTCTCCTTTACATCTGAAGGACAACTTTCTTGGCTGGCAACTTTTTTTTTCCTTCCATAATTTTAAACATGCCATTCCATTCTCTCCTATCTTGTAGTGTTCCTGCTGAGAAATCTACTGATAAACTACTGGGAAACCCCCTAGTGGGGGTTTCTCTGTAGGGTACATTTTTTTCCTTTGGCTTCTTTAAGATTCTTTCTTTGTTTTTGATTTTTGACTGTTTCATTATAATGTGTCTTGGAAAAGTTGTTGTTGTTGTTTTCTTTGCACTGAAATAATAAGGTGATCTTCTAACTTTATGAACTTGGATGTCCAAGTATCTCCCTAGGTTTGGGAACTTCTCAGGTTCCCCCTTCTTCCTCTGGAATCCCATTTATTATAATCCCATTTATTCTAATATTGTGATCCCATTATTAGATTCCCATTTATTCTAAATGGGAATAAATGGAATCCCATTTATTCTAATATTTGAATGTTTGATGGAGGTCCCATTTATTCTAATCCCATTAGAATCCCATTTATTCTGGAATCCCATTTATTCTAATATTTGAATGTTTGGTGCAGGTCCATATATCATATTTCATCATTCTTTTTCATTCCTTTTACTTTGTTCTCCTCTGATTGGGTTATTTCAAAGTTTCTATCCTTGAGCTTACAGGTTTTATCTTCTATTTGGTCTATTCTGCTATTGATGTTCTCCACTGCATTTTTCATTTCATTTACTGAATTCTTCAGCTTCAGAATTTCTATTTGATTGTTTTTTATAACTTCTATCTCTTTGTTATATTTCTAATTTTTTCATGTATTGTTTTCCTGATTCTGTTGAATTGCCTTCCTGCATTTTCTTGTAGTTGAGTTTGTTGAGTTTGTTCAGTTTCCTCAAAAAAGGCATTTTGAATTCTTTATCAGCTAGATTGCAAAATTCCATGACTTTGAGTTATGGTTATTGGAGGATTATTATTATCTTTTGGTGATAAAATGTTTCCTTGATCCTTCATATTCCTTGTTGTTTTGCATTGCTGCTTTTTCATATGAAGTGGCAGACAACTCCTCAAATCTTTACTAGTTGTCTTCAGCTGGGATATACTCTTTGCTTGTCCTGTTACATCTGGTGTTTTATCTGACCCTGTATAGATACACCTGCTCCACACTTCTCTCTCTGTCTTATGGTGGAATTCTGAAGCTTTTATGTCTTCTTTGGTTCTTACAACTCACCAGCTGGCTGCTGGAAACTTATCTTTTGTTTTCCAAAAGGTGATGTTACAGCTTAAATTTGTGGTTTCTCCCTTACCCCTGAGACCCTGAGAGCACTGACCCTATTTTCCTGAGAGCACTCTATTTATTGGAGCTCACTTTCACTCTGGCACTCGGTAGCATACACAATGAACCAGCTTCAGAGTTGGGGGAGGTGTGACTTTAGCACTGAGGCACTAAGGATGCCCACAGACTTGGTGGGAGGATCCTCTTGTTAGGCTCTCTCAGAGGCTCATGGGGAGACTTCCTGCTGAAGTCCTGAGTGAAGTCAGCAAAAAAAAAAAATGCATCCTTTTGATACTCTTTGATGTTCTTACCTGCCTCTTTCCCAATCTTCTCCCTCCTCCCAGTCAGGGCAGTTCCATATCAGTATTCTGAGTGCTGCTGGAGTACTGAGTCAGTGTCCTGCACAGCTGAGGAAACCTAGAACTTACTGCTTTCCTTTCCCCTGTGAAAGGTTGCCACCAGCTAGGTCAACCCCAAACAATGGCGTCTTAGGAAAGGTGCCCATCAGCAAAGTTCCTCTTACCATCTCCAATGAATCTAAACATCCTTTCCCCTCCAAAAGAGTGTTGTAATTTCCCCTTTGGAAGTTGGATTTCTACAAAGTCTCTCTCATCCATGGGTTTTGCCCAAGTTAGCACTCTCCAGGTTTTTTCTGACCATGGCTGAGAGGGAAGTAGGGCAGGTCTTATGGCCCCTGCTCCTTTCACAGCCCATACCAAAGTCTGTCTTCCAATCACCAGAATCACAGGTGTTCAAGACTCCTCCTGGGTTCCTTGATATGCGGTGCTGGATTCTACAACTCCCACATAGGCACTTTGGATCATGGATGGAGATCTAATTAGTTGTTAAGAAAGGTGGACAAAAAAGAGGGAAGTCTTACACTACTATGACACCAATCTCACCCCTCCCCATTTCACATTATTTATATGTATCTCAGTTTTTCTGAATGGAAATCCAAGGTAAGCTTCAAAGGGGTATATGTTTCAAAATACAGAATAATTTATTAAAAATAACTTCTCTTTTATTTGTCTGAATATCTTAAACACCAGAGTCACTACTCTATATCTCCTGGTATAGTTATAAGAATTTAGTAATTTATTCATTCTTCCTACAATCTCTGTCTCTATAGAAGTGTTACCTGCTCTGACTGGATATGCAAGGTTTTCAGTCCCATTCCCTTCTGGGAATGGGACTGAAATGGGTAAGTTTAAAACTGTTTTCTTATAGATGTAGAGTGTGTATAGCATGACTTGTAATAGTCATCAAATACATCAGAGGAGTAAATTATTCCAGTTTCACCATTATGTGTCTCTCTTCTGGCTCCAAGATGCAGCAAAAATTCAAAGATCTGCATGTGTTAGAATTTGGAGATAATCATGGTAGTCAGGGCAAAACATAAACTGAATGGAATAAATTTGTGCTGAACCCCCAATTTTTTTCCTAAGTGATATGTATCTATTCCACATGATTTTATGCAAATCAAAACTGATTCAATAATCATAGTTAAAATTGCATCCAATGTTCTGTGCATTTTGCTGAGCTATTGAAATAATATTACACTTGCAGTCTTCCAAACCATATTTCACCCAGTCAGACTTAAAATATTGCTCCAGTATGCCATTATTCCTCTGAAGTGACAACTTGAAAGTGATGCCTTGCGTGTTTTAGAAGATGGGCTAAAAGTAGATTCAATAAACTGTTTAATTTATACCACATACAACATCATCTGGGGACAGTGTGCAATAAGGCAAAAAGGGAAGAAATAAATAGTGCTTCTGGCATTTCAGAAAATATGTGAGGTTGCCATAGGAACTATATTTGGAAGCCATAGGGACTATATTTTGTTTGCTGTTTGTACCTCAATTCCAAGAATTTGTCAGATTTTAAGTCTCCCTACCCACTTCAATTTGTACTACACCACAAAGTCATCTTGAAAATATTTACTATCAAATTTTGCCTTGTTTTCTTTCCAGTGGTTCATAACTGGGGTAATCTTCAAATGATCTGTGAATTTAGAAAACAACACACAATTTCTTCTTTTAATGTTAAGTTAAAGAGCCAAAGATATGTATTTTTTAATGCTTGTGTAAAACACATTGTATGGCAATTAGTCACATTTCGTTGATTATTTGAGATGAAAATATGGTAAGGCAATGTGTTATTCAAGTTTGCAAGGCTCACAATACCTTACAATGTATTGTCTCTGTTATATAATGGTTTATTATATCAGTAATTGTTTATTACATCAAAGAGAAACTCCATTTCAATCTGCAACACTATGTCTAATCAATTTCCTAATATATGGAGAAATAACTCAATACTTCCTGAAATATTACATATCCAAGTAGAATTTAAGGGGGTAATAAAACTAAGTGGTTTAATATTTCAATAATTTGAAACATTGAGAATGATTAGTTATATCAACATGCACAATAACAAATAAGAAAGCTGAGTACTAAACTGATGCAGAAAGTATGAAAATGTTATTGTTCATGTGTGTTTTTTGCCAAAATCAGAAGTTATATTTTAAGTACACATAACCTCACCAAAGGCTTTTAATCTTACAATAGTATTGTTTATCTAAGTTAAAAAAATGGCCTATATGTAAGGACTGTATTTCTTGGTATTTCCAACTGATTGAGGATTTACATTGGATCATAAATTCGACCTTCCTTTTTGGATGAGAAATGCTTTATGATTCTCATATTCACCTTCTGACACCTAAGCCATAGCCATAAAATGGAATAAAACAATTGCCCTCAGGTAAATGTCATATTCTATGACCACATTTTTAGAAAGTTATAAAGATGTTACAGAGGCACATTGCAAAAGTTGAGGGATACATTTACTTATAGAATCAGCTTAAATAACAGCTTAATATAATCTATTTTGTAATTGATATAACTAAAGATAATCATACTCCTCAAATATTTCATACATTGTAAATTTTTAAATACTTTAATATATTGTTTTATCATCTTTAGAAATGTTGTTCTCAAAATGAAATTAATTTAGAAATTGTTTTGCAAAATGTGAATTATAATTCCTGTTTATTCATTCTTTTTTTTAAAGATGAGCAAGTGTTTAAGACTATTTAATGGTTAATAGATTAAGAACTCATTATATTTAACAGATGTTATTTTTTATAAACTACTTAGGTTTAGAAGCAAGACTGATTTCTAAAACTATCAAAAGTTATTTTTCACTTATTTTTTTAAAGAAGTTTTAGGTTCAGAGCAAAATTGAGAGGAAGATCCAGAGATTTCCCATGTACCCTCTGTCTCTACACATCCACAACCACCCCAGTATCAATCCCCCACCAGCTGGTACATTTACTACACTGACACGTCATTATCACCCAAAACCCATTGTTCACATTAAGGTTCAGTCTTGGTGTTGTATATTCTATTGATTTAAACAAATGCATAATGACATGCATCCACAATTATAGTATCATATAGAGTATTTTCACTGCCCTAAAAATCTTTTTTAAATCCCCTAAAATATTTAAAAGACTTATTTATTACTAAATATGAAATATTTTATATAAGAAAAAATTTGATCAAGTTCTTAATCAATGACTGCCATAGCATTGGTTTGCTTTGATAATATAACATTCTTCCAACCTGGTGCAACTGAGCCAGCTTTTCCTGAGATTGCTGGTAAATCTGACACTTAGGTATGTCCAGCTAGAGTGGTTATTGCTAAAGGAACCAGAGAAAAAGCCTATAGAAAGCTGTTGACTCTTCATAGTTATTGCTTCTTTGTGTTCTGAGGATCTGTCTCTCACCACCTCTAACGGATAAAGCAGAATTTTTGCTGCTTCCCTACACCACCTACATCTTGCTCAACTTCACTTTAAGTGAACTCGAATCCACTGCTATATTCAGAGGAGAATTCTTAGAAACACAGTCCCAGCATAATCAAATTGAAATTGAACAATCTAGCACAAATACATAAGGATATGAATCTCACCATTTAACACTTCGTCTGCCCCCAATTCCTATTTATGGGTCAGTTCCCTCTCCATAATGCAG
Source organism: Balaenoptera borealis (assembly GCF_965194805.1). Lineage (NCBI taxonomy): Eukaryota > Metazoa > Chordata > Mammalia > Artiodactyla > Balaenopteridae > Balaenoptera > Balaenoptera borealis. The sequence goes on along the minus strand of NC_138861.1, from coordinate 4,966,921 downwards.
AGTGAATCTCTCTACACAGAAGCTCTTGACTCAGTGTCCAAGATTCCTGCAAAGATAGAATGTGAGGCTCTGAGTCATCCACCAGCACTTTGAATCAGAACCCAGGGACATGAAGGAATAAAGACTGAGTAAATTATTTCGAGTTGAAGTGGGCAGGGAGGAGGGGTTTGGGTGAAACAGTGGCACCTGAATTACCTTTCTGTATGCAGAAGGCACATAGATTATATCAGCAGCTTTTGTTGTTAAGATTGGCTTGCCTCTAGCAGTAGACATGTAATTTGTGGCATCTGTATCAGTGCATAATCAACTTTCATTGAAAGATTAAAGCTCCATCCTATGGACCTCATATATATAATAAGGGCTACACAGTATCTTTTCCTCTGTGATCATTTTTAATCTATTTTAAAATCCTTTTGAACCCCAAACTCTAACATTTTCATTTTTGAAATTTTTTATTGAAGTGCAACATCGATGCAGAAAATTGTACCTATCAAGGGCTCGATTTTTTTCTTAGTCACAACCAGTACACAGGTCAAGAATAGCACTAGTATTACTAGTACAACCATGGCCCCCGTGTGCCTTTTTAGCCTCTCCTGCTAAACGATAATAGCTATGTGGACTTCTTATAACATAGGTTAGTTCTTCCAGTTTTTTATTTTTATAATCATACAGTATATGTGCTTCAGTATCTGGCTTCTCTCCCTCAACATCATATTCTCAACTTATCCAAATTGTTGAGTGGCTGTAGTTAATTTATTTTCTTTGTCAAGTAATAATCAATTGGGTAAATATATATTACAATCATTTATCCATTCTACTCTTGATGAACATCGGGTAGTTTCCAGGTTCTTGCTATTATAAATTAATGAACATTCAAGTGCATGTCTTTGGTGGAAAAAATATACATATTCTGCATAATATGTATATTTGAACCCAAAACTCTAACATATAGATTATTTTCCTAGGAGTGGAGTAGTGAGGTCAAAGGAAATGCATATGTTGAGCTGTAGTACTTACTGCTAAATCGTTTTCAAAATAGATTTGTAGTGTGTTCCACTTATGCAAGTTAGGTAAAGTTGGTTAATCATGTTCTTCAAATGCACTATATTATTACTGATGCTTTTTTTGCTTGTTCTATCAGTTATTAAGAAAAGTATGTTAGGTGGCCCCCACTATCTTTTAAGTTCTGTCAACTTTTCCTTTACATAGATTAGGCTTACAGATTTATGACAGTGATTCCTCCATAGAGGATTAGTACTTTTATCATTATGGCATCTCTTTATTATCTCTAGCATGTTTCTCTTTCTAATGTATATGTCACAAGCCCAGCTATGTTCAGGAGAGCTGAGCTTCCAGGTGTTGGAATATCCCATTAGGACAATAAGCCAACATGAAGGTAAGAGAGAAACCTTTAATTGCTTTCTGTGAGAGTCTGTATAAGCAAGAGGCTAAATCAGAGAGAGCACTGATTCTTTCCCTCCCTCTTCCTTTCTATCTTCCCACAAGGAATAGCACAGGTGGATCAGCCCAGATGTGGGGTAGAGGAAGCCCTAAACAAAGTGATTCTGCAGTTTTATGGGCCTGAGTGAGGGCTGGGAGGAGAAGGAGGAGGAAGTTCTAATAGAGGGAAAAGTCTGATTACTGAGTTAAGTGGAGAAGCACCTTCCAGTCTACCATAAAGACATCTCAGCAAAGGCAACCGAGGAAGGCCTCCTACATAGACCTCAAGTAAATAGGCCTCCCAATGAAAACACCTGGGCTGGGATTGCAGCTGTGTGTAAGAGCAGGGCTGGCCAGGGGACCCTGAGTCCTGACTGCAACTCGGACCTGAGATGCACTCATTGTGCAGCAAGGCTGGTGCGGGGAGGGCAGCTCTCGCAGTGGGCCTGCCAGGTAGAGCCTTTGTAAATGCCTACGGTCAGGCCTGGGAACATCACACAGAGAGCTGGACTCCTCGCAGACCCACTGAGTTAATATAACTCCACAATGATGTTTGTTTTTTTGTTTGTTTGGTTTGTTTCGGTTTATATTTGTAACAGAGAAGAACAAACTTGACTCCATATTGAATCTATTCCTTTAGCTCTAAGACTTGGGCTCTGTTGCCTGTGCTCAGTCCTGCTGGCTCTGCACCTTCGTAAAAGAATGTTGCCTATAGCCTGAGATATACAGGATAGCCCATTCTCAAGGCTTTAAAGACATAACACTTTGAACAGAGTATAACATTTGTCTTGATGGAGGCTTACAGTAATATCGTGACTTGACCTACGTACACAGCAGCAAGAACAAAGGATTCCTGCACCAAGAAGTTTTCAACAACCAGCAATACCCCCTCCTCTTTTAATATAAAGAAGCCTGAATTCTAACTCGGGGAAGATGGTTCTTTGGGACACGAGTCCACCATCCATCTTCTCGGTCTGCTGGCTTTCCGAATAAAGTCACTATTCCTTGTCCCAGCAACTCATCTCTTGATTTATTGGCCTGTCGTGTGGCACACAGGATGAGCTTAGACTCAGTAACATATTTACATGGTATCTTTTTTCCTCAATTTACTTTCAAGCTTTTTGTGTCCTTATAGTTGAAGTGTATCTCCTTTTCACTTCAAACTTTAGAAACCCAGTCTGACGTTCTCACTCTATTACTTGTAGTATTTAGTTGAATTATATCTTACGTAATAACTGATAAATATATACATATCATATATATGAATTGATGAATATCTGACAGTTAATTTTCTGTCTCTTTTATGCTGTCTTTCATCTATAATTTGTTATTGTTCCATGTTTATTTCTCTGTTAAACATTAGGCTATACAATGTTTGTTCTTCTTTTGAAATTATACCAGAAATTTAATATGCATCCTTGACATATTGTAATCTAATACAATAATTAGTACTGTTAATTATCCCTTGAAGAAAATGGATATTTTCACCCTTACTGCTCTTATTATTTATTCACTTTGTCTTTACTATTCAGCACTCTTACACTGATGTGTCTTTCATGGCACTTTTTGTACTTATTCTTCTAGGCGTTTACTATGCTTCTTGACTCTATTTAAGTTGCACACATTTTGAAAAATCTTTGGTTGCTATTATTTTGAGTATTGTTCCTGCACTTTTCATATTCTCTTCTCCAATTCCAAGAATGTTGGGCTTTTCCACTCTTTTACGCACATCTCTCTCTCTCTCACTCCCATTCTCTCTCTCTTTTTAGGATGTGGCACTCTTCATGCCCACACCATAGCACTTTATGTTACATTTTCTAATGGCCTGTCTCCAGTTCAATAACAAATCTTCTGTCATGTCTAACGTGTTTTTAAAATGTTTTAATGGGACCTTAATTTTACATATTGTAATTATAATTTCTAGAACTTCTGTTAAATGCTTTTGTAGATTCCAATTTATTAAATAATTATACAATTATCAAATATGTTTGTAGATTATACTTATTCCAATTATCTAACTTTCTTCAATTCCTCTTCTATTTTCTCTATTATTTTCTACATATATTGATTTTGTAACTCACAGTTCTCTTATAGTCCTAATTAGCTAACTTCAATGTCTGGATTCCTTGTGAATTTCTTTATATTGTCTGTTTATACTCTTAATTTTTTTTTTTTTAAATCAGATTTATCTCTCGTTTGGCAAGCCTGGTGGTTTAATTACATGGAAATCATATGTTAATGTTATGGAGGTTCAAATGATAATATCTTTCTCCTTAGTTGGCTGACTCTTCTGTTAGGCAGAAAATGTGGTTTCTGAATATTTTGATAAAATTAGAGATTTTGTCAAGTCAAGTCTAGGCTGCATTTTTGCCAGAATTCAGCAACTGTACTAAGGGAAAAACTAGTAACAGCCTAGAGTCTCCCCATTTTTTTTGGAAACACTTCTGATCTCTCTGTTCCTCTGCATTGTCTATATTTGATTTTGTGCTTAGATCCTTGGCTCCTTGCCCACACTCAAATCAGAACAAGCCCCCAGGGTAAAGTGGATGCAAAAATTACCTCTGTGAGATTCTCCCCTCTTTAATTTTATAGCAGCTAAATGACAGCACTTTCGGATGAATTAAGACCAATATATTCTCTATTTTATTGGGTATTCTTAATTGTTGACTAGACTACTTGAATGCCACAAACCACTTCAGCTCACTTGTAAACTGAAGTTCTCATCTAGGGAAATTTTCAATGTCAATTTTAGAACACCCCCTTCTCCCACTAAAACCCAGGATTTACCTGGATAGTTTGGAGAAGGACGCAAATCACTACCTGTTTATTTTTATTGTAACATCTTTATTAGAGTATAATTGCTTTACAATGGTGTGTTAGTTTCTGCTTTATAACAAAGTGAATCAGTTATACATATACATATGTCCCCATATCTCCTCCCTCTCGTTTCTCCCTCCCACCCTCCCTATCCCACCTCTCTAGGTGGTCACAAATCATCCAGTTGATCTCCCTGTGCTATGCGGCTGCTTCCCACTAGCTATCTATTTTACAATTGGTAGTGTATATATGTCCATGCCATTCTCTCACTTTGTCCCAGTTTAACCTTCCCCCTCCCTGTATCCTCAAGTCCATTCTGTAGTAGGTCTGCATCTTTATTCCCGTCTTGCCCCTAGGTTCTTCATGACCATTTTTTTTTTTTTTTTTTAGATTCCATATATATGTGTTAGCATACTGTATTTGTTTTTCTCTTTCTGACTTACTTCACTCTGTATGACAGACTCTAGGTCCATCCGCCTCACTACAAATAACTCAGTTTCGTTTCTTTTTATGGCTGAGTAATATTCCATTGTGTATATGTGTCACATCTTCTTTAACCATTCATCTGTTGATGGACACTTAGGTTGCTTCCATGTCCTGGCTATTGTAAATAGTGCTGCAATGAACACTGTGGTACATGTCTCTTTCTGAAATATGGATTTCTCAGGGTATATGCCAAGTAGTGGGATTGCTGGGTCATATAGTAGTTCTATTTTTAGATTTTTAAGGAACCTCTGTACTTGTCTCCATAGTGGCTGTATCAATTTACATTCCCACCAACAGTGCAGGAGGGTTCCCTTTTCTCCACACCCTCTCCAGCATTTATTGTTTGTAGATTTTTTCATGATGGCCATTCTGACCAGTGTGAGGTGATACCTCACTGTAGTTTTGATTTGCATTTCTCTAATAATTAATGATGTTGAGCATTCTTTCATGTGCCTGTTGGCAATCTGTATATCTTCTTTGGAGAAATGTCTATTTAGGTTTTCTGCCCATTTTTGGATTGGGTAATTTGCTTTTTTTTATATTGAGCTCCATGAGCTGCTTGTAAATCTTGGAGATTAATCCTTTGTCAGTTGCTTCATTTGCAAATATTTTCTCCCATTCTGAGGGCTGTCTTTTCGTCTTGTTTATGGTTTCCTTTGCTGTGCAAAAGCTTTTAAGTTTCATTAGGTCCCATTTGTTTATTTTTGGTTTTATTTCCATTTGTCTAGGAGGTGGGTCAAAAAGGATCATGCTGTGATTTATGTCAGAGATTGTTCTGCCTATGTTTTCCTCTAAGAGTTTTATAGTGTCTGGCCCTACATTTAGATCTTTAATCCATTTTGAGTTTATTTTTGTGTATGACGTTAGGGATGTTCTAATTTCATTCTTTTACATGTAGCTGTCCAGTTTCCCCAGCACCACTTATTGAAGAGGATGTCTTTTCTCTATTGTATATTCTGGCCTCCTTTATCAAAGATAAGGTGACCATATGTTTATGGGTTTATCTATGCACTTTCTATCCTGTTCCATTGATCTATATTTCAGTTTTTGTGCCAGTACCATACTTTCTGGATTACTGTAGCTTTGTAATATAGTCTGAAGTCAGGGAGCCTGATTCCTCCAGCTCCATTTTTCTTTCTCAAGATTGCTTTGGCTATTCGGGGTCTTTTGCATTTCCATACAAATTGTGAAATTTTTTGTTCTAGTTCTGTGAAAAATGCCATTGGTAGTTGATAGGAATTGCATTGAATCTGTAGATTGCTTTGGGTAGTAGAGTCATTTTCACAATGTTGATTCTTCCAATCCAAGAACATGGTATATCTCTCCATCTGTTTGTATCATTTTTAATTTTTTTCATCAGTGTCTTATAGTTTTCTGCATACAGGTCTTTTGTCTCCTTACGTAGGTTTATTCCTAGGTATTTTATTCTTTTTCTGGCAGTGGTGAATGGGAGTGTTTCCTTAATTTCTCTTTCAGCTTTTTCATCATTTGTGTATAGAAATGCAAGATTTTTGTGCATTAAATTTGTAACCTGATACTTTACCAAATTTATTGATTAGTTCTTACAGTTATCTGGTAGCATCTTTAGGATTCTCTATGTATAGTATCATGTCATCTGCAAATAGTGACAGTTTTACTTCTTCTTTTCTGATTTGGATTCCTTTTATTTCTTTTTCTTCTCTGATTGCTGTGTCTAAAACTACCAAAACTATGTTGAATAATAGTGGTGAGACTGGGCAAACTTGTCTTGTTCCTGATCTTAGTGGAAATGCTTTCAGTTTTTCACCATTGAGAATGATGCTGGCTGTGGGTTTTTCATATACAGCCTTTATTATGTTGAGGTAAGTTCCCTCTATGCCTACTTTCTGGAGGGCTTTTATTTAAAATGGGTGTTGAATTTTTCAATAGCTTTTTTGGCATCTACTGAGATTATCATATGGTTTTTAGCCTTCAATTTACTAATATGGTGTATCACATTGATTGATTTGCGTATATTTAAGACTCCTTGCATTCCTGGGATAAACTCCACTTGATCATGGTGTATGATGCTTTTAAAGCATTGTTGGATTCTGTTTGCTAGTATTTTGTTGAGGATTTTTGCGTCTATGTTCATCAGTGATATTGGCCTGTAGTTTTCTTATTTTGTGACATCTTTGTCTGGTTTTGGTATCAGGCTGATGGTGGCCTCATAGAATGAGTTTGGGAGTGGTCTTCCCTCTGCTATATTTTGGAAGAGTTTCAGAAGGATAGGTGTTAACTCTTCTCTAAATGTTTGATAAAATTCACCTGTGAAGCCATCTGGTCCTGGACTGTTTTATGTTGGAAGGTTTTTAATCACAATTTCAATTTCAGTGCTTGTGATTGGTCTGTTTATATTTTCTATTTCTTCCTGGTTCAGTCACGGAAGGTTGTGCTTTTCTAAGAATGTGGTCATTTCTTCCAGGTTGTCCATTTTATTGGCATAGAGTTGCTTGTAGTAATCTCTCATGATCCTTTGTATTTCTGCAGTGTCAGTTGTTACTTCTCCTTTTTCATTTCTAATTCTATTGATTTGAGTCTTCACCCTTTTTTTCTTAATGAGTCTGGCTAATGGTTTATCAATTTTGTTTTTCTTCTCAAAGAACCAGCTTATAGTTTTATTGATGTCTGCTATTGTTTCCTTCATTTCTTTTTCATTTATTTCTGATCTGATCTTTATGATTTCTTTCCTTCTGCTAACGTTGGGGGTTTTTTATAGCTACTTTTATTTTTATTTATTTATTTATTTTTGGCTGTGCTGGGTCTTCGGTTCGTGCGAGGGCTTTCTCCAGTTGCGGCAAGTGGGGGCCACTCCTCATCGCGGTGCGGGGACCGCTCTTCATCGCGGTGCGCGGGCCTTTCACTATCGCGGCCCCTCCCATTGCGGGGCACAGGCTCCAGACGCGCAGGCTCAGTAGTTGTGGCTCACGGGCCCAGCAGCTCCGTGGCATGTGGGATCTTCCCAGACCAGGGCTCGAACCCGTGTCCCCTGCATTAGCAGGCAGACTCTCAACCACTGCACCACCAGGGAAGCCCTGGGGGTTTTTTGTTCTTTTTTCTCTGATCACTTGAAGTATAAGTTTACATTGTTTATTTGAGATGTTTCTTGTTTCTTGAGGTATGATTGTATTGCTATAAACTTCCCTCTTATAACTACTTTTGCTTCATCTCATAGGTTTTGGGTCATTGTGTTTTCATTGTCATTTTTTTCTAGGTGTTTTTTGTTTTTCTCTTTGATTTCCTCGGTGATCTCTTGGTTATTTAGTAGTGTATTGTTTACCTCCATGTGTTTGTATTTTTTACATATTTTTTTCCTGTAATTGATATCTAGCCTCATAGTGTTGTGTTCGGAAAAGATGCTTGATATGATTTCAATTTTCTTAAATTTCTTAAATTTCTTAAATTTACTGAGGCATTTATTGCATTTTTCATCGTTTTTTACTTGCTCTTTCGTTCTTCTAGATACTTGTTAAACGTTTTTTGTATTTTCTCCATTCTATTTCCAAGATTTTGGATCTTCTTTATTATCATTACTCTGAATTCTTTTTCAGGTAGACTGCCTTTTCCTCTTCATTTGTTTGGTCTGGTGGGTTTTTACTTTGCTCCTTCATTTGCTGTGTATTTGTCTGTCTTCTCATTTTTCGAACTTACTGTGTTTGATGTCTCCTTTTTGCAGGCTGCAGGTTCATAGTTCCTGTTGTTTTTGGTGTCTGCCCCCAGTGGGTAAGTTTGGTTCAGTGAATTGTGTAGGCTTCTTGGTGGAGGGGACTGGTGCCTGTGTTCTGGTGGATGAGGCTGGATCTTTTCTTTCTGGGGGCAGGACCATGTCCAATGGTGTGTTTTCGGGTGTCTTATTATGATTTTAGGCAGCCTCTCTGCTAATGAGTGGGTTTGTGTTCCTGTCTTGCCGTTTGTTTGGCATAGGTTGTCCAATGCTGTAGCTTGCTGGTTGTTGAGTGGAGCTGGGTCTTAGCGTTGAGATGGAGATCTCAGGGAGCACTTTCACCATTTGAAATTATGTGGGGCTGGGAGTTCTCTGGTGGAAAATGTCCTAAACTCAGCTCTCCCACCTCAGAGGCTCTGGCCTGATATGGGGCCAGAGCACAGAGTCCCTGTCAGCCACTCAGCTCTTTTGGGAGGTCTGAGGTCTTCTGCCAGCGTTCAGTAGGTGTTCTGTAGGAGTTGTTTCACATGTAGATGTATTTTTGATGTATTTGTTGAGGGGGAAGGTGATCTCCACACCTTAATCCTCCACCATCTTGAAGGTCCCCCTGGTGGCATCTTTAGGATTATCTATGTATAGTATCATTTCATCTGCAAACAGTGACAGTTTTACTTCTTCTTTTCCAATATGTATCCCTTTTATTTCTTTTTCTTCTCTGATTGCTGTGGGTAGGACTTCTAAAATTATGTTTAATAATAGTGATGAGGGTGGACATCCTTGTCTTGTTTCTGATCTTAGAGGATATGTTTTCACTGTTTCACAATTGAGAATGATGTTTGCTGTGAGTTTGTCATACATGGCCTTTATTATATTAAGGTAGGTTTCCTCTATGCCCACTTTCTGGAGACTTTTTATTATAAATCGGTGTTGAATTTTGTCAAAAGCCTTTTCTGCATCTATTGATATGATTGTATGTTTTTTATTCTTCAATTTGTTAATATGGTGTATCACATTCATTGATTTGCATATATTGAAGAATCATCCCTGGGATAAATTCCACTTGATCATGATTTATGATCCTTTTAATATGTTGTTGGATTTTGTTTGCTGGTGTTTTGTTGAGGATTTTTGTATCTAAATTTATCAGTGATATTGGTCTGTAATTTTCTTTCATTGTAGTATCTTTGTCTGGTTTTGGTATCTGGGTGATGGTGGCCTCGTAGAATGAGTTTGGGAGTGTTCCTTCCTCTGCAATTTTTGGAACAGTTTGAGAAGGATGAGTGCTAGCTCCTCACTAAATATTTGATAGAATTCACCTTTGAAGCCATTTGGTCATGGACTTTTGTTTGTTGGAAGATTTTTAATCACAGTTTCAATTTCATTACTTGTGATTGGTCTGTTCATATTTTCTGCTTCTTCCCAGTTCAGACTTAGCAGGTTATACCTTTCTAAGAATTTGTCCATTTCTTCTAGGTTGTCCATTTTATTGGCATAGAGTTGCTTGTAGTAGTCTTATATGATGCTTTGTATTTCTGCAGTGTCTGTTGAAACTTCTCCTTTTTCCTTTCTAATTTTATTGATTTGAGTCCTCTCCCTCTTTCTCTTGATGAGTCTGGCTAAAGGTTTATCAATTTTGTTTATTTTCTGAAAGAACCAGCTTTTAGTTTTTTAGATCTTTGCTATTGTTTTCTTTGTTTCTATTTCATTTATTTCTGCTCTGATCTTTATGATTTCTTTCCTTCTACTAACTTTGGGTTTTGTTTGTTCTTTTTTCACCAGTTCCTTTAGGTGTAACGTTAGAATTTTATTTGAGATTTTTCTTGTTTTTTGTTGTAGGATTGTATTGCTCTAAACTTCCCTCATAGAACTGCTTTTGCTGCATCGCATAGGTTTTAGATCATGTTTTCATTGTCATTTGTCTCTAGGTATTTTTTTATTTCCTTTTGATTTCTTTGACGATCTGTTAATTATTTAGTAATGTATTATTTAGCCTCTATGTATTTGTGTTTTTTTACAGATTTTTTTCCCTGTAATTGATTTCTAATCTCATAGCATTGTGGTCAGAAGAGATCCTTGATATGATTTCAACTTTCTTAAATTTACCAAGGCTTGATTTGTGACCCAAGATATGATCAATCCTGGAGAATATTCTGTGTGCACCTGAGAAGAAAATGTAATTTGCTGTTTTGGGATGGAATGTCCTATAAATATTAATTAAATCTATCTGGTTTATTGTGTCATTTAAATCTTGTGTTTCCTTATTAATTTTCTGTGTGGATGATCTGTCCATTGATGTTAGTGAGGTGTTATAGTCCCCCACTATTATTTTACTGTCGATTTCCTCTTTTATAGCTGTTAGCATTTCTCTTATGTATTGATGTGCCCTGTGTTGGATGCATAGATATTTATTATTGTTATATCCTCTTATTTGTTTGATCCCTTGATCATTATGTAGTGTCATTCCTTGTCTCTTGTAACACTCTTTATTATAAAGTCCATTTTATCTCTTATGAGTATTGCTACTCCAGCTTTCTTTTGATTTCCATTTGCATGGAATATCTTTTTCCATACCCTCACTTTCAGTCTGTATGTGTCCCTAGGTCTGAAATAGGTCTCTTTTAGACAGCATATACATGGGTCCTGTTTGTGTACCCATTCAACCAGTTTATGTCTTTTGGTTGGAGCATTTAATCCATTTACTTTTAAGGTAATTATCTATAGCTACGTTCTTATTACCATTTTCTTAATTGTTTTGGGTTTGTTTTTGTAAGCCCTTTTCTTATCTTTTTTTTCCCACTTAGAGAAGTTCCTTTAGCATTTGTTGCAGAGCTGGTTTGGTGATGTTGATTTCTCTTAGCTTTTGCTTGTCTGTAAAGCTTTTGATTTCTTCATTGAATATGAATGAGATTCTTTCTGGGCAGAGTAATCTTTGTTGTAGGTTCTTCCCTTTCATCACTTTAAATATATCATGCCACTCTCTTCTTGCTTGTAGAGTTTCTGCTGAGAAATGAGCTGTTAACCTGATGGGAGTTCTGTTGCATGTTATTTGTTGTTTTTCCCGTGTTGCTCTTAAAGATTTTGGTTTGTCTTTAATTTTTGCCAATTTCATTACTGTGTGTCTCGGTCTTCTTGGATTTATCCTGCCTGGGACTCTCTGCTCTTCCTGGACTGGGTGGCTATTTCCCTTCCCATGTTAGGGAAGTTTTCAACTATAATCTCTTCAAATATTTTCTCAGGTCCTTTCTCTCTCTTTTCTCCTCTGGGACCCCTATAATGCAAATGGTGGTGTGTTTAATGTTGTTCTAGCGGTCTCTTAGGCTGTCTTCATTTCTTTTCATTTTTTTTCTTTATTCTATTGTGCCACAGTGAATTCCACTATTCTGTCCTCAGGTCACTTATCTGTTCTTCTGCCTCAGTCATTCTGTTATTGATTCCTTCTAGTGTATTTTTCATTTCAATTATTGTATTGTTCATCTCTGTTTGTTTGTTCTTTAATTCTTCTAGGTCTTTTTAAAACATCTCTTGCATCTTCTTGATTTTTGCCTCCATTCTTTTTCTGAGTTCCTGGATCATCTTCACTATCATTATTCTGAATTCTTTTTCTGACAGTTTGCCTATCTGCACTTCATTTGTTTATTTTTTTCTGGGGTTTTATCTTGTTCCTTCATCTGGTACATAGTCCTCTGCCTTTTCATTTTGTCTATTTTTCTGTGAATGTGGTTTTTGTACCACAGTCTGTGGGATTGTAGTTCTTGCTTCTGCTCTCTGCCCTCTGGTGGATGAGGCTATTTCTAGTATAACTTATTCTTATGTTATGAAATTTCTTGGAGAAAGATAACAATGTGAACATATATTGTGAGCTAATTTGTTTAACTCTTTTACATTTAAATATCTTTTACTCTTACATATCTCTTGAAATAATAAGTGGGACATAAAAATATGAAGACCAGAAACATCTATCACTGCTGTGAACTTAGAATTGACCCAATTCAGAAATATCAAATACATTCTCCTTGATACAGCAGAAGTGTCCCAAATAATATCCTAAAGTCCAATTCATAGCTGCCTTTTAATAAGAGCTTACAGTGACTCAAAAAAAATAAAAATAGAGTAGCTATACAGAACCCACCCAATAAGTTGTTCTGCATTGACGTGGCATCTTTTGGGTGAAAAAAAATAGCAGATTATATCTTCACTAAAAGAAGAAACGTCTCCTTATGCACATATGTATTTAGATCCATTTTCTCATAGTTTGGACAAAGAAGAGAGATTATTTTTATGCTAGATTTCTGAAGATTTTAAAATAAGTATGACAATATTTTACCATTATTGCTTAAGATTTTCTCACAGGAATCCTGGACAATGTGAATATAAAAAGGTTAAGTTCCACTCCATTTTGTATGTTCTGTAGCATTATATACATTTGGTTGTATAATTGGTTGCTTCATCACACTTGTAGGTGTTAACTATAGATGATTAGGGAACAAAGCTCATGCCTGTGTGTGTTCTTGGTGCTAGAATAACAAGTCTGAATCCATCAGAAGCCACAGTTATGTTGCCTCTTAACATAAAATCCTTCACTGTCTTCCCACCTCATTCAGACTTAAAATTCAGCACCCTTACATTGTCCTACAAGTTTCTCACAATCAGAATCCTCCAACACACATCATTACTTGGACCTCACCTCCCTTATCCCCCTTGCTCACTTCATTCAGCACCACTTGCCTTCTTTCTGTTCTTCCCTCACTACAGGCACAATTCTGACTCATTTACCTATAAAGGGCCTTCTTCAAATAGCCGTCTGCTTGGTTTCTGTCCTCAATTCCATTACTTCTTTGATAAACTGTCAAGTGCCCAGTGAAGCATCCTCTGACCACTCTATTTAAGATTGAAAGTGGGCCCCAACTTTCAGTGTCCTCCTTCTTAGCTTGATTTTTATTCTTAGCACCCATTGTTGTATATATACTGTATATTTTATTATTTATTACACCCATGTCCATCTTGCCATATTAGAGTATAAGCAACATGAATACAGGGTTTACTAATTTACTGCTTTATTCCCTATTTATTATCTATCTCTTGACCATGTCCAACACCACGTGGTGTTCAACAAACTTCAATGAATAGTTTACAATAAATATTCCCTCTAATGTAGGAAAAAAATGCATTTGTGTACCCAAAATAACTTTATAGATGCTTGAACACCTATAATATAAATTTACTTTAAATTAATTATTAAGATTTTTTTCCTTAATTCACTGAGTAACCTATTAGTAATAGTATAAAAATGTGTGAATAAAACACACACACACACGTATGAATTACCTCAGTATTTAAATACATATGAAATAACTCATTATTTAATTGAATCCCCAAAGTACATATTTCAGAAAACCTTTAAAACTAATTTCAAATATGAAATAAGAATTAGTATTAATATGACTATTTTACCAATGTAAAAAAATACCAGCAACATGATATTTTTAAGCACCAATACATGTTCAGATAAAGACCAACTTTATAGAATAAAATCTATGAATTCTTTGATGCATTTATGGGTTTTATGGTATCAAACAGAGACATCACAAAATAGATTGGAAAGATTGACTTTAACAGGTGCTGAGGTGAAACTAATGCAATCCATATAAATATCACATTCACTATTAAATATCTATTAAAAAAGAAAGAAAAACATAATAAAACTTGAGGAATTGGTAGATCACATTATCTTTTCATTAATTGGTTAATAGTTTAATTTTCCTCATTATTTTTTTATTGGTCTATCATGCATCCAGGTCAATTTGGGTATTCCTAGTTGACTATTTCTTAGGGATATACTTATTAAACCAATTTGCATTTTTGAAAAGTAATTTCCATAAATCTATCTCATTAAAAACTAACACACAAACATATTAGTACTTGCAATCCGTTTCTCACCACTGATACTCTTCACAAATTCTAGGCACAGAACATTCTACCTCTAATGATCATAGACCAAGAATGTCTTTCTCTTAATGTTGTTGAAAAGCCAAAACAAATTTAAATGCAAAATTTAATAAGGTTTCTCTAAGACACTTATACAATAATTATGGATGTACATTTGAAAGTGGCCAAAGTAGATTTTCCTTAAGATTCTAAAATATTGGTATAAAATTGTCTTTGAATTTTTTTTAACATTTCAACTTTTGATAACATTTTTCTTTTAGGACTTGTTTACCACTTATTTATTTATTTCTGCCTTTTTTATTTGTGATCGAAACAGAAAATTATATTTCTTTAAGTGATAGCAATGAGGATATATTTTTATGCTATTGTTTTAAAACTTTTTCAAATACTTTTTTTAAATTAGTAATTTCTAAAATAAATTCTGTATATTTTAATTCTATTCTTCCCATGGATTTTTGGCTTTAGGAAAATTATGCTTAATTATGGAGAAGTGTGTCTCATGTTTCTTTTCTATTTCCTCATTCACATTAAAACTTTAACACTAATTTTGGTTCCTAATTGGAGAAGAAAATTCTCAGCCAATTGAAGCAGCAGTGGCAGAAATAGGAAGATGTTTTGGATATGAGTATTTCCATTAGTAAATTAAAAATAAAATAAAATAAATAGTTTCTGTGGAAAAATACAAACTAATTCAGAGTGAAAATAATGCTGGCAGTCTTGAGGACTGTGCAGGTCTTTGATTAGAGGTAGCTGTTTTTAACTGGGATAGACCATATCAAATAAACCTCCTATAATTGTTTATTCTTTCAATCATAGGTGGTGAATTTTTACAAAGCAAATTATTTTTCCTTATCCAAAATGAATTTCCTATGGCATTTAGCAAATTCTGATCAGTTTATCTTCTGAAATGTTGATGTGTATTTGTTGTGAATTCAAAGCATTATTTGAATATTTCTTCATAGTCATCCTTAAGGTTCAAAGGCTGCCATATACATCAAATATTCTTTGAATAAAGAATGATGTGATAATGAGGGGTAAATATCCTTAGCAAATGCACAGGATATAATAGGTATTTGCTCCTTGACCTGCTTCAAACAAAAAATGAGGACAAAAGGAAGAATGAAGAGAGACTCTCAGGCATTAGATCAAGCAAGTTGGTTTCCTTGCTAAGTAAACAATTTAAAGCTTCTCATTACTTCTCAGTGTATGTTCTTAAGTCATTTCCCAAGAGTTCAAAGCTGATTTCTCTGACTAGGTATCAAAGTATCAGACAGTATCTTTTCTAAACAAAATTACTTAGACTATGAATAAAACTGTTGGGCATAAACCATGCTACAGCTTTTTAAATTTGTGATGCAGAGGTTTTATCAGACCTACACATCTCATATACACATCCCCAAAATTATATATTACAGAGTTACAGAACAAATCATTTTCCCAATTTCAATGTCTGATTCAATAACTAAGTAAACCTTCTCATTATTCTGGAAGTTAAACAACTTTCCTTCCAAGCATGATGTACATAGAAAACAGATTGGTTGGAATTTTTATTCTTTTATATATTTTGTTCATGAACTTCTATTTGGTCTCTTGATCTTACCCAATTACCATCCTTATTTTTCTGAATTTTGTTGTGAAATGTTCATTTGCAGCAGCTGTTTTATTCTGGATTATCATTGCAAATTGCCATTATTTATACCTATTTCCATCTTCAGATTTATCTGCCAACTTTAACCAGAATCACTATTTCTAAGAAAGTTTTAATTAAAATAATTAAGAAAAATACACACCTGTTCAGATTTTTAGCATTCTACATATGCTTAAATAGATGAAAATGCTTTCAAATATTCAAGCCTATATAACTCTTTGGGTTCCTTGTCCCCCAGGCTTTTATATTCACCTTTTCCTCTTAATCCAAATAAAATGATTACAGTTTTCATCCCAGGTCCTATTGAAAATCTCCCATTACCATTAACAATACTTCTGATGATGCCTGAAGAATTGGTTATGGTTTTCTATGACTTCTCACACCTAATACCTGTTCCTAGGCCTAGTTTCAATTATCACCTTCCAGAGCTGTCTTCTTTCCCTTCTGTTCTGCCCATATATTTTTTTCTCCTTACCTGTAATTCCTAAAATAAATAAATAAATAATGCAAGTTTATAGCGGTGACACTTTGAACATTTGAGAGTAACAAGAATGTAGTGGGAAAGTAGAGATTAAATCTGAAATCAGAAAAAGGACCAGATTAAATACTAGCCATCAGTATTTTTCCCAGTTTCTCCTTCATCTGTCATCTTTGACAATTTGTGTTTCTTACCATTTATAATTCTCCCCAATCTAACCTTTCCACTATGTCCTGGGTATTTCTTCCTCTCAACAGCCATTTCCAAATTCCCAAACATGCCTTTTCTGTAGCATTTGGAGATGCCAATTAATACATTCTTTATTGTATTATATAAGGTGACATAAATCTTAACCTGCTTTACTTCTTTTAGTATACCTTCTTTCCCTACCCAGATAAACAACAACAACCAAAACAAAAAACAAAAAACGAAAAAAAACAAGCAAGTAAAAACCATTAACAGTGTTTATCTAAATTACTCCTAGAGGGACTTGCCTGGTGTTCCAGTGGTTAAGACGCTGTGCTTCCACAGCAGGGGGTATGGGTTCAACCCCTGGTCTGGGAACTAAGATCCCATCATCCCACATGCTGTGTGGTGCAGTCAAAAGATGAAAAAAAAAAAAATTAAAAAAAATAAAATGCAAAGATAGTCATAGCAATCCTTTAAAACAAACAAATAAATAAGTCCTAGACATGAATCACCCTTATCATAATCACTTAAAGGTTTAAAATGCAACTTATCCTAGACTTTATTTGAGATCTTTAAGATGTTGGCACAGCAATCTGCCTTTCAATGAGTTGGCAAGGTGATGATCAAAACCGCCTAACATTTGACAGTCACCTATGTGAAAACAAGAGCATTTCTCTCTCTTCTAAGAATTAACGGTATCCTCTTTAATTCTCTTCTTCAAACAGCAGATAGCCTTATGTCTTTTTATCTCTTAAACAGTTTCCACTCGTTTGAAGCACGGAACTCTAGAAAATGTTTCTTTTAGTATTTTGAAAAATAATGATAATAAATGGTATAAAATTTTTGATAATCACAATTATGTAAGTGAAATTTTGCAATAAAAATGACACAATGAGATCTTCATTATTTGTAATTTACCACATGATACCTATTCATCACTTATACCAAAACACTTAAAGTGTTTACTCTATACAAATCATTGTACTAGACTTTATGAGAATTCAAAACTGCCCTCCTGAACCTTACAGTACAAGGGTGAAGACCCAGTACAAATATGCAAATTGTTATCAAACCAAATACAATCTGATAACTATTATTGAAATAGCCTACAATGACAATTTTATAAATAGAGAAAATGTTTCAGTGGTATTAAGGATGCATAATTATTTTTTAAGTTATTTTTAAACTAAAGTGTTTGGACGTTTGCAGATGGTGATGAAAAACAAAAGATGGAGACAGGAAAAGAGCATGCTTGAGGAACAATCGGTTAGGAAACAAACATCATTGTTTGAGGATTAAATGAAAATGTATATAAGAGTTTAACAAATTAAGTGATTCTTAAGCAAATATTATTCTATAATATTAAAGTAAGTAAATATTATTTTAAATTACCTGATAGATAAGTATGGGGCTATAGTGAAGCAAGTGAGTTATTGATTGCAGTTTTAATACCAAAAAATCTATATAATCAATATAATTTTAAATATAAATTATAAATATAATATAATTTTAATAAATCAAATGTTGAAAATATATAAATGCTAATGTCAAAATTATTGAAGTGTTTGCAAAATTCAACAACCACAAGTGATTTGATAAAAAATATTAAGGTGCAAAGATATTTGACATGTGAAATATTTACCATAAATTACAGATAAAAATTCTGTCAATTCTGAGTACAATGCACAATTTTTCTTGTAAGTAGAAACGTCTCAAAATGATAGTCACATTGGATAAATCTTTCAATAAAGCTCTTTATTCAGTTTTTTAAATGATAAATTATATAACTAGGTAAATTTAACAGAGTAGCTACTGCAATTGATAATTTGGGAACTGTGTGCAATTATTTATGATTTGCAAGAAACTATAATCACCTGTAAAAACTAACTATAATCCCAGAAGTGCTTAGCATACCATTTCTCATTGCATGAGTTTTTAAGATGCAAGGAGTCTATCCTCCCCAGAGATGACAAAGTGAGAATAAAAAAAAAAACCAAAAAACAGATGATTTCCAGCATCGCGGATGATCTCTAAAGGGTGTCAGTAAAACTGAGTGTTTTCTGAGCACTGTCACCAATGTAGCACATTGGAAGATGAAACCAAGGAGCTGACAGTCAACTAGACATGCAAGGACAATATGAGAGGCAAGATCCACTGATTAGAGGGGGTTTAGCCTGATGTAGAGTAAGTGGTTGATACATAAACATGATGGGATGACAACTGTTGGAAAGAAATTTTCAGGTCAGTCTTTAATTTGTGTCAGTACAGTCAGAAAAAGAGATACTAAGAATTCTTTAAACGATAGCGCCTTCTAGGACATACATTAACTACATGATTGCAGAAAGTAGAAAATTCAGCACCTCCAATGGTACCAGGTCTCTCTGCACAAAGCAAATTTTACTCATAGCTTTTTTTTAATGCATTATAAAAGCTTATAATTAAGATGAATATAGTGATCTATCAAAAAAAGTGACTATTAAATTAACTTATTTGAAGACAGTGGAGGCGTTAGGAAGAAAAAAATGCGGGCAACATTTTAACTGTAATACCATAGAAGACACAAACAGTCTCCTAAAAGGACAGGACATATTACTTGATGAATGATTCAAAGGTGCTTTTAAAAAAACAAATGGAAAATATTATTGCCTCAATGATCATATTTGTTTACTTCCTAAGGTAACATATTTTTTATTCCTACATAATATGTTCCATTTACAGTTGCAAGTGATAATATATGAGCTGGTACTTAAAGTAGGACAGCCGACATACAATGGTGATAAATTTAGGGAATTCTAGGCAGAGGAAACAGCATTTACAAAGGTAAGAAGGTATAGAAAACTGTGCATATTTTGGAATAGTTGGAAGGTGGAATGAGAGAATCAGTGACCAAATTAAGGTAGAAATACAGGCATTGTAGTCGAGGAACTGATCTAAATAGATTTTGTTTGTATGTATCAGATATGATATAATTTTCCTTAAAAAGTATCAGGAAAAAAATTAATTTTATAAGATATTTTACACAATAATGACTGCAAAATAGAATTATGTTTCTAAAGATTTATACTGAAATTAAGACACCCTGCAAATAAAAAGAGCAGTTAAGGAGAGATTAAATTATCTAGGCTATAGCCAAATATGTGCTCGGTGAAGGCTATAAATAGAAATAAAAGTGATACATTTATGAAAGAGGATGATTTATTAGTCAATTGATGATGTATTAAGAGAAAGTCATAACTACAATATTTTTTCAAATTTGTATGATTTTGTGGTAATATGACTGAATACAATAAATACAAGAAAAATAAACATTTAAAAGAAGGAAAATTATTTCAGTATTGAAAAGGTTTAAGTTGCCAGTGGGGTATCCACTTGGAGATAATAAGTAAATAACAAGAATTTTAGGGGAAAGCTTATAAGAGAAGAAAGGTCTTGACAGTCATTATTATATTTGTGTATTTTGAAGTTTCTTATTTTAGTTAACGTTTGCTGTGTAACAAACTGTCTTAAACTTAGTGACTTAAAGCAATTGAAGCAGTTGATTAATTCATGTATTTACAGGTTGGCAGACATCTGGGTGATTCTTCTGGACCGGATCGTTCCTATCCAGTATCACTGTGCCCACTCAGTATCTTCAGGCAGCTGGTGGGCTGGCTGTGGCTGGCTCACTCATAAATGTCATTCATAAAGGATACCTTGGAAAGCTTGGGTTACTGTTTATGTGGTCTCACCCTCCAGCATGCTGGCCTAGATTTGTTCACATGGTTTTGAATTGTAAGAGAGAGAGTAGAAACACACAAAGCCTATTGCAGTCAATGCTAAGAAGGAGTATACCACCACTTCCACTGCATTTTGTTTGCCAAAGTCCAGTCCAAACTCAAAAATAGGTAAACATACTCTACTTCTTGGTGGCTTGGAACTGTTGCAAAGAGGGAAGGGAAGACTACAGGGCCATATTGGATACTTTCTCATAGAAAAATTCAAGTTCACTAATTTTTAAAAAGGTGCCAAAAAAACACAAAAACCAATGAAAGACATTTTTGACGTTATGTAAAATGTTGAAACAATGAAGGAAACTGAAGAAAAAGCCAAAAAGGTCAGATGTATAGTGGGAAGACTACAAAAAATTGTTTACAGAGTTATGTATCATTCTGATACATAACCAAGGTAATCTAACAATTCTTATTTCAGTATTTAATTTGTTTCCATTATCTACATATTAGTGGTGGGAAAAGTAAAAATTTTGAGTAAACTTAAATGTGTCTTTTTTGAACATATTCTGTGTACTGGAACTCAGCCTTGTGTAATGCATCACTTATTCATGTTGTCTCCTTTCTTTGCTTTTTTTTTTCTTTTTCATTAAAGTGGTGTGATAAACAGTCTGCTTCATTGAACTCTTGGCAGTTGTCTGATGGAATTAATTTTATTTCCAATTTTATAAGCTTCTCATTAAATCCTTTTTTCTGTATTAAAAGAAATCTAATTTAATAGATTTTACATTTTAGATCATTTTTAGGTTTACAGGAAAATAGTGAATGGAATGTGCTGAGACTTCTCATATAGCCCCTCTCCTCCCTCACACAGTTTCTTTTTATTAATGTCTTATATTAGTGTGGTATGCTTTTTACAATTAATGAACCAATATTGATACATTATTATAAACCAAAGTCCATAGTTTACATTAGGATTCACTCTTTGTGTTGTACATTCCATGATTTTTCTGGACAAATATGTACTATATTTGTCCACCATTGCAGTATCCTACAGGATATTCTCACTGCCCTAAAAATCTCCTGTGCTCCACTAATTCATCCTTCTCTCTCTCCCCCTGAATTCCCGGCCAATAGCTGATCTTTTTATTGTCTCGTTAATTTTGCCTTTTCTGGAATGTCATATAGTTGGAATCATAGAGTACATAGCCTTTTCAAATTGAATTCTTTCACTTGGCAATATGCATTTAAGGATCCTCTGTGTGTTTTTGTGCCTTGATAGCTCAATGCTGAATAATATTCAATTGTCTGAATGGACCATAGTTCATTTATTCAATTACCTACTGAAGGATATCTTGGTTGTATTACTCAAGTATTAAAACTTATGAGTAAAGCTGCTACAGATATTTGTGTGTAGGTTTTTGTGTAGACATAAGTTTTCAGTTCATTTGAGCAAAGATGGAGGAGTGTAATACTCGGTCATACACAGGACTATATCTAGTTTTAAAAGAAACTGCCAGTCTGTGTTCAACAGTGGCTGTACCATTCTTCAATCCCTCCAGCAATGAGTGAGAAGCTCCATATCCTCACCAGCACTCAGTGTTGTCAGTGTTTTGAATTCTAGCCATTCTAATAGATCTGCTGTAGTATCTAATTGTTTTTATTTACAATTCCTTAAAAGCTTTTGATGTTGAGCATCTTTTCATATGCTTATTTTCTATCCGTATATCTTCTTTGGTGAAAAGTCTCTTAAGTTATTTTGCCCATTTATTAACTGAGTTGTTTGATCTCTTACTGTTGAGTTTCAATGGTTTTTATATAGTTTGAAAACAAATCCTCTATCAGATGTGATTTGCAAATATTTCTCCTGTTCTGTGTTTTGCCTTTCATTATCCTAACAGAACCTTTCGCTAGGCAGAAATTTTAAATCTAATGAAATCAAACATCAATTTTTTCTTTCATGAATTATGTTTTTGGTATTCTTTTTTTTTTTTTTTTTTGGCTGCGTTGGGTCTTCGTTGTTGCACGCAGGCTTTCTCTAGTTGCATCGAGCAGGGGCTGCTCTTTGTTGTGGTGCGCGGGCTTCTCATCGCGGTGCTTCTTTTGTTGCAGAGCATGGGTCTAGGAACGTGGGCTTCAGTAGTTGCGGCACATGGACTCAGTAGTTGTGGCTCGCAGGCTCTAGAGCGCAGGCTCTGTAGTTGTGGCACACA
Source organism: Balaenoptera borealis (assembly GCF_965194805.1). Lineage (NCBI taxonomy): Eukaryota > Metazoa > Chordata > Mammalia > Artiodactyla > Balaenopteridae > Balaenoptera > Balaenoptera borealis. Next base: position 4,944,315 of record NC_138861.1, on the reverse strand, counting down.
GGCTTAGTCGCTCCACGGCATGTGGGATCTTCCGGGACCAGGGATCAAACCCGCATTCCCTGCATTGGCAGGTGGATTCTTAACCACGACACCACCAGGAAAGTTCCTGTTTTTGGTATTCTATCTTAAATGTTATCACCAAACCAAAGGAAGGTTACCTAGCTTTCCTTTTACATTATATTCTAGGAGTTTTATAGCTTTTGTGTTTTACATTTAGGTCTATGATCCATTTTGAGTTAATTTTTGTGAAAGATATAATATTAAGTTTTTGTGTGTGTGGCTGTCCAGTTATTTAAGCACCACTTCTTATTTTTCCACTGAGTTGCCTTTGCTCTGTCATCAAATATCACTTGGCTATATTTGTGTGGGTCAATTTCAGGTCTCTTTTCTGTTCCACTGATCGACTTGTGTAATATTTCCTAATACCACACACACTGTTTTGATTACTGCAACTTGAAGTCTGGTTGTATCAGTACACCTACTTAGTTCTCTTCAATATTGGGTTAACTACACTGATTGTTTTGATTGGGATGCTCTGGCACCTGTACATCAAATTGGGAAAACTGACATCTTGACAATATTTATTTATTTATAATCATGAATATGTTTATTATTATTATTTGCCTTTATTTAGATAATCTCTGATTCTTCATTAGAGTTTTGTGGTTTTCCTCACACATATCTTGTGTATGTTCTCTTAGATTTATATCTCAGTGTTTCAGTTTTTTTTTTTTTTTAACATCTTTATTGGAGTATAATTGCTTTACAACGGTGAGTTAGTTTCTGCTTTATAACAAAGTGAATCAGCTATACATATACATATATCCCCATATCTCCTCAGATTTTTTATGTTAATGTCAATGGTATTGTTTTCATAATTTTAAAATCTAATTGTCCATTGATGGTGTATAAAAGAGCAATGGACTATACCATAAAAACCTTGTATCCTGCAAACTTTCTATAATTGCTTATTGTCTCCAGAAGTTTTTGGTTGATGTTGATTTTTAATGATTTAATTACTAATGCTGATTTTTCTTAGATAATTGCTTAATCTGCCAAAAGAAAGAGAGTTTTATTTCCTTCTTCCTAATCAATAAATGTTTATACCTTTTTCTTGTCTTCTTGTACTAGCTAAAACTTCCAGTATGATGAGTAATATTCCATTGTATATATGTGCCATATCTTCTTTATCCATTCATCTGTCAATGAACACTTAGGTTGCTTCCAGGTCCGGGCTATTGTAAATAGAGCTGCAATGAAAATTGTGGTACATGTATCTTTTGGAATTATAGTTTTCTCAGGGTATATGCCCAGTAGTGGGATTGCTGGGTCGTATGGTAGTTATATTTTTAGTTTTTTAAGGAACTTCCATACTGTTCTTCCTAGTGGCTGTATCAATTTACATTCCCACCAACAGTGTAGGAGGGTTCCCTTTACTCCACACCCTCTCCAGCATTTATTGTTTGTAGATTTTTTGATGATGGCCATTCTGACCATGTGAAGTGATACCTCATTGTAGTTTTGATTTGCATTTCTCTAATGATTAGTGATGTTGAGTATCCTTTCATGTGTTTGTTGGCAACCTGTATATGTTCTTGGGAGAAATGTCTTTTGAGACCTTCTGCCCATTTTTGGATTGGATTGTTTGTTTTTATGATATTGAGCTGCATAAACTGCTTATATATTTTGGAGATTAATTGTCAGTTGTTTCATTTGCAAATATTTTCTCCAGTTCTATGGGTTGTCTTTTCATCTTGTTTATGGTTTCCTTGCTGTGCAAAAGCTTTTAAGTTTCATTAGTTCCCATTTGTTTATTTTTGTTTTCATTTCCATTTCTCTAGGAGGTGGGTCAAAATGGATCTTGCTGTGATTTATGTCAGAGAGTATTCTGCCTATGTTTTCCTTTATGAGTTTTATAGTGTCTGGCCTTACATTTAGGTCTATAATCCATTTTGTGTTTATTTTTGTGTATGGTATTAGGGAGTGTTCTATTTCATTCTTTTACATGTAGCTGTCCAGTTTTCCTAGCAACATTTATTGAAGAGACTATCTTTTCTCCATTGTATACTCTTGCCTCCTTTGTTAAAGATAAGATGACCATAGGTGTGAGGGTTTATCTCTGGGATTTCGATCTTGTTCCATTGATCTATACTACAGTTTTTGTGCCAGTACCATACTATCTTGATTACTGTATCTTTGTAGTATAGTCTGAAGTCAGGGGGCCTGATTCCTCTAGCTCCATTTTTCTTTCTCAATATTACTTTGGCTATTCAGAGTCTTTTGTGTTTCCATACAAATGTATCCATATATAAAAAATGGATAACTAGTAAGAACCTACTGTATAAATAAATAAATAAAATTCTAAAATTCAAAAAATCAAAAAGATTACTTTGGCTATTCCAGGATTTTTTGTGTTTCCATACAAATTGTGAAATCTTTTGCTCTAGTTCTGTGAAACATGCCATTGGTTGTTTGATAAGGATTGCATTGAATCTACAGATTGTTTTGGATAGTATAGTCATTTTCACAAATGTTGATTCTTCCAGTTGAAGAATATGGTATATCTCTCCATCTGTTTGTATCATCTTTAATTTCTTTCATCAGTGTCTTAGAGTTTTCTGCATACAGGCCTTTTGTCTCTTTAGGTACGTTTATTTCTAGGTATTTTATTATTTTTATTGTAATGGTAAATGGGAGTGTTTCCTTAATTTCTCTTTCAGATATTTCATCATTAGTGTATAAGAATGCAAGAAATTTCTGTGCATTAATTTTGTATCCTGCTACTTTAGCAAATTCTAGTAGTTTTCTGGTAGCATCTTTAGGACTCTCTATGTATAGTATCATGTCATCTGAAGACAGTGACAGTTTTACTTCTTTTCTGGTTTGGATTCGTTTTATTTCTTTTTCTTCTCTGATTGCTGTGGCTAAAACTACCAAAACTATGTTGAATGAGAGGGGTGAGAGTAAGCAACCTTGTCTTGTTCCTGACCTTAGTGGAAATGCTTTCAGTTTTTCACCATTGAGAACAACGTTGGCTGTGGATTTGTCATATATAGCCTTTATTATGTTGAGGTAAGTTCCCTCTATGCCTACTTTCTGGAGAGTTTTTATCAAAAATTGGTGTTGAATTTTGTTAAAAGCTTTTTCTGCATCTATTGAGATTATCATATTGTTTTTATCCTTCAATTTTTTAATATGGTGTATCACATTGATTGATTTGCATATACTGAAGAATCCTTGCATTCCTGGGATAAACCCCACTTAATCATGGTGTATGATCCTTTTAGTGTGCTGTGGATTCTGTTTGCTAGTATTTTGTTGAGAATTTTTACATCTATGTTCATCAGTGATATTGGCCTGTAGTTTTTATTTTTTTGTGTGACATCTTTGTCTGGTTTTGGTATCAGGGTGATGGTGGCCTCATAAAATGAGTTTGGAGTGTTCCTCCCTCTGCTATATTTTGGAAGAGTTTGACGGATAGGTGTTAGCTCTTCTTTAAATGTTTGATAGAATTTGCCTGTGAAACCACCTGGTCTTGGGCTTTTGTTTGTTGGAAGATTTTAAATCACAGTTTCAATTTCAGTGCTTGTGATTGGCCTGTTTATATTTTCTATTTCTTCCTGGTTCAGTCTCAGAAGGTTGTGTTTTTCTAAGAATCTGTCCATTTCTTAAAAGTTGTCCATTTTATTGGCATATAGTTGCTTGTAGTCATCTCTCATGATCCTTTGTATTTCTGCAGTATCAGTTGTTACTTCTCCTTTCTTATGTCTAATTCTTTTGATTTGAGTCTTCTCCTTTTTTTCTTGATGCGTCTGGCTAATGGTTTATAAATGTTATCTTCTCAAAGAAGCAGCTTTTAGTTTTATTGATCTTTGTTATTGTTTCCTTCATTTATTTTTCACTTATTTTAATCTGATCTTTTTGATTTCTTTCCTTATGCTAACTTTGGGATTTTTTGTACTTCTTTCTCTAGTTCCTTTAGGTGTAAGGTTAGATTGTTTATTTGAGATTTTTCTTGTTCATTGAGGTAGGATTGTATTACTATAAACTTCCCTCTTAGAACTTTTGTTGCATTCTGTGGGTTTTGGGCCATCGTGTTTTCATTGTCATTTGTTTCTAGGTATTTTTTTATTTCCTCTTTGATTTCTTCAGTGATCTTTTGGTTATTTAGTAGCGTATTGTTTAGCCTCCATGTGTTTGTATTTTTTACAGTTTTTTTCCTGCAACTTTTATCTAGTCTCATAGCATTGTGGTCGGAAAAGATACTTGATATGATTTCAATTTTCCTAAATTTACCAAGGCTTGATTTGTGACCCAAGATATTCAGGTTTTCCACAGATTCAGGTTACATCAAGTTGACTGTGGAGATTTAATCTGCTGCTACTGAGGCTTTATGGAGAAATTTCCATTTCTCTTCTTTGTTTGCCCAGCTCCTGGGTTTCAGCTTTGGATTTGGTCCTGCCTCTGCATGTAGGTAGACCTCTGGCATCTGTTCTTTGCCCAGACAGAAAGGAGTAAGGAGTTTAAGGAGTGGTTGTTTAGGGGGCTTTGGTTCACTCAGGCTGGGGGTGGGTGGTGGGGAGTGGTATGTTAGTTATAATTGTAATGCCGGACGACCCTGCTGCAGTAGAGGCTGGCTCACGTGACGTTGCAGCAGCCCGAGGCGCGCCGTGCGTTCTCCCGGGGAAGTTGTCCCCGGATCCCGGGAGCCTGGCTGTGGCGGGCTGCACAAGCTCCCGGGAGGGGCGGTGTGGAGAGTGACCTGTGCTCGCACACAGGCTTCTTGGTGGTGGCAGCAGCAGCCTTAGCGTCTCATGCCCGTCTCTGGGGTCCACGCTGAGAGCCGCGGCTCGCGCCCATCTCTGGAGCTCGTTTAGGCGGCGCTCTGAATCCCTCTCCTCGCGCACCAGGAAACAAAGAGGCAAGAAAAAGTCTCTTGTCTCTTCGGCAGCTGCAGACCTTTTCCTGGACTCCCTCCTGGCTCGCCGTGGTGCACTAGTCCCTTCAGGTTATGTTCACGCCGCCAACCGCAGTCCTCTCCCTGCGATCCGACCGCAGCCCGAGCCTCAGCTCCCAGCCCCGCCCGCCCCGGCGGGGGAGCAGACGAGCCTCTCGGGCTGGTGAGTGCTGGTCGGCGCCGAGCCTCCGTGCGAGAATCTCTCCGCTCTGCCCTCCGCACCCCTGTGGCTGCGCTCTCCTCCGTGTCTCCGAAGCTCCCCCCTCCACCACCCGCAGTCTCCACCCGCGAAGGGGCTCCTAGTGTGTGGACATCTTTCCTCCTTCACGGCTCCCTCCCACTGGTGCAGGTCCCGTCCCTATTCTTTTGTCTCTGTTTTTCCTTTTTTCTTTTGCCCTCCCGAGGTCTGTGGGGAGTTTCTTGCCTTTTGGGAGGTCTGAGGTCTCTGCCAGCATTCAGTAGGTGTTCTGTTGGAGTTGGTCCACGTGTAGATGTATTTCTGATGCATTTGTGGGGAGGAAGATGATCTCCACGTCTTACTCTTCTGCCATCTTGAAGGTCTTATGCTTACCATTTTTAATTAAAATAAAAATGCTATTGCTTCCAAGAGGAATCATTATTTTGTGAGTATGTAGAAAAAATATTTTAAAAAACATACAATGAATTTGTGGTGTATCACCAATTATAAAATCGTTTTAATTTTACAGATGATAAAATGGGAAAGTGTGACTCCTAAAATTGTGTTACAATTTTAATCTGTTTAGTATAAAAGCAAAAAATTAGAGGCTATACGTCCAGAACTTTAAAGAAATGTTTACTTACTTTCTCTAGTGGTATGATTTAATAACCTTCATATAAACATCTTCACATTTATAAGAATGGAAGTTTTTCGTTGAACATTTGGATATGGATAAAATTCTGGTAATTGCTTTATAAACAGTTTGTATTTCTTATGGAGAAATTTTATATTTAACACATGCTTGATATTTTATTTAGAGTTTAAAGAACATAGAGTTCACCATTTAATAGTAATTACCTGTATTTACCATGTTCACAAAATGGAAAATCTGATATTTTCAGCCTGATGCTTTGTTTGACTGGGTTTAATAACTGATTGTTGAACTTTGTTATACTCTCTTTTGAGAAAATGACACCACCTGGTTTTTCCTATCCTACTCACTTCCAATTTAATTAAATTTAATGAAATAAAGTAGTTCTCAAAAAAACAGAACATCCTTGAATAATGATACTATTTTATTCTACTTATTATAGGCATAGAATTCCCTTGAAGTTGATAGCAAAAGATTGTATGTCTGATGTTCTTTTTAGTTGGAAATTACTGAATCATTGAATAAATCTTATTATAACTGGTTGCTGAGAGAAAATGGAAATATAATGAGGAATTGGAACAAAAATAGTATTTGATCATCCGTCTGCATGTCAGTAAGACAATTTTTTTACTGAAGACTCTTTCTTGGCATCTACGTTGCAGTTAATATCCATACAGAGATAAAAATACATCGAAGTTTACATCTCAGCCAGTTCCAGGGAAAAGATAAATAAGTGTTTTTGTCTTCATGCAGTGCAGACTTGTGTTTACATTCCTTAATAAATCTATCACTTAGTAAGGTGACCCACTTAATGTTCTTCGGTTAAATGTTCAAATAAACACATTTTTTGTTACTGAAGTTAGAGTGAAGGAAGGCAGAGTAGATGGAATGTGAACTTTCTTTAGAGCTATTTTTTTCCCAAAAACACAAGCCCCTCCAGTGTATATCAACCTATAAAAATTCAGCACGTTTATCCAGTGGCATTCCGTGTAGTCAGTTTATAATAATTTACCTTACACTTTTTTAGCTATACATTAATAAACGTCCACAGGGAAAGTTGCTTTCATATCACATAGTTTCTCTTGGTAATCTTCCAGAGGATTCACTATTAATATTGGCATTTAGTTCCTAGAAAAAATTAAGTCTGCTGGGAAATAATGAAGATAAATCAATAGTTAGTTAGGTAGATGATAGAAAGATAGATAGATGATAGATAGAAAAAAAAGCAAAGACAAGGGAACTTCAGCCATTGGGTGCCTTTTTCCATCTCTCACATGTGGAGGAACACAAACCTTGATCTCAGCAGCCCCTAAAGCCACAACAGAGCAAGACTGGTGGAAGTCTACCTCAATTGTGCAACAAATAGCATATGTTTCTATTTAAATTAATTTATTTTTAAATTTCCTTCTTTATTTTGGAAAAATACAAAAATGGACCCTACTTATAAAAATAGGCAAACATAAGGCAAACTCTTATTTTTAGCTGTCTCACATAAATGCATAAATAATTTATTCATTTTTTCTTCTTTAAAATATAGTCATGGAATATGAAAATTAACTTTTAAAAATAATGTAAGCCCTATAAAGTAACCACAGGTTTCACTAAAGCTACTTCTATTGCCAAATTCTAATGCCAAAATGATCTTAACAAATCTACCATTTTATGAATTATGCTTGGGAAGGAGACGAAAGAAAGAGCTAAAATAGTAACTGAGAATCAAGCATCTGATAAGATTATGGTAAAGTTAATCTAATTTGTTAAGTTCACTTCTCTGCAAAGAAAGAAAATTCAAAAGCCACTGGTTGTTATGGCCACCTTACTATTAAGTTAATCAGATCAATTGCATGGAACTTCTATCACCTATTAGTCAGCCATTATGAATGATAAAACCCAAACAAACCAAAAGACTTAACTGCAAAGTCATCAGTTCAGCCTTGCTATACAGACACCACCGAAGTATTTCAGGGATGCATAAATATTTTGAAATATGTTTAAATAATATGTCTTGACTGCCAGTAACATATTTCCAGGCAAATGTTATTGAAAATATTTGGACTGTTTACAAAATTCTTTAGACACCTTTTTATTGTATAGAAATATTATAAGATCTTTTTTCTCCAGTTACCTGATCAAGAATGGGCTCACTAACCTAATCTATAGCTCAGGGAACCCTACTCAGTGCTCTGCAGTGACCTAGATGGGAAGGAAATCCAAAAAAGAGGGAATATATGTATACATAGAGCTGATTCACTTTGCTGTACAGTAGAAATTAACACAACACTGTAAAGCAACTATACTGCAATAAAAATTAAAAAGAAAAATAGAGTGGGCTCACTGGTTAATTATTTAAATACAGACTCACACATGTACAGTCTCTTTGCCTCAATGGTTGTTTTATATTTGTCATCTCCTTTTGCCATTTTCCATAATAGCAATGAATATTTGTTTCTCATAAAAACACAAATTTTGCTTAAAGCAATAAATACATGTATGTGTAGATATTTTACTACATATATTACATATATTAATACAAAAATCTAAAGAGTTCCTCTCTAAGGGAGCCACCAAGACATACTGCGTGGTCTAAGAGTTTGCCTGAGGAGGAACACCTCTTCAATTAAAATGGTATAGATGCAGAAAGATTGTGTGCAGATAATTAACTTTTTAGCTGCAGTGACAGGGCATTTGGTGGAGGGGTTCCCACTAGTTTTATCAGTTTGTTAGATTCTTGCTGCCTCTCCCTATGTCTTCCAGTACTTCATAGCCTGTGTCTGTTGGATGGATTCTGTGGGAGGTGGCCAGCAACATGTGCTACTTTGACATTAATAAAATGTCACGTTAACAAAAATCACAGTGTTTTCAGGCAGGGTTGAGGACCCAGTTACTGAGCACAATATTCAGATTTATGAATTATAATCACAATGAGATACATTTTGTACATCCACTAAGATACCTAAAATTATAAACACTGAAAACACCAAAATACACGAATGTGTAGCAACTCTGACTCTTGTCTATTGTTAGTGGTAATGTAAAATGCTACAGTCTCTTTGAAGAAGATATAGAAATTTCTTATAAAGTCAAAAAACACCATACCACACAGAAATTGTACTCCTAGTTATTTATCCAACTGATAAAAACATATGTCCACACAAAGGCTTGTATGCTCAGAATGTTCATGGAAACTTTGTTCATCATAGTCAAACCTGGAAACAACACAGATGTGCATCAAACTATTTCGTATTTATACAAAGCCCTACTATTCCGCATAGAAAGGATTGAGCTACTGATATACACAAATGGATGGCTTTCATTTCTCTTTCTTTGTGGGAAAAGAAAATGCTGGATGCAAAACAATATCTGGTGGCCTCAGAGGGACCATGTTGTTGTTGTTGAAAAGGAATTATGACAAGGGAAACATTTTGAGTTTTTAAATATATTCATGTTGTGGTAGGGATATGAACACACTTGTCAAAACTTAGCAGATTATGTGTGTAGGATTTATGCTTTTCACTGTATATACACTTTATCCAAAATAAAGATACTGGAAACAAAAATTATCCAGGCTTATGTAGTTTTTCTCCTTGCTCTACTTAGCAGTTAAGTAAAAGAGCATTAAAAAAACAAAACAAACAAAAAAAAAACTGCTGTTAATTCAGGATTAGAGTGTGCCAAAAAGAGTAAGAGAACATCAAGAGAAAGAAATTGAAATTATTAGGAAGGGCATAGTTAAAACGAAGGGTTATGGGCAATTGACTATAGAGAGAAGGAAGTGAACCTTGGAAGGAAATCAATGGGCAAATGTAGAAGGGTCATGTCTGGTCAAAGGAAAGGTTCAGGGGGAATAGCCAAGCAAAATGCTGGAATCACAAGAAGTTGTGGTCAACGAGTTCAAAGATCAAATTTCAGATTTCATATGATTCCAGGATTCTAAGTTTGACAAGGTCAAGGATATGTAGATATGGGAGATGGATGGACATACCATGGTCTATTAGTGTCCTAGGGCTGCTATAACAAGGTATCACAAACTGAGTGACTGAGAACAGCAGAATTTATTATCTTATGGTTTTGGAGGATATAAGCTCAAAATCAAGGTATCAGAGGGCCATGCTCCCATTAAAAGCACTAAGGAAGGATCTGTACTAGCCCTCTCTCCAGGCTTCTGGTAGCCTCAGGTTTTTCATGGCTTACCCATGGTGCCATTTATGAAAATTATCAATAGACAATCCATATGACATCACTTATATGTGGAATCTAAAGTAAGACACAAATGAAACTATCTATGAAAGAGAAACAGAATTACGGACATAGACAACAGACTGGTGGTTGCCAAGAGGAGGGATGGAGTGGGAGGTTGGGGTCAGCAGACGTAAACTTTTATGTATAGAAAGGATAAACAACAAGGTCCTACTGTAGAGCACAGAGAACTATATTCAATACCCTGTGATAAACCAAAATGGAAAATAATATTTTAAAAAAATGTATATAAATTATATATACATATATATGTGTATAACTGCATCACTTTGTTGCAAGCAGAAATGAACCCAACATTGTAAATCAATTATACTTCGATTAAAAAAAATTGACAAAAAAAAAATAAAAGTGGCCTCAAACATTACTGGATATTGGCAGGAAAAATAAAAGAGATCAATAAACAATCTATACTAGGAATAGAGAAGAGTTTTATTTGAGCCAAACTGAGGACTATCACCCAGAAGACAGCCTCTCAGATAATTCTGAGGAACTGCTCCTACGGAGCATGGTTTCCAGCACAGTTTTATGTCTTGTCAGAACAAAAAACCTTAAACAAGTCAAGGATACTTTCCTTCAAGGTTGTAAAACAAAACAAAAACAAAAGAAAACAAAACAAAACAGATCAGTACATACACAGTATGGTCTTAGCACCTGGGAAGGGAGTCTTATCATCAAAGGAGGGCCAGCACTGGCGTCCCAGGAAGGGAGGCATTTAATCTTTATTTTCAACATGGATATTCTTTACTTCCAGTAAAGGCACCCTTCTCTTTAATAATTAAAGCAGATGTACAATGTATGTCTGATAGGCCACAAACAGGCTCTTTTAGTTAGCATAAAATTCAAGTTAACTCATGTATAAGCCAGAATGATTTCACCATTCTTCAATATGTGAAAATTTCTTTTATTGGTGCTTTCCCTGTGTCTTCATACAGCCTTTCTTCTACGCCTGTCTCTCTCTCTCTCTCTCCTCTCTCTCTCTCTTCACATGACATTCTTTCTATATACATGTTTCTGTGTCCAAAATTTCCCATTTCTATAAGGACAGAATCATATTGGATTAAGGACCAGACTAAAGACCTCATCTTAACTAATTACATCTGCTACAAACCTATTTGCAAAAAAGGCACAGTCTGAAGTGCTGGGAGTTAGGACTTCAACATATGAATTTAGGGGGTCACAATTCAAGACATAGCACAGGTATAGGGAACTGGCTCATTAAAGGAATTGAAATATTGGTGATGGATATTGAGAATGATGAAAGAAAGATGATAGTATAACAGAGAACAAACCTGACTCCATATTGGACCTATTTCCTGTAGCTCTAACCCTTGTGTTCTGTTGCCTCTGCTTAGTCCTGCTGCCTCTGCATCTTTGTAAACGAATGTTGCCTATAGCCTGAGATACACAGGATAGAGCATTCTCAAGGCTCTGCCTCCCAGGTTTGACCTTTAAAGGTATAACACTTTTACATTCATATAGAGATAAAAGTTGCTGAACAGAGAATAACATTTGTCTTGCTGGAGGTTTATAGGAACATCTGATCTAGGTGGACAGCGGCAAGAACAAAGGGTTCTGACACCAAGAAGTTTGCAATGACCAGCCACATCCTGTCCCCTTTTAGTATAAAAGAAGCCTGAGTTCTAACTCGAGTACAATGGTTCTTTGGTTTTCTCCTTTAGCCTTGTTAGAAACCTGACTGCTTTTTTCACTCTCTATCCTTTAGACCAGGGGTCTCCAACCCCCGGGCTGTGGACGGGTACCACTCCTTGGCCTGTTAGGAACCGAGCCACACAGCACGAGGTGAGTGGCGGGCGAGTGAGCAAAGCTTCATATGCCGCTCCCCATCGCTCCCCATCGCTCGCATTACCACCTGAACCATCCCCCTCTCCCCTCCACGTCCGTGGAAGAATTGTCTTCCATGAAACCTGTTGCTGGTACCAAAAAGGCTAGGGGCTGCAAAAAGGTTTTAGACTACACATATCTCTGTAACATACAGAAAAAAAAAAAGTTCTATAAATGGAATACTTCTATGTTGCCTCAAGATAGACTAAGTCACCAAATAGTAGTAAAAAAGCAGAATATTACAATTTGAAGAAACTTAGTATGTGGTTACGACATTACCATCCATGAATGAGCAGCCTCAGTATCACCTGGGTACTTCCTGGAAATGCAGAATCTTACTCCACAAAACCCTATGGAATCAGAATTTGCATTTTAATATTACCCCCAGGTAATTTGTGTGCACATTAAATTTTGAAAAGCACATTTTTTTGTTTTTGTTTTTTTATTTGATCAAATTTTGTTTGGTAAGTAAGAAACTTATTTTCTAAGAAATTAAAACTCAGAATCAGAAGAAGAATTCATATCCACACTTTCATCCTTGAGCTCTTTCTGCCAGGACACTTTTATTTTTTTGGCTGTAGTCTTAAATATACTATTTTAAAATAATATATTCTTTTTCAGAGAATAATTAACACACAACTTAGATGTAAGCCTAAAGATACACAGAAATCATCAATGTTGTCAAGGTAATTCTATAACTTTATGTTACTATATTTGAAGTATTCAATCTTTAAAACTGCCAACTACTAATTTTGACTGGGGTTAGGGGTGATGGTGGAAAACATGCTGTTTGATATATATGACAACTAATTTTATTTCAAAGTGGTGGTGGAAATGTCCATAATAGAAGAAAAAATATTCCGTACAATTCAGGAAGTCAACAGGATCCTGAGTATTCACAAGAAATTCATGTAAAACCCATGTACAAATTAGAAAACATGATGAAAAGTGCTGATCTGATGAATATGTTGAATTAAATTGTACTTATTTTATTCCCAGCTTTGCTGATTTTTAAAAATTATCACAGAGGCACTGATTAGATTGTCTTGCAAAATATTAAATAAAATCCCCACATATTTTACTTACAATGAGTGCCTTATATTCTGAAGAGAATGATCTGACATAAAGCTATTTAAAGGAGATCACTTAAACTTAAGTAATAAAAAATTTCAATCTAAATATCTTCCTTTGCTATATTGATTATAATGTCAACTGATGACACAAAATTTAAAATTAGAACACAGCCAAAAAGAAAAATATGGCAATTTAAACAGAGATTAAACAATAGATTTATAAGAGAGAAGGCTTGTTGTTATAATTATCCTGTCTGTGCCTTTTTTTTTTTCTCTTTTTTTTTTTTTTTAAAACATCTTTATTGAAGTATAATTGCTTTACAATGGTGTGCCAGTTTCTGCTTTATAACAAAGTGAATCAGTTATACATATACATATGTTCCCATATCTCTTCCCTCTTGCGTCTCCCTCCCTCCAACCCTCCCTATCCCACCCCTCTAGGTGGTCACAAAGCACCGAGCTGCTCTCCCTGTGCTATGCGGCTGCTTCCCACTATCTATTTTACATTTGGTAGTGTATATACGTCCATGACACTCACTCACCCTGTCACATCTCACCCCTCCCCCTCCCCATATCCTCAAGTCCATTCTCTAGTAGATTTGTGTCTTTATTCCCATCTTGCCACTAGGTTCTTCATGGCTTTTTTTTTTTCCTTAGATTCCATATATATGTGTTAGCATACTGTATTTGTTTTTCTCTTTCTGACTTACTTCACTCTGTATGACAGACTCTAACTCCATCCAACTCACTACAAATACCTCCATTTCATATCTTTTTATGGCTGAGTAATATTCCATTGTATATATGTGCCACATCATCTTCTTTATCCATTCATCCGATGATGGACACTTAGGTTGCTTCCATGTCCTGGCTATTGTAAATAGAGCTGCAATGAACATTTTGGTACATGACTCTTTTTGAATTATGGTTGTCTCAGGCTATATGCCCAGTAGTGGGATTGCTGGGTCATATGGTAGTTCTATTTTTAGTTTTTTTAAGGAACCTCCATACTGTTCTCCATAGTGGCTGTATCAATTTACATTCTCACCAACAGTGCAAGAGTGTTCCCTTTTCTCCACACCCTCTCCAGCATTTATTGTTTCTAGATTTTTTGATGATGGTCATTCTGACCGGTGTGAGACGATACCTCATTGTAGATTTGATTTGCATTTCTCTAATGATTAATGATGTTGAGCATTCTTTCATGTGTCTGTTGGCAATATGTATATCTTCTTTGGAGAAATGTCTATTTAGGTCTTCTGCCCATTTTTGGATTGGGTTGTTTGTTTTTTTGTTATTGAGCTGCATGAGCTCTTGTAAATCTTGGAGATTAATCTTTTGTCAGTTGCTTCATTTGCAAATATTTTCTCCCATTCTGAGGGTTGTCTTTTGGTCTTGTTTATGGTTTCCTTTACTGTGCAAAAGCTTTTAAGTTTCACTAGGTCCCATTTATTTATTTGTGTTTTTATTTCCATTTCTCTAGGAGCTGGGTCAAAAAGGATCTTGCTGTGATTTATGTCATAGAGTGTTCTGCCTATGTTTTCCTCTAAGAGTTTGATAGTGTCTGGCCTTACACGTAGGTCTTTAATCCATTTTGAGTTTATTTTTGTGTATGGTGTCAGGGAGTGTTCTAATTTCATACTTTTACATGTACCTGTCCAATTTTCCCAGCACCACTTATTGAAGAGGCTGTCTTTTCTCCACTGTATATGCTTGCCTCCTTTATCAAAGATAAGGTGCCCATATGTGCGTGGGTTTATCTCTGGGCTTTCTATCCTGTTCCATTGATCTATATTTCTGTTTTTGTGCCAGTACCAAACTGTCTTGATTACTGTAGCTTTGTAATATAGTCTGAAGTCAGGGAGCCTAATTCCTCCAGCTCCATTTATCGGTCTCAAGATTGCTTTGGCTATTTGGGTTCTTTTGTATTTCCATACAAATTGTGAAATTTTTTGTTCTAGTTCTGTGAAACATGCCAGTGGTAGTTTGATAGGGATTGCATTGAATCTGTAGATTGCTTTGGGTAGTAGAGCCATTTTCACAATGTTGATTCTTCCAATCCAAGAACATGGTATATGTCTCCATCTATTTGTATCATCTTTAACTTCTTTCATCAGTGTCCTATAATTTTCTGCATACAGGTCTTTTGTCTCCTTAGGTAAGTTTATTCCTACATATTTTATTCTTTTTGTTGCAATGGTAAACGGGAGTGTTTTCTTAATTTCACTTTCAGATTTTTCATCATTAGTATATAGGAATGCAAGAGACTTCTCTGCAATAATTTTGTATCCTGCTACTTTACCAAATTCATTGATTAGCTCTAGTAGTTTTCTGGTAACATCTTTAGTATTCTCTATGTATAGTATCACGTCATCTGCAAACAGTGACAGCTTTACTTCTTCTTTTCCGATTTGGATTCCTTTTATTTCTTTTTTTTCTCTGATTACTGTGGCTAACACTTCCAAAACTATGTTGAATAATACTGGTGAGAGTGGGCAACCTTGTCTTGTTCCTGATCTTAGTGGAAATGGTTTCAGTTTTTCACCATTGAGGACCATGTTGGCTGTAGGTTTGTCATATATGGCCTTTATTATGTTGAGGAAAGTTACCTCTATGCCTACTTTCTGCAGGGCTTTTATCATAAATGGGTGTTGAATTTTGTCGAAAGCTTTCTCTGCATCTATTGAGATGATCATATGGTTTTTCTCCTTCAATTTGTTAATATGATGTATCACGTTGATTGATTTGAGTATATTGAAGAATCCTTGCATTCTTGGAATAAACACCATTTGATCATGGTGTATAATCCTTTTAATGTGTTGTTGGATTCTGTTTGTTAGTATTTTGTTGAGGATTTTTGCATCTATGTTCATCAGTGATATTGGCCTGTAGTTTTCTTTCTTTGTGACATCTTTGTCTGGTTTTGGTATCAGGGTGATGGTGGCCTCCTAGAATGAGTTGGGGAGTGTTCCTCCCTCTGCAATATTTTGGAAGAGTTTGAGAAGGATAGGTGTTAGCTCTTCTCTAAATGTTTGATAGAATTCGCCTGTGAAGCCATCTGGTCCTGGGCTTTTGTTTGTTGGAAGATTTTTAATCACATTTTCAATTTCAGTGCTTGTGATTGGTCTGTTCATATTTTCTATTTCTTCCTGGTTCAGTCTCAGCAGGTTGTGCATTTCTAAAAATCTGTCCATTTCTTCCAGGTTGTCCATTTTATTGGCATAGAGTTGCTTGTAGTAATCTCTCATGATCGTTTGTATTTCTGCAGTGTCAGTGGTTACTTCTCTTTTCTCATTTCTAATTCTATTGATTTGAGTCTTCTCCCTTTTTCTCTTGATGAGTCTGGCTAATGGTTTATCAATTTTGTTTATCTTCTCAAAGAACCAGCTTTTAGTTTCATTGATTTTTGCTATTGTTTCCTTCATTTCTTTTTCATTTATTTCTGATCTGATCTTTATGATTTCTTTCCTTCTGCTAACTTTGGGGGTTTTTTGCTCTTCTTTCTCTAATTGCTTTAGGTGCAAGGTTAGGTTGTTTATTCGAAATGTTTCTTGTTTCTTGAGGTAGGCTTGTATTGCTATAAACTTCCCTCTTAGAACTGCTTTTGCTGCATCCCGTGGGTTTCGGGTCATTGTGTCTCCATTGTCATTTGTTTCTAAGTATTTTTTGATTTCCCCTTTGATTTCTTCAGTGATCACTTCGTTATTAAGTAGTGTATTGTGTAGCCTCCATGTGTTTGTATTTTTTACAGATCTTTTCCTGTAATTGATATCTAGTCTCATAGCGTTGTGGTCGGAAAAGATACTTGATACGATTTCAATTTTCTTAAATTTACCAAGGCTTGATTTGTGACTCAAGATATGATGTATCCTGGAGAATGTTCCCTGAGCACTTGAGAAAAATGTGTATTCTGTTGTTTTTGGGTGGAATGTCCTATAAATATCCATTAAGTCCATCTTGTTTAATGTATCATTTAAAGCTTGTGTTTCCTTATTTATTTTCATTTTGGATGATCTGTCCATTGGTGAAAGTGGGGTGTTAAAGTCCCCTACTATGATTGTGTTGCTGTTGATTTCCCCTTTTATGGCTGTTAGTATTTGCCTTATGTATTGAGGTGCTCCTATGTTGGGTGCATAAATATTTACAATTGTAATACCTTCCTCTTGGATCGATCCCTTGATCATTATATAGTGTCCTTCTTTATCTCTTGTAATAGTCTTTATTTTAAAGTCTATTTTGTCTGATATGAGAATTGCTACTCCAGCTTTCTTTTGATTTCCATTTGCATGGAATATCTTTTTCCATCCCCTCACTTTCAGTCTGTATGTATCTCTAGGTCTGAAGTGGGTCTCTTGTAGACAGAATATATATGGGTCTTGTTTTTGTATCCATTCAGCCAGTCTGTGTCTTTTGGTGGGAGCATTTAATCCATTTACATTTAAGGTAATTATCGATATGTATGTTCCTATTCCCATTTTCTTAAATGTTTTGGGTTTGTTATTGTAGGTGTTTTCCTTCTCTTGTGTTTCTTGCCTAGAGAAGTTCCTTTAGCATTTGTTGTAAAGCTGGTTTGGTGGTGCTGAACTCTCTCAGCTTTTGCTTGTCTGTAAAGGTTTTAATTTCTCCATCAAATCTGAATGAGATCCTTGCTGGGTAGAGTAACCTTGGTTGTAGGTTTTTCTCCTTCATCACTTTAAGTATATCCTGCCACTCCCTTCTGGCTTGCAGAGTTTCTGCTGAAAGATCAGATGTTAACCTTATGGGGATTCCCTTGTTTGTTATTTGTTGTTTTTCCGTTGCTGCTTTTAATATGTTTTCTTTATATTTAATTTTTGACAGTTTGATTAATATGTGTCTTGGCATGTTTCTCCTTGGATTTTTTCTATATGGGACTCTCTGTGCTTCCAGGACTTGATTAACTATTTCCTTTCCCATATTGGGGAAGTTTTCAACTATAATCTCTTCAAATATTTTCTGTCCCTTTCTTTTTCTCTTCTTCTTCTGGGACCCCTATAATTCAAATGTTGGTGCATTTAATGTTGTCCCAGAGGTCTCTGAGACTGTCCTCAGTTCTTTTCATTCTTTTTCCTTTATTCTGCTCTGCAGTCGTTATTTCCACTATTTTATCTTCCAGGTCACTTATCCATTCTTCTGCCTCAGTTATTCTCCTATTGGTCCCATCTAGAGTATTTTTAATATCATTTATTGTGTTTCTCATCATTGCTTGGTTCCTCTTTAGTTCTTCTACGTCCTTGTTAAATGTTTCTTTCATTTTGTCTATTCTATTTCCAAGATTTTGGATCATCTTTACTATCATTATTCTGAATTCTTTTTCAGGTACACTGCCTATTTCCTCTTCATTTATTAGGTCTGGTGTGTTTTGACCCTGCTCCTTCACCTGCTGTGTGTTTTTTTGTCTTCTCATTTTGCTTACCTTACTGTGTTTGGGGTCTCCTTTTCACAGGCTGCAGGTTCGTAGTTCCCGTTGTTTTTGGTATCTGTCCCCAGTGGCTAAGGTTGGTTCAGTGGGTTGTGTAGGCTTCCTGGTGGAGGGGACTAGTGCCTGAGTTCTGGTGGGTGAGGTTGGATCTTGTCTTTCTGGTGGGCACGTCCACGTCTGGTGGTGTGTTTTGGGGTGTCTGTGGCCTTATTATGATTATAGGCAGCCTCTCTGCTAATGGATGGGGCTGTGTTCCTGTCTTACTAGTTGTTTGGCATAGGGTGTCCAGCACTGTAGCTTGCTGGTCGTTGAGTGAAGCTGGGTCTTGATGTTGAGATGGAGATCTCTGAGAGATTTTCGCCATTTGGTATTATGTGGAGCTGGGACGTCTCTTGTGGACCAGTGTCCTGAAGTTTGCTCTCCCCCCTCAGAGGCATGGCCCTGATGCCTGGCTGGAGCACCAAGAGCCTTTCATCCACACGGCTCAGAATAAAAGGGAGAAAAAATAGAAAGAAAGAGGATAAAATAAAATAAAATAAATGTATGATAATAAAATATAAGAAAAAAAATTATTAAGAATAAATTTATTAGGGCTTCCCTGGTGGCGCAGTGGTTGAGAATCTGCCTGCCAATGCAGGGGACAAGGGTTCGAGCCCTGGTCTGGGAAGATCCCACATGCCGCGGAGCAGCTGGGCCCGTGAGCCACAATTGCTGAGCATGCGCGTCTGGAGCCTGTCCTCCGCAACAAGAGAGGCCGCGATAATGAGAGGCACGCGCACCGAGATGCAGAGTGGCCCCTGCTTACCACAACTAGAGAAAGCCCTCGCACAGAAACGAAGACCCAACACAGCCATAAATAATAAATAAATAAATAAATAAATAATTTTTTTTAAAAAAAAGAATAAATTTATTAAGGAAAATTTTTTTTAATTTTAAAAAATAGATGTATTAATTTTTAATAAGAAAAAATAAGAAAAAAGTATTAAGAAAAAATTTATTAAGAAAAAATATTTTTAATTTTTTAAAATAAAATATATAAAAAAACTTGTTAAAAATTATTTTTTAATTTTTAAAAATAGAAAATAAGGAAAAAATTATTAAGAAAACATTTATTAGGAAAAAAAATTTTTTTAAGATAAAAAAAAAAAAAACAGATGGGCCTAATCCTAGGACTAATGGTGAAAGCAAAGCTATACAGACAAAATCTCACCCAGAAGCATACTTATATACACTCACAAAAAAAGGAAAAGGGGAAAAATTAATATATCCTGCTCCCAAAGTCCACCTCTTCAATTTGGGATGATTCGTTGTCTATTCAGGTATCCAACAGATGCAGGCACATCAAGTTGTTTGTGGAGCTTTAATCCGCTGCTTCTCAGGCTGCTGGGAGAGATTTCCCTTTCTCTCCTTTGTTCGCACTGCTCCCCGGGTTCAGCTTTGGATGTGGCCCCGCCTCTGCGTGTACATCGCCTGAGGGCGTCTGTTCTTTGCTCAGACAGGACGGGGTTAAAGGAGCAGCTGCTTCGGGGGCTCTGGCTCACTCAGGCTGGGGGGAGGGAGGGGTACGGAGGAGGCGGGGCGAGCCTGCGGCGTCAGAGGCGTCGTGACGTTGCAGCAGCCCGAGGCGTGCCGTGCGTTCTCCCGGGGACATTGTCCCCGGATCACGGGAGCCTGGCCGTGGCGGGCTGCACCGGCTCCCGGGAGGGGCGGTGTGGAGAGTGACCTGTGCTCGCACACAGGCTTCTTGGTGGCGGCAGCAGCAGCCTTAGCGTCTCATGCCCGTCTCTGGGGTCCGCGCTGATGGCCGCGGCTCGTGCCCGTCTCTGGAGCTCGTTTAGGCGGCGCTCTGAATCCCCTCTCCTCGCGCACCAGGAAACAAAGAGGTAAGACAAAGTCTCCTGCCTCTTCAGCAGCTGCAGACCTTTTCCCGGACTCCCTCCCGGCTCGCCGTGGCGCACTAGCCCCTTCAGGCTGTGTTCACGCCAGCAACCCCAGTCCTCTCCCTGCGATCCGACCGCAGCCCGAGCCTCAGCTCCCAGCCCCGCCCGCCCCAGCTGGGGAGCAGACAAGCCTCTCGGGCTGGTGAGTGCTGCTTGGCGCCGAGCCTCCGTGCGGGAATCTCTCCGCTCTGCCCTCCGCACCCCTGTGGCTGCGCTCTCCTCCGTGGCTCCGAAGCTCCCCCCTCTGCCACCCGCAGTCTCCGCCCGCGAAGGGGCTCCTAGTGTGTGGACACCTTTCCTCCTTCACGGCTCCCTCCCGCTGGTGCAGGTCCCGTCCCTATTCTTTGTCTCTGTTATTTCTGTTTTCTTTTGCCCTCCCCAGGTACGTGGGGATTTTCTTGCCTTTTGGGAGGTCTGAGGTCTTCTGCCAGCGTTCAGTGGGTGTTCTGTAGGAGCAGTTCCACGTGTAGATGTATTTCTACTGTATCTGTGGGAAGGAAGGTGATCTCCGCGTCTTACTCTTCCGCCATCTTGCCCAGACCCCCTGTGCCTTTTTATATGTTGTCAAGCTACATTCTTTTTATAAATATTCTATAGTAGAAAATAATATATTTATTTTAAGCAACCTAGAACTTAATTTTACTTATTGTATTATAGTTCACTGATACTGGAATTTCTTTGGTAAACTTAAAAGAACATGCATCCAATTTTACAGAATGATATTGACCACAATTAGTTTTTCACACTACACTTTCTCTTCTCCTAACTTGTCAAATCTGTCACGTAAATATATACCATACACAATGTCATTCCTTAAAAATCAATATGAAAAAATTCACATGTTCAAGATATAAACATATTCAGGATATTTCATTATTTTCTTTATCGTTTAAAGTACTGGGAGAAGAGCGAATACATTTAAAATTGAAGTAATAATGTGATAACATCACAAGGCATCAAGTGTGCTTTCTTTCCATAAACTAAGACCAAAACAAGAATGACTAGATTGATTGAGAGAATTTGCTTTTTCCACTTTTAGCATGAGCTATGAAAAACAAATTATTTATAATTAATAGTTGTGAAAGAAGATCTCTATCTTCTTAAGTAGTAATATAGATAGGAAATATCAATAGATTGCTCATGGATAGATTGATAAATAGTCTTATAAAAGAGACAGATACATGGATAGATGACTGATAAATATATGTAACACTTAGAAAGTACATTTTTATTTTGTATAAAATTCTTGTACAGATTATAAGACACATTTTAATAATAGCGATAAGCCTTGTAAGTCCAGGTGCAGTGTGGCAGACATATAGTGGCTATATCAGGAAACCCACCCTGACTCCATTACTTACTAGCTGTGTAAATACGCTGCAGTCATTGAATTTCCAAATACCTTTGCTTCCTTCCCTGTTAAAAGGTGCAGTAACAAAATGTCACCTCCCAAGGATAAAATCGAATAAATCTATTCATATATAAACAATATTTGCATAAAACCAAGTATAAATGTCATCTGAAAATAATGTGAGAATGAATTTGAGGTTTATCTGGGTTTCTCAGATTATATCTGCATGACATAACAAGACTATCAGTATCACATATGTATAACATATACATAGATCTACATTTAATTTAGAGGTAACAACACCAAAGTGTCAAATTCATGAATCAAGAAGTCTTTCATGATATTTTTGTACTAATTTTGAACTTAGATATGGCCCTTTTCATTTCTTTCCAAGAGCAACTAATATATCTAAAACGAGAGATGTCTGCTCTTGAATTCAATTTTATAACACAAATATATAATAATATAGTTATTATAAGTATAACAGTATCATATGTAAATAATTATTAATTTACCATAACAATGTAATATGTAAAAGGTAAATGACTTTGCATGTACATTTAAAAGTTGATTAGGTAAATAATAAATATTCCACTGAGCATGACAAAGGGAAAATTAGATTTCCTTGTATTGATAATGATTTTTCTTTTAATAATTCTCCTAGAGAAAACAAGGATTCTTCAGCCTCTTGTCTGAGCAGAAATCTTGGTTCAGATGCTTCTGGTCAGAAGAGACAGACATCATCATTCCCTCCATCGTTTTGTCTCTTTCCGTAAGTATGAGTCACTTATGTCTGCTGAGGGGAGGATTTTGGTTTTTTTGTTTTGTGGGTTTTTTTCAGTTTTATTGAGATATAATTGACATATAATATTACATAAATTTAAGATGTACAATGCATCGATTTGACACACATATATATTGCCATATGATGACCACCATAGCATAGATAAAACCTCTATCCTGTCACACGTTTATCATTTCTTTATTGTGTGAGAACAATTAAGGTACAGTGTCTTAGCAACTTTGAAGTCTATAATACACTGTTGTTGGGAGGGACCAATCCCTATTTTAAGGGATTAAATCTGATGAAATGAGGCCCACATGGGCAGAGTATTCTCCCTTTTGCATAACTTAGAATCAACTGATTTAGTATCTTCAGTACATTTGAAAAATATCTTCACCTTTTTCCATATTCTACAGGCTAAAAGCAAATCACAGATTCCACCTGCATACAAGGGGAGGGAATTATACAAAAGTGCAACTCACTGAAGAACACCTCAGAGTGTGTTTGATACACTTCCATTTGGAAATTTCCTGAAAACTGAGAGTTTGGAGTTGGGGAGAAGACTGATATTTCTGGGAGTAGCATTGATGAGTTACATCAGAATGCATCCAGATGGAAAAGCCCCAAGTACTCTAATTGACTTGGGGCAATCAATGTGTGTGTGTGCATGTGTGTGTGTGCACATGTATCAGTATGTATGTGCAAAATGAAATACCACTTCCTCTAAGCATTTTTACAGTTTTGGGGACCAGAGTACTTTGTTCAAGTCATCTGTGAATTAGTATCAGATGGAGAGATGAACTTCTATTTATCTCACTAATAAGGCCATTGTCACATGAACAGAATGAAGGAGCTTTTCGTGGAGACCAGGAGACTTGGGTGGCCCCAGAGAGCAAACCATCTGGGAGGGACTGTAGGAACCACCCTCAATAGGGATATTTTATTTTTCACTCCATCACCGATAAGAATTACTAACCAGTAATAATTGGTGGACACATATGACTGGTCTAAGGTGTTTACAGTTATTTGGGCTGAAGACTCCCAGGAAAGTATCTAGTGAAAAGGATAAAGGTTTGAAACATCAAGATTAAATATTGGAATAAATGTAATACCAAGGTTGAGAAATTCTTCTTTTACAGTGTTTTAAATGATGGTTGATAGCTGGGTATGTTATCAATCAGTGTATCAAAAATTGATTCCCAAATTATCTTAACAAAGACCCCATACACTGGTAATTTTCATTAACTAGCTTTTGAATTCTTTATTCATGAATAGAATTGACATGATTATAGAAGAAAAAATTAATTTTGAGAATAATTTTCCAACTAAAGATTTTATGTGTTGGCAACAATAAAATTCAGGGTCTCTCTTCATATTACATCTGAAATAGAGGCTAGGCATGTCTAGATATCTTAAATGCTGTCCTTGGAGAAAAGGCTTACACTGTGTTTTCTCTTTCACAACAATTTATTCTGCTGTGCTCACAGCATGTGTTCGGACTGTGGCTACTTAGGGTGAGAAAGGTCAGTCCTGCCTTCTCATTTTATAGATGAGGAAATTGTGATCAAGTGATCCATACCTGGGAGCAAAATTCATGAACCCACTGAGAACATGCCTTGGAGCTGTGCCAGTGGCGTGGCTGAAGACGAAATCTAACTTATTTTCATACGTTAGGTGGGAAAGATGAGAGGCAGAGGATTAAATTATTCACCTTTGCTTAATACCTAATTAATAGTTTTGAAGAGACTAGAATAAATGTATGATGAATTCATTGTGTGTTAGCTTTCTGAGGTTATTTTTGTAGCATTGCTCTCTACCACCACCCTAAATCTCCTGGAGGGCAAGGATCATGGTCCACATTATGAATATTTCAAATAACCTCTAATAATATTTCACATTGAAGGCACCCAACAGGTGATCATGGAAAACATGAATGAATGAGAAGGAAATAATTCAGCCTATAAGATGATGATTTAACATAACCAACATTGAAAGGCAAGAAAACCCTCATTCAAATTATTAAATTTATTTTTGCTAAGGCAAAGAATGCAAAATAATACAGCAGAACTTTCTCATTTGAAAGTAAAGCAAGGGCGCTTTCTAAAATAAGGTCACCCAAACACAGTGTATAACACATGGTTACCTCTAAAATATATTATTCTTGAAGCTTTTGAATTTCTGAAAATGCATTATTATCAAAGCAGACATAGCACAGCTTGCCTAGTACTTTGATGTTGGATGACTGGTTCTTAAACTCTGTTTTCTTTGAGGTTAAATCCTTGGCTGAAGGGCTTGCAAGTCTGACAAAATAAAATAAAAATAAAAAATATCAGCTAGAATAATATGTCTACATCACAAATCACCAGACTAAAATAAAAAGAGATGACAAAAGTACAGTGAGGTTTATATCTACCGTTTAATTTGAGTAATGATGGTGGTATTCTTTTAAATATGAGAATATTTATTTTGTTCTATAATTCTTGGTTTATTCTCTAGCGACAACTTGGTCATGTTGACTTAGCTAATGTGCATTTAACAAAGCCAAACACAAATTTTTCTCACAATTTTTTTATAATGTCTTATATTTGCAAAAATATTTCAGACTAAATGATTACTTATAAGAAGACATATAAACATGTTTTCATCATCCCTTATACAAAATCAAAGAATTTGAGGTAAGAGATTATGCAATTGGGTATCTTGTGTGCCAGTAAACTACTGAAAAAATAAATTAATTGGCACCAAACTGGGCATCACAAATGCATAGGCATCTTGATTGTTCCACTTTAGATTTGATCCCCTTTTAAAATGATAGTGAGCCACAACAAATATATTTATATGGCAATATAATTTAAGCAAATGTTAGCTATGTAAATTGTATATATGTAAAATGCAAAAAGACTGTATTTTTTTTTTTTGTAAATTTCTTCAAAAGTGAACAAGTTACTTTTGAAAACCCAACCTTGTCTGTACTACTCATGTGAAGCAAATGTAATTAAAATAGTTCTAAGAACGCCAAAGAAATATGCATTTATGATGATGATCATTGATGATGTATATTAAACCCATTGTATGTTTCCCCAAAACTCATTTTATGAGCCTCAGATTGTTTGATTTGGGTTTTAGTAAATAGAGGGTAAGAAAATACAGCAAAGATTTTGCAAAATGGGTGAGGTTGGAGAGGCAACCATGAGGTGTGCTGAGCATTTTGGAAATTTCCTTGAATGTGATAGGGACTCATTAAGGAATTTTAAGTGAAAGAGAAACATCTGTGTTCTAGAAAGTGAACTCTGGCTGCAGGGTTAACATACAACCTCAATTTCTACATAAATCGGGGACTACATCTCCCAGCACACCGGCCACAGCCTCCAGAGCCAGGCCAGATTCCTTGAGTCAGAGCCGTACAGTAAACATCCAAAGGAGAAGAAAGTCAGAGGTGGTAGAATTAGTAAATGGGGATTCTAAAACAGCTGTTATAATATTCATAAAGATTTAAAGTAAACTGTGAAGAAAGTAAGGGATAACATGGAAGACATTTTTAAAAAGAAACAAATAGAGCTTTAAGAACTTGGAGATGATAGAGAGAGAGAGAGAGAGAGAGAGAGATACGAATGATATTGCGTATATATATATATGTGTGTGTGTGTGTGTGTGTGTGTGTGTGTGTGTGTATTCACTGAATTGACTTAACAGATTCAATGCAGAAAAAAAGATTAATGAAAATTAGAACATAGCAATAGAAATTATCCAAATAGAAGTTGAGAAAGAAAAGAGAGTGAAAAAAATGAACAAGTCCTCATTAGCCTGTGGAATAACATGATATGGTCTAGCACGTACATTTAGAGTCCCAGAAGTCAAGAGAGAAAAAGGGCAGGAGAATATGAGTGAGCTAATGAAAGCCAATGCAGACAGTCTAGGCTAGGGACAGTGTAGGCAATGGGGGTAGACAGGCTGTCGTGTTAATGTACATAGCACTGTGCCTGCCAGCGATGAAGCTGGTGCAAATTGACCCTGTGGTCAAGTTAACAATTAAAGTCTGTTTAATCATATGAAAGATATTTATTAAACATTTACTTTTGCCATAAGCTTGTCTAGGTGCTAGGTAGTGACTTGAACTCCAAGTGCATTCTAGGTGGGTTTTTAGAATGGATTATACCAAGAAAAGCATGAGGGCAAGGAAACTCTTGAGGGGGCGTCTAATTATGTCCAGTAGTGAGAGAAGAAGAGGGCCTGAATTCGTCCACTGGCACAGTCAGCAAGAGGGTGGGTCTAAAAGGCTTTGTTAGGGACTTCCATGGTTGTCCAGTGGTTAAGGCTCTGTGCTTCCAATGCAGGGGGCACGGTTTCCACCCCTGGTCAGGAAACGAAGATCCCACATGCCTTGCGGCCAAAAAATTTAAAAATAAACAAATAAGTAAAAGGTTTTATTAAAGTAGAATAGAATTTTCCCACCCTTACTGAATAAGGGTGAGGAATAATTCATATTAGATTTGAAATTTTAAAATATCAAGAAAAGAAGAAAAAATTGTAGAGAAAGAAGATGTGTGCTAATGCATATATGTAAACAACTCAAAGCACTGACAAGAAGTTAGAAATATCAAGAAAATACATGGTAGGGCTAAACCTCGTGAGGTCAGTATTGTAAATTTAGATTTGGGAGTGATTGAAAATGTATTTATTATCTTTCTTAATGCCTAAACTGTGCTGGATACTTAGAATTTTTTTTAGCCAAAAAAGTTTTAATTTAATTAATAAATATGATTTGTGCACCAGTGTTTGGAGAAGACTTTAATATTTCCCATAGTGAGTAAAAAGGAGAGGCAACCCTAGATACTTGGAAAGACTTACAGGATAGACTTGGAAGACTGAAGCCATCAACTCATGAGAAGGTCCTGAGAGAGTGATTGTAGGGTACAATTTTTGTAGAAGACACTTTGCATATTACCAAAAAATTAAATGATCACGGGCAGCAGCCTTTGTTAAGGAGATTGGATGTGCAGACACAACAGACTGGTTATTTATTGAGGAAAAGGTGACACTGTCTATTTAATTAGGTCACAAAGCAGTAAGAATACACTGACCTGAGATAATTTCTCACCATAAACTTAAAATACAGTCAACATGAATATTTCCAAATGTTAATGATTTTAGTGTATCATGTAGCAGTATATGACCATAAAGCATGCAGTGCTGAAAATAGTGTAATCATCTAATATTAAAAGCATTGATTACATCTGTGACTCTATTTCTGTTTTGTAAATAAGTTCATTTGTACCATTTTTTTAGATTCCACATATAAGTGATACCATATGATATTTGTCTTTCTCTCTCTGACTTACTTCACTCAGTATGACAGTCTCTAGGTCCATCCACACCTCTGCAAATGGCACAATTTCTTTCCTTTTTATGGCTGAGCAATATTCCATTGTATATATGTACCATATCTTCTTTATCCATTCCTCTGTAGATGGAAATTTAGGTTGCTTCCATGTCCTGGCTATTGTAAATAGTGTTGCAATGAACATTCGGGTACATGTATCTTTTCGAATTATGGTTTTCTCTGGTTACATGCCCAGGAGTGGGATTGCTGGATCATATGGTAGCTCTATTTTTAGTTTTTTTAAGGAACCTCCATACTGTTCTCCATAGTGGCTGTAACAAACTTATGGTTACCAAGGGGGAAAAGGAGGGGGATAAATTTTGAGTTTTGGATTGACATATACACACTACTATATGTAAAATAGATAACTAATAAGGACCTACTGTATAGCACAGGGAACTCTACTCAGTACTCTGTAATGACCCATATGGGAATAGAAGCTAAAAAAGGGTGGATATATGTATATATATTTATAACTGATTCACTTTGCTGTACAGCAGAAACTAACACAACATTGTAAATCAACTATATTCCAATAAAATTAATTTAAAAATTAAAAAATAAAAATAAAAACAAATTTTAAAAAGCATTAATTAGGAGGAAGTATGCAATGGTGGCAAAGCCTATAGAACTGTTAACATTTCAAAGCATTAAGTAGCGCTGCAGTTTTTAAAATATGTGGCTCGGGCAGACTTTCCACTGCACAGCGTTGGATGGTGTGTCTGATCTGGGCAGTGTTGTTAACTGCTGCCAAGGTTAATCCATCCAGATCAATCTTGGGTATCTAGAGGTTGTTTCAGACTGTTTATAAAAATAGGACAGTCAAAATCAGCAGTGTTTTATGTCAGTTGCCTTGAGGACTTTTGTTTTATGTTGATATATAGAGCAATTTCATATTTTTTCAATGTATTTTATTTCAATGTGAGTAAATAGTAAGCATTTCAAAATATTTGTTTGTCTTTCTAAAAGACTCTGATTGTTTTCTATAATGGTGGAATAATTATGCCAGTAATGAAACTATTGTATTCAACTCAATACCTCTCACTTTCTGAATCAGTCATTGCTGATTTTATGGATAGATATAGATAGATAGACAAGAACACACACATTCACACACATATACATAGTGTTTCGCATATATGTATGCAATTTATAAATGTTTGACAGAAGAGATAAATAACTTTTTTAATCAAAATCATAAAATTTCCATCAAAAAGTCTTCAGTCAGGAATTCAAGAGCTTTATATTGATTATGTTCTCTTATTAGATATAGAAGACTTGAAAATAATATAGGTATTTTTATAGTTAGTAAATATATACTGGTGAATGTTTTCATCAGTAGCTGTATCTGTGTACAATTCATTATTCATTTATCTGACAATTATTAGTTGCAGGATATGTCACCAGTCTCTAGGAATGTGATCAATTTCTCTTCTAAACCAAATTGTGACTTTCAAATAACTACTGCTTAATTTAGTTTTAGTACAAAATTGTTGATGTTTTGTTTTAAAAGATGTCATCTAAATGCAAAAATGAAAAAAAGCTACCAATTCATATCAGCAATTATTTAAGAAGAATGTTAATCCATTCTAAACTCATTCCTGGGACTTATAATTATAGAGCAACTTGTGAGAAAGGAAGAGAGTAAAACCAAGGGATGGAATGTAGCAATCCATAGGTATTGATTCAGTAGAAAATATTTAGGTTCTGTGTGGTATTTTTAGAATCTGACTGATACCTCTATGATCCTCTTTATCATTGTTCAGTGAATTAAAAAACAAGAAGAAAATAGTGGCAGTGGCTAGTGTGTGTACAGAGGGAAAATATATATATTTCTACAAAATAAATTAATACACAATCTCCTTAGACATATTTATTTTCCAATATCCAACAACCCTATTCAGATTTCTTCTCACATATTTCCTATACAGTTGCAACCTAGCTAGAAATTTTTTTTCTCTTCCCCGGATTTTTCCAGAGACATTCAAATTCTCCTCTTTATGATGCAGAATATCTCAGCCTGAGCCCATGTCTTACTTTTAAGTGTTCTTATCCCACTTCAAACAAAAGTGCTTCCATTTTCCAGGATCCATCCTCCAATGGGTGCTGTTTTAAAGTCTGCCTTTGTGTCTTTAAGAATACTCATGGTTCTACTTAAGCTAATTTCTTACAGTTACATTGCTCTCTCAAAGAGGAATTTGGGGCAATATACTTTTACCATAGTATACAGATTGAGTCATAAAAGGAGATGACTGAACGAACAAGATCAAACAAAATGCAGAATAAGAAATAGAAATAAACTATGTAGGGTAAAATAAGAAGTTGAACTTTTGGAATAAAGTTCTTATGTTGGTATATAAAGGAAGAACAATTTAAGTTGATAATAGAAAACAGGTGATTTTTTAAAAAAAATTTGAGTACTATAAATATTTTGCTGAAAGATTGAAATCCAGTGTGATAAACATCAACAGCACCTTAGCAAGCATGACAGCTACAAAATACAAGAAGTAAATTTAGAATAGAAATGTGGTGATGGGTCACAGATTGTGTCAAAGGTGAAAGGGAGTAGGATTAGACAAAAAAGAAGACTATTGAAGCAAACCAAATATGAGGTGATTGGATTTCAGATCAAGTAGGAATAATGGGGATAAAGAGGAAGTGAATTTGAAGACTTAGGAGAATCAAATTGGGTACCATACTAAGACACATGTTGGATTTATGTTTACACATAAAAATTAGAACATTAGAAAACATTTAAATTTGCATACATGCTAACTCTGAAAGCAGTCAGGGGCAAACAAACAAAAATATCTTGTACTAAACAGTAAATTCAGAAATCAGGTTTCACAAGGCTGAAAACAAGCTGAATCTCATGAAAATATATATATATATTATTGTATAGACTCATTCTTACACTCTATTTGTGAATTAGGGAATTTTTCTATGACTTTTCAGAAAATGAAATATATCTTTATTATATATATTTAGAATGTATGACTCTAATCCTGAATTAGTTTTAAGTTTGATAGTGGGTTTTGTAAACTATATATTCTGAGTGCTCTCCAAAATGAAACAGCCATGCTCCAAAATCTTAGACAGGCGCGCTATTTGTGGGAAGGAAACTATAAGAATTTCTACCTATATATATTCTTAATTTGCTTTTTTTAATATTTATTTTTGTATATATTTAATATATATATATATATATAGGTCCATGAGCACACATATTTATAAATAAATATATTTATGTATAATAAATATATATACATTTATTTGTGTAAGTATGTATACACATTACATCTTAACTCTTTTTTGCACAATGAAAAATAGCTGGGATCCACCATTAGTTCATAAGTGATGAGCTAACCATGCCTGAAGATACCCACAGACAAACATTAAACTATGTTAAATCATACATATGTATATATATATATACTCATTTCTCTTTACGACATTGTTGTACAGAGGAGAAACAGTGTCTAAAAGCCCCTCCCAGTCCGGCCACAACAATACTCTGCTACTTTAAAGAAGAGGAAGTTCCTTATCTCCTACTGAAGGAGAATATGTGTGCACAGACCAAGGTTGTTGGATTAAAAGGTCCTAGAGACTGTCATACAGAGTGAAGTAAGTCAGAAAAAGGAAAACAAATATGGTATATTAATGCATATATGTGGAGTCTGAAAAAAGTGATATAGATGATCTTATTTACAAAGCAGAAATAGAGACACAGACATAGAGAAAAAACATGGATACCAAAGGGGAAAGGGGGTGGTGGGATGAATTGGGAGATTGGGATTGACGTTTTACAGTATTGATACTATGTATAAAATAGGCAACTAATTAGAACCTATTGTATAGCACAGGGAACTCTACTCAATTCTCTGTGGTGACCTAAATGGGAAGGAAATCCAAAGAAGAGGGGATATATGTATACATATAGCCGATTCACTTTGCTGTACAGCAGAAACTAACACAACATCGTAAAGCAACTATACTCCAATAAAAATTAAAAAGAAAAGAAAAAGGGTCCTCAGAGAGCCTGTCACCTAAAGAAGTCATCCCTTAAGTAAGTCCTCAGGAACACTCATTGGCTACCACTCTCCTAGGACTAGAATGAAAACTGCTCAGAGACCCCACACCATCCATATTGCACTGGTTTCCTGCCTTTCCTCAAGAGACCACCATGATGGACTTCAAGAGCCTCTTACACCCCTTACACAATTAGAAAACCACACACCATAGATGCCTCATCACTCACCTTGCACACAATTAGAAACCCAAGCCTCCAGGTCCACTTCACATCATACACATCCATTAATCTGCCATAATTCCCTATACTTGCACAACCTCAAAAACCATCATATGATATATTTTACTGACAACGTCTATAATCAGTAAATTCTCTCAAATTTTCAAACTATTTCTGCATGTCATCTACCTCTTTATAACAGAAACTCAGTGATATCCTGACAACACTGCTATCTCTAAAGCCCTCTCAAATGAGCATATTTTTGTTTAATTACCACTTAGTTTAGGACTCAGAGATAGGTGAAAACAAAACAAAATGAAACAAAACAAAACACTACTCTCTCAACATGTCCCCTATCATTCTAGTTCAGTTTCTTTTCTACCAATATTTTGACCTTATTGAAAACTCCAATTCATTTTTTTTCTGTGAACTGCTCTTTCTCCAGCCCATGTCTTCACTTCATTTCCTACTCAACTTAGATTCAGTGCTCCATAATTATAACAACACCCTTGCGAGACTTTTAACTCCCTTTCCCCTTCTCCATCTGTTTTACCTGATACCTAATTAAACTCAATTTTCTGTCTTCTCCATGACTGCACACATCAGAACTGATTTATCTCACCTAAAATTCAAGGCTTCAAATTTCAAATAAACACTTTATACTACTCAAAAATCTGACTATATTTTTACATTTTCTTTCATTTCCTCCTATCTCAAATCTCTATTGCTCATTTTCTATATCCTTTTTACTTTTCATTTTCCCTATTCTTTCTTCATTCTCAGCTAATTATCTTGACACAGACTTCATTGAGAACACAGAAAGAATCTGAATGGACTAATTTCCTCTTTTCAAGAGCAAATACGATTCTCTGCCTGCCATCTTTCTATCATGGTTGAAATATCCTTGCTAGAAATCTTTCCCTTCTTGTTTTTCAAAAAGTTCTTCCTACTCTCTCTTACACTATCAGTTTCTCTATTTCAGCTGGCTCATCAAGATGGTTGTTGATCCCTAATTTATGTCTGAATTCTCTGAACCTCCAACTTCTTACTCAACATGGCTGTGTAGACTTCCTTACAGTGGTCTCAAATTTAACATGTCAAAAATGTCTTCATTCCTGATCTTGACACTCCCATCTCATTCTCTTCTAAACTTCCACAGCTAAATACAGATCATAACTTCCCATCAGTTGCTCAAGTCAAAAGTTGAAGCACTGTCTTTGACTACCACTTTCCCCTCACCCAAGTAACTCGGTAACTCTTAGTCTTCTCTGTCTTCGAAATCTGTCTTAATGCCCAGTGTCTCCACTTTGCACTGGCTCTACTATCATTGTGCTAATCACCATAATTCCTTCTTGGACTAATTAATTAGCCTCTGATGTGTCTCTACAGACTCACATTTTGCCCTTAAGTACTATTCTGTGTACAGTTGCATAAAATTCTTCAGTGTCTTCCACTGGCACTTGACATAAGCTCTAAACTTTCTTCTAGCTAAAGCAGCTCTACATTATCTGCCTTCACAAGGCCTGAAAGATGATATCACCCTATAATTCTCTTTCTCTTGCTTCTGTGGTTTAGTTACACCACCATTCTTTTGGTTCCTTGAATGTATGGGGCACATTCTTATTTTAGAGTCTTTGCTTAATATTGTTCTAATAGAATATTGTTCTATTCGATCTTCCCATGAATAGTTCTAATTTGGAGTATGTGTGTCACCCTTTCGGGTGGACATTTTTTAACCGTTCAGCCTAATGGGTCCACATTGCCATTGTACCGTATCACCCTGATTTTCTTTCTATATAGCACTTGAACATCTGGTCTAATTTCTTGTGTAGGCATTTATGTAGTTATTGAATTATAAGCTGTCTCCCTCGATGGCATGTAACTTCTCTTTTCAGTGTTACAATCCCAGTTCCCAGAATAGGGTTTGACACATTGTAGGGTCTTAATAAACATTTGTTGAAAGAATAATTTGTGAGCTATGCATTGATTTTAATATTATCAAGAAGGGATCAGGGAACCGGCTCTGGGCCTTCCGGACGCCGGGTTCCCCCATTTTCTTCTGCTGGGTCAGCAATGGCGGCCGTGAAGACCCTGAATCCCAAGGCTGAGGTGGCCCGAGCCCAGGCGGCGTTGGCGGTCAACATCAGCGCGGCCCGGGGGCTGCAGGATGTGCTGAGGACCAACTTGGGGCCTAAGGGCACCATGAAGATGCTTGTTTCTGGTGCTGGAGACATCAAGCTCACTAAAGATGGAAATGTGCTGCTTCATGAAATGCAAATTCAACACCCAACAGCCTCCTTAATAGCCAAAGTAGCAACAGCCCAGGATGACATAACTGGTGATGGTACCACTTCCAATGTCCTAATTATTGGAGAGCTCCTGAAGCAGGCGGATCTCTACATTTCTGAAGGTCTTCATCCCAGAATAATTACAGAAGGGTTTGAAGCTGCAAAGGAAAAGGCACTTCAGTTTTTGGAACAAGTCAAAGTAAGCAAAGAGATGGACAGGGAAACACTTATAGATGTGGCCAGAACATCTCTACGTACTAAAGTTCATGCTGAACTTGCTGATGTCTTAACAGAGGCTGTAGTGGACTCCATTTTAGCCATTAAAAAACAAGATGAACCTATTGACCTCTTCATGGTTGAGATCATGAAGATGAAACATAAATCTGAAACCGATACAAGCTTGATCAGAGGTCTTGTTTTGGACCATGGGGCACGGCATCCTGATATGAAAAAGAGAGTAGAAGATGCGTACATCCTCACATGCAACGTGTCATTAGAATATGAAAAAACAGAAGTGAATTCTGGCTTTTTTTACAAGAGTGCAGAGGAGAGAGAGAAACTAGTGAAAGCTGAAAGAAAATTCATTGAAGACAGAGTTAAAAAAATAATAGACCTGAAAAAGAAAGTCTGTGGTGATTCAGATAAAGGATTTGTTGTTATTAATCAAAAGGGAATTGACCCCTTTTCCTTAGATGCTCTTGCAAAAGAAGGCATAGTAGCTCTGCGCAGAGCTAAAAGGAGAAATATGGAAAGGCTGACTCTTGCTTGTGGTGGGGTAGCCCTAAATTCTCTTGATGACCTAAATCCTGATTGTTTGGGACATGCAGGACTTGTCTATGAATATACATTGGGAGAAGAGAAGTTCACCTTCATTGAGAACTGTAACAATCCTCGCTCGGTCACATTATTGATCAAAGGACCAAATAAGCACACACTTACTCAGATCAAAGATGCAATAAGAGATGGCTTGAGGGCTGTTAAAAATGCTATTGATGATGGCTGTGTAGTTCCCGGTGCTGGTGCAGTGGAAGTGGCAATGGCAGAAGCCCTGATTAAATACAAGCCCAGTGTAAAGGGCAGGGCCCAACTTGGAGTTCAAGCATTTGCTGATGCATTGCTCATTATTCCCAAGGTTCTTGCTCAGAACTCTGGTTTTGACCTTCAGGAAACACTAGTTAAAGTTAAAGCAGAACATTCAGAATCAGGTCAACTTGTGGGTGTAGACTTGAACACAGGTGAGCCAATGGTAGCAGCAGAAGTAGGCGTATGGGATAACTACTGTGTAAAGAAACAGCTTCTTCATTCCTGCACTGTGATTGCCACCAACATTCTCCTGGTTGATGAGATCATGAGAGCTGGAATGTCTTCTCCAAAAGGTTGAATTGAAGCTTCCCTTGTATCATCTGAATCATGAAGATTCTACAGAGTGATCCTAAGAATACAGCTATGGAATTTTTGTCCAAGCTTCAAATGATTTTCAAAGGATTTTCTTTTCCCATATAAAAAAAGGAGAGAACACTGGCATCTGTTCAGATTCTGAAGTTCTGAAATTATAATTACAGTATTTTTTAAATTGCACTGTAGTGTACACATACAGGCCATACTTACCAATAAACAGGATGTTTTGCTTTAGCTTCAGTGATATAAAAATACATGTTAGATTAGCATATATTATCTACCGTATTAAATATTCCTTGAAAAACATTTTAATGGTTTAATAATTCTTCTAATGAATGTATTTTAATTTATCTCTAATAGTTCCCTGTCATTAAGCATTTAAGTTTTCAATTTTTATGCTAGTTATAAATAAGACGTAAGTAACTTAAGGTTTTGAAAGCATTCCTGCTTCCTTAGTATAAAGCCTTTTAAGCAGGGGTCCCCCACAACCCCTGGGCGGAGGACCAGTACTGTTCAGCGGCCTGTTAGGAACCAGGCCGCACGACAGGTGAGCAAGCAAGCAAAGCTTCATTTGCTGCTCCCCATTGCTTGCATGACTGCCTGAACCATCCCCCGCCCCCCTCGAAAAACTGTCTTCCTCGAAACCGGTCCTGGTGCCAAAAAAGTTGGGGACGGCTGTTTCTGAGTAAAAAAAACTATTGGATAAATTGGACTTTTCATGCTTTTGAAGTAGCTTTGCTACACTGCTTCCCAGAAATGTTACGTTGTAGTGAGTAGAAAGATGGAACTAGAGCTGCAAGTCTAAAGTGGCAAAATAGGAAAGGCAGAGGTTAAATACATGGCTGAAGGTGTGGTGACTGAGGACCAGGGGAGGTAAGAGATTTTCAGGCAAGACGGTATTTTTGCACCTCGGAACCTTGCTTAGGCTGATATCCCTCCCAAACCCCCTCGTGTCCTATTTTTCTCACCCAATTTACTGTTCTCTTCTACATGTTGCCACAAGATACATATATTGTGGAAATATATTTGAAGACCTTGAAAGGGAAGTTGTGTGTTGCTAAGCTTTGCGTTTTGAGGACTTCGCAGTTGCCTACAGTGAGCGTACAATAAATTGGAAGTTGAAACCTTTTCTGTGATCTTGCGATGGTACTCCAGGGCACAAAAGGGAAGGAAATCAGTCCGTCCAAATGTTCACAAGCTAAAGAAGGGGCTTCTGGAATGGCAGGGTCTCTCGACCCCACTGAGAAAATTGCCTTCTCTTAATTACTTGGCCCTGCAACACTGGAGCTTCTACCCCAGGACTAATTTCTAGATGGGGCCGCGTAGAGGAGCAGTGCGCACGCGTACGCAGGGCACGGCCGCCGACGTGATGCGCGCGGGGCGCGTGCGCAGCAGACCCGCACGGTGGCGCGTCTCCTCGTGGGGCTTCCGGGGTCGTGTTCTCGGCACGGCCACCTCGCTGTCGCCGCTGCTGACTCTGCTGTCGCTCCTCTCTGGCCCGTGGCTCGAACTAGGTCAGTGTGCTGGCCTGCCCGACTGTCCCTGGCGCCATTCGTCCCTGGAGGCAGGAGAAAAGGGGTGGGGCGCTCGGCCCCGGCGGGGAAAGAGTCGATGGCCGGTCTGCCCGCCTCCTGCGCGATCTTGCAGCCGCCGGAGGTGCCTCCCAGAGGCGGCCAACTTGGCGAGGTGTATCTCACTTCTTTTTTACTTTTAACTTATTATTCTGGAATCTTTTGAGCATAAAAAAAGAATAAAACGATCCTCTCCCGTCCACCACGTACCCATTGCCTAGTTTAAACGGTTGCCAATTTATGGCTTTAATCTTGCGTCTTTGGGACCCTTCCCTCTTTCTCCTTCCCCTGGGAAATTCATTTTGGAGTGAATCGAGGCATGATACAATTTTATTCCTCAATATTTAACTTGAATAGCCAAAAAAACAAGAAGTCACGAAAAAAAAAGTATCACTTTCCCACCTAAAAAATTAACCGTATTCCTTAACACCATTAAACATCCAGTTAGTGTTCAAGTTCACCTACTGTAAATGTTTTAAAATTATAGTTTATTTGTTGAATTAGTGTCAAAATAAAATTCATATATTGCTTAAAAAAAAAAAAAAAAAAGAAGGGATCAGTAACTCTCAGAGTAACAAAGATCTACTTGGTTCTCATTTATGATAATAGACTGAGGTTTGAGTATAAATCTTGCTTTGGAATCTCATAGCTAACACTTCTGAAGTCTAAAAAGCACTTTGTCACTCAGAGTGATGAGGACACTTAGGTATGTGTTTAGCATCCTGACAGTAGTGAACTGCCTTCAACAATGTTCAGGGGAATAGAAGAAAAATTAACAACAGCTTAGCAATTTTTGTATTGTACCTTCTAAAATTCTGCTACACTACAGAAAATAATAAACATTATGCATAGGGTCTAAAGGGATAATACGTTGTTGCTCACACGGAATGCAATGTTTCTTCTCTCTTTTTATTCTATAAGTTAGCAGAGCCCTCTTTCGATACTATTGCACTGGAAAGGCAGTATGTAATTAAATGAAAGCAGGTAAACGTGTACACTATCATCCCACTTACCATATGGATTTTGCACGTTTCCCACACACTGTTCTTATCTGTACAAATTTCCAATAGTGAAAGTAAGAAAATTTTTGAATGAAAAGTTACTAGGCAAGAACAAAATTTAATCTTATTTCACCACCATCCTGTCAATATTTTAGGCTATTTTAAAAGTAATTTTCTCACCTAGTATGTGACAGTGGTGAATATCCTGTTAGAGGCCAGATTTCTACCATGTGTGTATGCTCACAGAATTGAACACTGTGTTGAGTTTTTATTTTTGTTTTTAACAATAGGCTAATGGAGCAAACAGCAGACTGTGTTCCTGTCCATGTTATTTCCCATTCATAGGAGTCTTAGAATATTGCTTTTGTAACATCATGTATACAATATATGGATATAGAATATGTACCTGACAAGAGGGCCAGCTAGAGGAGTAAACAAAAGGGGTTTCCCTGGATGGGTCAGGAAAGCTGTCAGTTCTTCTCTGAGCAGTCCTTTATGGATTGGGGCAGGGGAAAGTTTTCAGAAGATAATGAAAGAGAGTATAGAGGGATAAGTATTATGTGGGAAAGAGATAAATAGAATTCTAGGCATTTTTTTTGGAATATGGGGAAAGAGCCCAGTAAAAGTGTGTGGAAATATAAGCCAATAATTTAAGAGGTATAGGTTCACGTTTGTCTTTGTTATAAATAGGCTATGAAATAACCACCTTGGGACTCTGTCTATATGATTAACACACAGCCATTAGCTTATAAGTCATATACTTCAGAGGGAGAAAAGGTTTAGAACAAAAACAAAATTTCAGATTATCTATGTAACTTTTCTCCTGCAATATGAGGCCTCTGCTACCTAAGATTGAATGTCTACTCTGATGAACGGGGGTGGAGAAGCCAGGAATTGTTCAAACCACAGTCAGGGGTTTCAACTTGTCTATCAGCTATTGTCATATTTTCCACCGGTAGTTTCAACAACTTAAGAGAGATTAGAAGATGCAAAACGTCTTCAACAGGGTCTAAAGAAAAACAATGGGAAAGTAAGCCTACTCTTCTTTCTGGAGGACAGCATCACCATGTTCCCTTTTATGCGAGCTGAAAACCTGGACTACCTTTAATATATTCAGCAATGGCTCATACGAATTCATTATGCAGCTCAGGGCACTCTGCATAGATATTCATTTCTCTTTCTCTTGCCTTATCTCTTCCACAGGCTGCTTTTTCTGAGTGTGTAGTCGGTGCTTTGGACTTCTCTTCTTTTTGTCAAATACGTTTCATTTTATGCATGCTGACTCCAGCAATAGAGAACTTCTGGAATTGGCAAAGCAGCTCTATAAACAGATACTCAAGCAAAAATTGTCAGTTTACCACACGGAGATCTAAACGAGAAGGACTGAGAAAGATCATTTTCTCAATATGAATCTATATGTACATATTTTTTATGGAATAACTTAGACTCTCCCTGATTTGAAAGAAAAGAATATTTTATTTCTCAACTAATTTTCTACATTTTGTAAGAGATAGTAGATTTACTAAATCCAAGCCATATCACATAAGCAGGGTAAATCTAGATTATTTAAAATGAAATCAAATTATTTTAGCTTAACATTTTCTCCAATTATGTTAATACATGCTTTTTCACTTGATTTTAATTAGTTAATAAGAATAGTACAAACCTACTCACTCTTTTAATTGTAAAAAGATTTCTCTGAGATTTTATAAATAGTTCTTTATCCTTATTAAATCAGACGCAGGCTTAAAAGCAGCTCATGGGAGCTATAAGATTATAAAGTAATCATTGGTATTCTTAGAACACATTCAGCGCTGTCAAAAAAGTCTTTCTGAAAGGACTTTTCTAATGAAATCATTAGCATTACATAAAGTATTAGAATTACATGAGCTACAACAGGAATTATAATGAGATTACTGGTTTGGACCTTTGGTCTAGAATAGACTCAAACAACTGTTAGCTCTCGATCAATTCTGTAGTCTTTCTCAACCTCAGAGTTCTCATTTGAAGGAGAAAGATCCAAATGCCAATTTGTAATAAGCAGCAGCAAGTCCTGCTGCCCTGAATCAGGAAATAGATGTGTAGTGCAGCCAGAAATAAAATATATAGCCTAGAAATGGATGGGCGATATGTGATACTTTGTAAGCATTATCAAACTGGGTCATGGGACTGGACCAGTAAGCAATTATAAACCTCAGATGTTAAGACTGAGTTAGATAGTCTGACATGGGTCCCACCCTAATCTGGACATAAATGGAAAAGAAAACAGCAAGTGGTGACATTTCTGAGCTCATCTGTCTCAGCAGGTGTCTCTCTGCATCTTAGCTGCTGAGACCATGGAATTTCAGAAGCATCTCCTGGAGAGATGAGGAGGCCTGCATTTCTATCTTTATGTACATTTGATCATCTGTGCTTCTTTTTCATTGCTTCCTAGCTGAGGTCAAAAGCAAAAAAAAATAAATAAATAAATAAATAAAAGTAATTTCATCCAAGCTCTAAATATATCTTTCTATATTAGACTTCATTTAATAAATAACTTAAATTTTCTCTCGAATATCACATGTACACAGAAACCAAGTCTTTGACCATTTTTAACTGAGGTGTTCTCACTTTTATTAGTTTCCAAGTTTAATTTTCCATGGCTGGAGAGAGATAGAGAGAAAGAAAGAGAGAGAAAATTGTCTTCAGCACCATAGGCTGGATATTTTGGAGATAATTTTCATGCCTAACATGAAAATCCATTCCAATTTTTTGCAAGAGGTGGAAACACAACTCAAATTTTACTTTCTCTTGAAAACTTTTTGATTATCCCAGTTTTATTTAGTACTATATTTTAAAAAATATGGTAAGCTTTAAGAACACTGACTTTTGGGTGTATATGAAGTAAAATTCTAGTGATACACTTGGAGGTTTTAGATCTATTAATATGCTGGTCACTATTCCAACACCTTTAATATGCTTGTCACTATTCTAACACCTAAAACCAGAATGGAGACATAAACAAAAATATTAATTGGATTTGTGGATGTTGCTGACCATTGAATATTAAAAATTTGAAAAGGGAAGAAAAGGAATCCAAACCAACACAAATAAACATAACAGAAAAAGTAAAATGCTCAAAATAAGTTAAAATAATTACACTCTTTTACATATAGCTGTCCAGATTTTCTAGCACCACTTATTGAAGAGACTGTCTTTCCTCCATTGTATAGTCTTGCCACCTTTGTCATAGATTAATTGACCATAGGTTCGTGGGATTATTTCTGGACTTTCTATCCTGTTCCATTGGTCTATGTTTCTGTTTTTGTGCCAGCACCATACTGTTTTGATGATGTAGTTTTGTAATACAGTCTGAAGTCAGGGAACCTGATCCTTCCAGCTCCATTTTTCTTTCTCAAGATTGTTTTGGCTATTTAGGGTCTTTTGTGTTTCCATACAAATTGTAAATTTTTTAATTCTAATTCTGTGAAAAATGCTATTGGTAATTTGATATGGATTGCATTGAATTGTAGATCACTTTGGATAGTCTAGACATTTTGACAATATTGATTCTTCCAATCGAAGAACACGGTATATCTTTCCACCTGTTTGTGTCATTTTTGATTTCTTTCATCAGTATCGTGTAGTTTTCTGAGTACAGGTCTTGTGTCTCCTTAGGTAGGTTTATTTCTAGGTATTTTACTCTTTTTGATGCAATGGTAAATGGGGTTATTTCCTTAATTTCTCTCTCTGATTTTTCATTGTTAGTGTATAGAAGTGCAACAGGGACTTCCCTAGCAGTCCAGTGGTTAAGTCTGTGTGCTTCCACTGCAGGGGGCGTGGGTTTGATCCCTGGTTGGGGAACTAAGATCCTTCATGCTGTGCAGCACAGCCAAAAAAAAAAAAAAAAAAAGAAAGGAAAGAAAGAAATGCAACAGATTTCTGCATATTAATTTTGTACGCTGCAACTTTATCAAATTCATTGATGAGCTCTAGTAGTTTTCTGGTAGCATCTTTAGGATTTTCTGTGTATAGTATCATGTCATCTGCAAACAGTGACAGTTTTACTTTTTCTTTTCCAATTTGGATTCCTTTTATTTCTTTTTCTCTCTGATTTCTGTGTCTAGGACCTCCAAAACTATGTTGAATAAAAGTGGTGAGAGTGGACATGCTTGTCTTGTTCCTGATCTTAGAGGAAATGCTTTCAGTTTTTCACCATTGAGAATGGTGTTTGCTGTGGGTTTGTCATAGATGGTCTTTATTACGTTGAGGTAGATTCCCTCTATGCCCACTTTCTGGAGAGTTTTTATCATAAATGGGTGTTGAATTTTGTCAAAAACTTTTTCTGCATCTATTGAGATGATCATATGGTTTTTATTCTTCAATCTATTAATGTGGTATATCACATTTATTGATTTATGTATATTGAAGAATCCTTGAATCCCTGGAATAAATCCCACTTGATCATGGTGTATGAACCTTTTAATGTGTTGTTGGATTTCGTTTATTACTCAGCCATAAAAAAGAATGAAATAGCAACATGGATATACTTAGAGATTGTCATACTGAGTGAAGTCAGAGAAACAAATATCATATGATACCACTTATATGTGGAATCTAAAAAATGGTACAAATGAGCTTTTTACAAAAAAGAAATAGAGTCACAGAGGTAAAAAAACAATCTTTGGTTACCAGGGGAAAAGGAGG
Organism: Balaenoptera borealis; assembly: GCF_965194805.1. Lineage (NCBI taxonomy): Eukaryota > Metazoa > Chordata > Mammalia > Artiodactyla > Balaenopteridae > Balaenoptera > Balaenoptera borealis. The sequence continues at coordinate 4,901,268 of NC_138861.1, read as the reverse complement.
GAGCGGGATAAATTGGGAGATCGGGATTGACATATACACACTACTATATATAAAATAGATAACTAATAAGGGCCTGCTGTATCGCACAGGGAACTCTACTCAAGGCTCTGTAATGGGAATAGAATCTAAAAAAGAGTGGATATATGTATATGTGTAACTGATTCACTTTACTCTACAGCAGAAACTAACACAACATTGTAAATCAACTATATTCCAATAAAAATTTAAAAAATAATTACAAATTTCAGGATCAGGAGTTTTACCCAGAACTGAGTGCTTCACAGTTTACTATAAGTACAGCTTACAATAAAAATGGTGTGTTGGGGGGCAAGTTATATATTTCAAGATAAATGTCCGGTCACAGTGTAATCTGTGATATATCCATAAAACTGAAAGATTCAAATTAAGGCTGGATTTCTCAAATTATAATACCCAGGTTATTGATAGTGTGTGTATGATATATACATCATATCAATTTAAATATATATATTTATCTGTTAATAATTCTGATTTTCAGTTGTTTATTTTTAGTAATTTTGTATCATACTTTTGATGTTCAATTGTTTTATTCCTGTGTACGTGTCATCTAGTTACCACCATAGGACTTCTGCAAATGCTATTTCTCCTAGCTTTGTTCTTCTTCCCATTATGTTTTCTGCTTTAAACTTTCAACTCTCAGCTCTATCATCACTCCAGGGAAACTTTTCTAAGTCCAGTAAAATCCTGTTATTTCATTCCATTAGATCACCATGTGCTGCTACTGTCCAAAACTAATGAGTTGTAATTTACACTAATTCCATCATTAATTGATTAAAAGATTCCTCTTCCTTTAGACTCAGGAATCCTCTCTGTTTTTATTCATTATAATATCTTTAAAGTTTAATTCATGTTTTTTTCACGTCTTTTCACATATTTATTAAATATATAAGTTAATATATAAATAAAAATCAGTAAAAGTAGTACTTTATAGTTTGTTCTCTTTTTGCTCTAAAAATATATTCATTTTAATGTTCTGTTTTGGCTTGAAAGTAAAAATGTATCTGTCAGGTTTTTTCCTCATTATGCAAACTTTTTCATGTTTCATGAAAGTCATTCAATAATGCATCTCTTTGTACCAATGGACTTATTTACAAAACAGAAACAGACTCACAGACATAGAAAACAACCTTATGGTTACCAAAGGGGAAAGGAGTGGGGGAGGGATAAATTAGGAGTTTGGGATTAACAGATACTCACTACTATATATAAAATAGATAAACAACAAGGATCTACTGTATAACACAAGGAACTATATTCAATATCTAGTAATAACCTATAATGGAAAGGAATCTAAAAATCCTATATATAATTCAGTTATATATATGTATATATATAACTGAATCACTTTGCTGTACACCTGAAACTAATACAACATATAAGTCAACTATACTTCAATTAAATAATTAAAAAATAATAAGAACACACCTCTTTGAATATACCAAGCACATGGCTTTTATCTTATTTTTTGTTTATTACAAAAATAATCTCAATTTAGAGATGATCTTCCTTGAATTTTCAAGCAATGTTGCTTTTTCCTTATGCTATATTAACATTTTATAACCTCTGTAGTGTATATTTTTTCATTTGCTCTTTCTTATGTTTATTTATTCTTAAATATAAAGATAACTATTCACCTTAAATATATTTTGGATTTGGATAACTAATTATTATATTAAACTAAAAGAAAAAAATTGTAGAAATTATATATCTTCAATAGATGATTTTAGCTGTTTCCTTGGATGATTATCAATTATTGTTTTGATAAAAAAGACTAGCATAAATTTTTTTATGTTGCATTTTTATGGATGATTATTTTGAGAAACTTTGCTTTCTCATAGCAATGTCACTCAATTTTTTGAACTCCCTAGAATTCACCAAAATCAAAAAGTGAGCTAGAAGCACTGATGATTTTTAATGATCTTTAAGCTGACATTTTCAATATGTTCTCCTTCAACTTTTGAAACCAAAGATTGTAAACCACAAGACTTCAAAGGATTTTTTACTAGTATGAGAGCTACTTTTGTTGTTTCTCAGAAATATAACCAAAGGCTTTATCAAGAATTATAACAATTAAATTTGCCTGTCACTCTTTCACTTAGACTAATTCAGAAAAGCTGAAATTAATTATTCTTTGTTAATGTACTTCTGCCAATAAAAATATTTTTGATAAAATGCTTTTATCATTATTTTTGCTTGGACCTGATGATTTAGCTCACATCGCATACAGAAAATATCCATCACATGACGTAAAAGAAAGGCAGTCTGCATTTTCGAACCAAATAACCAATACAACTTACTTTCTGTTAAAATATAAACCTTACTGTAGTTTTCTGCAGAAATGAAGATAATAAAGTATTCTTAAGCATATAATATAACCACTCATGTTATATAAGGGGAAGGAAACCTTTATTGAATGCATTGTGTAAAATGCACTAACAAAGATAACTGTCATGTTAACATGATATAGATCTTGTATAAGTTACTTATTTATCATTATATAAGAACAATTAAACTGTTATTTTTCATTAATTAATTTGTGATAATGCAGAGTAGCTAAAACAATGCATTTTTAATAAGAATAATGTCAAAATGCATGTTATTTAACCAGGGATTGAACCCGCGTTCCCTGCAGTGGAAGCGCAGAGTCTTAACTGCTGGACCACCAGGGAAGTCCCAAAATGCACATTATTTTACAGTAATTTTGAGTGAGTACATATAACGATCAGATGCTTAGATTTGAGACTATCTTTTAGAGAGCATAATTAAACATTTAGATATAATTTTATTAATTTTATTTTGGATCATGATTAACTTTTTCTAAACTAAACACTAAAATCTTTAGAAAGTCTCTGTGAATCTTCAGAGGTATGTCTACTCCAGTTTATAGACCTTTGCTCTGGTGGACTTTGCTTCAGTTTGCATATTAAATACATTTTATTATACATAATTACTTTCATTTTATTCACCTTCTATACTATGGTTAAGGTATTTTTCAAAACTTATGTGTGCAGGTAACTTTTATTCTCTGTGGACACCATTTTGAGATGATAAAGTTAATATCATAAAATATTTGCTTAATGTTTTCATATTTGCTTAGGGTTTAAAATCAGATTAGATTGATGGAGAGCAACCTGGCTTAATTTGTGCTGCTTAACACGCACTTCTTTCACTGCTGACCTAGGAACCGAGATCAGAGTTCCCATTCTTCTGTCGTCACGTATGCTCTCCATGCAGCTTGGGTGCTTTGGAATCTGGATTGCCTCAAAGGTTATATCCCTTATCATGTATCCATATTGCTGTTATTCCTAATTCTGCTCAAAGAGTGTCAATATTTTCTGCTCAGTGTCCAAGGACATTTAGATGTTTTTCACATTTCCCCTTGACCTTCTACCTTCTCCTGGATCATGCACTTTTTGTTTGTTATCCTATGAATGTAAAAATCAGAAAGTTGATGGCAGTGGAATGACAGATAAAGTATAAATTAGGTCAAGCAAGCTCAGCAAATAAGAAATGGACAATGGCTCCCAATTTGTTTAGATTATTTTCTACTTATTGAAGTCATTGTGTCCCTGAGTGAAAAGTATATAAAAGGGTTAGTTTGAAAAAAGTCCCTACCTTTTAAGAGGTATTGATGCACTTGGAGTTTAGCATAAAGTATATGTTTAGTTCAAAACTGTGCTTTGTAATCCACCTACATGAGTTGCACAATTAGTGGAAAATGCCTCTGGAATATGGTTCATAGTTTTCTATTAATTAAGATTGAGGACTGACATCAATTTTTGTATCTCTGTGTTTACCTACAGAAGTATTTTTATAAAGGGTTGGGATAACCTATGTTAGATGATGCTTGTCAGTACGTGGTTTGACTTGGGAATCATTTCTGCTATTAAGAGGACCAAAATTGCTTTTGTTTTCAAAAATCTATAGAGTTGTGGATGTGCTTTGTTCTTTTATAAATTGTTTCTTCTTTTAGTGAAGCTTCATGTATGTTACTTCATCTTTGTTCAGACTTCAACCCATGCTAGTCCTGGCTTTAATTTTCTGCAGATGGATTTATTACCAGGACAGTCTTTTAGCTAAATACCTACTTTATTTCACCATAAGACACATATTTCTAAAATAAAACAAATGCACATTAGACTTGAAAAAAATACTAGTTTCATTTCACAACTCTCTCTTCTAATAAATATGGAGTAAAATGTATATAAAAATTATTGCTTTCATCTCTCTCTTAATATCTTCTACATTATCCACTATTTTCCATCATCTGTGTCTTATACCCATTTCAGATTTTGAAAGGATGACCAACTTATTGTCCTTTCTACATTTAGTACATAGTATTCATTCTTAATTTCATGTCTGTGTAATTTTTAATCAATGTTCAAATTGTCTTAGGATGGTTGATGCTAATCTTTTTTTTTAATCTATAAATAACATGCAGCATTATATTTGTTTCAGGTGTACAACATAATAGTTTGATATTTGTAATACTGCAAAATGATCACAACAATATGTCTAGTTAACATTTGTTCTCATACATAGTTACAGAATTTTTTTTTCTTGTGATATAGAAGTTTTAAGATCTAGTCTCTTAGCAACTTCAAGTATTCAATACAATCATATTAACTATAGTCACCAGGATATATTACCATTACCTCCCCAGGACTTATTTATTTTATAACTGGAAGTTTGGAACTTTTGATTCCCTCCACCCATTTGTCCATACCCAACCCCCACCTTTGGCAACCACCAATCTGTTCTCTGTATTTATGAGCTTAGTTTTTTTGTTTTCCTTTTTGCTTTTTTTAGATTTCACATATAAGTGATATCATACAGTTTTTATTCTTTCTCTGTTATCACTTATTTCACATAACATAATACTGTCAAGGTCCATCCACATTGTTGCAAATGGCAATATTTCATTTTTTCATTGCTGAATAATATTACATTGTATGTATATACACCTCATTGTCTTTATCCACTCACTGACAATGAATTCTTAGGTTGTTTCCATATCTTGGCTGTTGAAAATAATGCTGCAATGAATAGAGGGGGGCACTTATCTTTTTGAGTTAATGTTTTCATGTTCTTTGGAAACATACCCAGAAGTGGGAATGCTAGATCACATGGTAATTCTACTTTTACTTTTCTGAGAAACCTCCATATTATTTTTCACAGTGGCTGTACCAATTTACATTGCCACCAACAGTGGACAAGGGTTCCTTTTTCTCCACATTCTTGCCAACATGTTACATCTTGCCTTTACGATAATAGCCCTTCTAATGGGTGTGAGACAATATCTCATTGTGGTTTTGATTTGAATTTCCTGGATGATTAATGATGTTGAGCATCTTTTCATGTACCCGTTGCCATCTGCATGTCTTCTTTGGAAAGATGTCTATTCAGATCCTCTGTCTATTTTTTAATTGGAGTGTTTGCTTTTGCTATTGAGATATTTGAGTTATTTGCATAATAACCCCTTCTTTCAAATATATGATTTGCAAGCATTTTCTCCCATTCAGTTGATTGCCTTTTTTGTTGTTGATGATTTTCTCTGTTGTACAAAGACTTTAGTATGATGTAGTTGCACTTATTTATGTTTGCTCTGGGCTTTGCTTTTGGTATCAAATCCAAAAAAATCATCACCAAGACAGACCAATATCAAGAAGCTTCCTGCCTATGTTTTCTTCTAGGAGTTTTATGGTTTCAGGTCTTAAATTCAAGTCTTTAATCTCATTCTGAGTTAGTTTTCATGTATGGTATAAAATAGTGGCCCAGTTTCATTCTTTTGCATGTGACTGCCCAGTTTTCCCAAAACAATTTATTGAAGAAACTGTTCTTTCTCCATTGTATTGGCTCCTTTGCCATAAACTAATTGACAATATATGTGTGGGCTTATTTCTGGGCTCTCTATTCTGTTCCATTGGTCTATGAGTCTGTTTTTAAGCCAGTAATGTACTGTTTTAATTACTATAGCTTTGTAATATTGTTTAAAATCAAGCAACATGATGCCTCCAGCTTTGTTCTTCTTTCTCTAGATTGCTTTGAATATTCAGGGTCTTTTGTGATTCCCTACACAATTTAGAATTATTTGTTCTATTTATGTAAAAAAATGCAACTGGAATTTTAATAGGAATTGCACTGCATCTGTAGATTGCTTTGAGTAGTGTGGACATCTTAACAATATTAATTCCTCTAATCCATGAGTATGGAATATCTTTCACTTTATTTCTGTCTTCTTCAGTTTTTTCATAAATGCATTATAGTTTTTATTGTACAGGTCTTTCATCTATTTGGTTAAATTTTATCATAGGTATTTTATTCTTTTTGATGCAATTGTAAATGAACTGCTTTCTTAATTTATCTTTCTGATAATTTGTTATTAGTGTGTAGAAATACACATATTCCTGTATATTGATTTTGTGTCCTGCAACTTTACTGAATTCATTTATTAGTTCTAACAGGTTTTTGGTGGTGTCTTTAGGATTTTCTATGTATAGCATCATGTCATCTGCAAATAGTGACAAGTTTACTTCACTTCCAATTTGGATGCCTTTATGTCTTTTTCTTGCCTAATTACTCTGGCTCGGATTTCCCTTACTTTGTTGAATAAAAATGGCAAGAGTGGGCATCCTTGTCTTGTTCATGATTTTCGAGGAAAAGTTCAGCTTTTCACCACTGAGTGTGATGTTAGTTGTGGACTTATAATATATGACTTTTATTATCTTGAGGCATTCCCTCTATACCAACTTTCTTGAGAGTTATTTTATCATAGATTGATGATTAATTTTGTCAAACATTTTTTCTGCAGCTATTGAGATGATCATATATTTTCTTTTATTCTTAATTTTTTTATTATTAATGTGGTGTATTGTGTTGATTGATTTACAGATGTTGAACCATCCTTGCATCCCTGGAGCAAATCCCACTTGATCATGGTATGTCACCCTTTTAATGTATTGTTGAATTCAGTTTTCTACTATTTTGTTGACGAATTTTGCATTTATGTTTATCAGGGATGATGATCTACAATTTTCTTTTCTTGTGATGCCCTTATCTAATTTTGGTATCAAGGTAAAGCTGGCCTCATAAGTTCAGATGTGCTCACTCATCTTCTAATTTTTTAAAGATTTGGAGAAGGATTGGTATTCATTTGTCTTTGAAGGTTTGGTAGAATTCACCAGTGACGTTGTCTGGTCCTGGATGTTTGTTTGTAGAGAGTTTTTAAATTAGTGATTCAATCTCTTTTCTAGTAATTGATCTGATCAGATTTTCTATATCTTCATGATTCAGTCATAAAAGGTTTTATGTTTCTAGAAATTTATCCATTTTCTCTAGGTTGTCCAACTTGTTATATAATTGTAGTAGTCTTTTATGATCCTTTGTATTTCTGTGGTATCAGGTGTAATGTCTCCTCTTTCATTTCTGATTTCATTTATTTGGTCCGTTTCACTTTTTTTCTTGATGAGTCTAGCTAAAGGTTTGCCAGTTTATTTTAATTTTTTTAAAGAACCAACTCTTAGTTTTATCTATCATTCCTGTTGTCTTTTAGTCTCTATTTCATTTATTTCTGCTCCAAAATTTGTTATTTCCTTTCTTCTACTAACTTTGGGCTTTGTTTGTTATTATTTTTCTAGTGCCTTGTGTAAAGTTAGGTTGTTTACTTGAGATTTTTCTTGTTTCCTGAGGTAGGCATTTATCATTATGAACTTCCCTCTTAGAATTGCATTTGTTGCATTCCTTTAGTTTTGGTATGCTGCATTTTCATTTCCATTAGTTTCAAGGTATGTTTTTATTTTGCTTTTGATTTCTTCATTGACTAGTTGGTTGTTAAGTAGCATGTTATTTAATCTTTATGTATTTGTGGATTTTCCAGTTTTTTTCTTACAATTTATTTCTAGTTTCATACCATTGTGGATAGAAAAGATTCTTGATATGATTTCAAGCTGCTTAATTTTGTTTATACTTGTTTTGTGGCCTAACATATGATCTATCCTGGAGAATGTCCATGTGAGCTTGAGGAGAATGTATAGTCTGCTGCTGTTGGATGAAATGTACTGTATACATCTGTTAATTCCAGTTGATCTAACTTCCTTATTGATTTTCTGTCTTGATGATCTATCCATTGATATAAGTGAGGTGTTAAAGTCCCCTACAAATATTGTGTTACTGTCTATTGCTCCCTTTAGGTCTGTTCATGTTTGCTTTATATATTTAAGTGCTTTTCTTATTTCAGTTACTTGGATTCAATTCAATACTCTGAAAAATGAAAAATGACAAAAAGATGTAATTTGGAATATTCGGTGTTCAATGACTAAATCATTTTCAAGCACTGTGAATAGTGAATTGTCAAAGGAAAGATTAAAGAGGCTTTCCAAAAGACAGCATCAGAAACCTTGCCTTTAGCCTCTGTTGTTGTGAAGGTTGCCATGATGTTAGCAAGAGATGGAGCTAGGAAGAGACTGGAGGACTTAGCAAAATTTTAGAATTTATATAAATTGAGTGGGGTTTCATAGAATCAGCTTTGGACATTGGCATCCTCTGAATCCCATGGTAAAGTAGATGTATACCTCATTCTTGTTCTATTTTCTTAGGATTCCAAAGGGTGCAAACATCTAAAATATATGCATAGATGAGGGAAGCAAGAAGAGTTATTAGCAGTGAAAATTGTTTATCACTTTATTATTAGTCCATTTTTTTCTAAGTAGTTTCAGGATTAGCTCCTAAATCCTTGGATTACTTATTATTTTCTAGGATCTTCAGATACATCCCATATGAACAGTGGGGGAGGAAGGGGCATGTTATCAGAGAGGGTCAGGTATTGTCTGACATGTAAAAAGTGTTCTCATCAACCTAAAACTGACCTATAGAGTATAGCTGACAATTCAATTCCTGTTGAAGGAGGCTTGTTTATTAACCTGTGCCTTCTATACTAGCTTATATATTTATTTAACTCCTCAGTTTTCTACTCTTAGATCTACAGAATCAATCTCACTTCTAATTTTGTTTCTTAAGATGACTGAAAAAAAATCTATGACTAAGCCACTCTTTTAGGTGTATTTATTGGTTGCAATACCTACGCTGAGTAATTTTAATTATTATTGTGTGTGCACCTGTATTTTGCCAGCAAATAATATTCAGGATTCTAGTCTACTACATACTGATTGCAGATCAGCAACAATGTAGAAATAAGCAAGTGTGTTTGAAAAAATGAGCTTTCTACAATCCAACTATGTAATATCCATACAAAATTAGAGAATAAATTCCACATTCATAAATGATTTCCTAGGGTTTGTTTTAAGTGTGGTTATGGTATAAAATGTAAACGTTCATCTCAAAAACAGCAGTTTTGAAACATACCCATATACCACTTTACTGTTTTAAAAGACATCAGAAAATATTTTTACCAAATATACTATCATGATGTGATCACATATGCCATCTTAAATTAAAGGCCTTTAAGAATCATGTTATATGAAATACAGTTGGGATATTGAGACACTGCTGCCCATGACCATATATACTGCTTTGTTTCCTGCCAAAGTAATTGTGGTCATGTAGCTTCGACCTCTGTTTGGGCAAGGTAATTATCTTTCTTTGCTTTAATCTGTTCTAATTACTTTGGTTTCTTTATCACCATCACTCGCAAAGAACCTAATTGCTTTCTTCAAGATGCCAGCCCTCCTTGAAATCATCAGTATGCTTTGTCACTGAGGGAGAAGCTGAGCATCTGTTCCCCAATCATCACCTCCTCTTCTCATGAGAAAGCAGCTACAGCTGTTTTTAGTAAGATTTCTCATTTCATGTTCAGGGTTATGGAGAGGTTGATGTATGTTTTTCTATGAGATCTATTGAGGGAAGGCCAGGTTTTTAAGAAGTGCCCCCAGTATTCAATGTGGCAGTGAAGCACACTAGGGTTTTCTGCCTTGAAGTCATGGAGAGGATTTCATTCCAGCCTTCCATGAAGTGATATGCAATTTTTATTGCCTACTTCTAAATTAATGATACTGTCTAATTTGTGTTTCACTGCATCGTTTCTAACCCAGGCTATCAACAGAGAGGTAGAAGACCCTCTTATTCTGGCACTTTCACCTCAACTGTCACTGATATTATATTTCCACTCAGTAATAAGTCATGATTTGGAAGAGTTTGTCCTTCTATTTTCTATGTTCATCATAAAGAGTTGCAGATAATGAATACTGAGTGCATCAAAAAATAAGTAAACAAATTCTGTGAAGGAAGATTCATTACTACCAAAATGTCTTTAATCATTGCTTTGTAAGTGTTTAAAATTCCTTCCTTCCTATCTATCCCCTTATCAATATAACAATCGAATATCAAAAGAAGAAACAACAACAAAAAGCCTGCAGAAGCATAGGTGACTCATTTTCCTACCAAACAGCTTATGCATACAGGCTGCATAGAAAACTACTCTATTAGGGAACCCTGGAGGCCAGTGCCCTGAGCCTTGATGTTAGGTTACACATTAAATCTCTTTCATCTATTTTTCTACCATAAAAATAAGACTACTATTTGCAATTGTTTGAGACAGATATAAAAATTTTAAATATGTTGGCCTCCTTTAACTTTCTTCCTGTTAACTGAGGACACAGGAACTTCCATTTTAACAGAGAATAGGCTAAGATGACCACGCATTACCACCAGTGGGACTGGAGAATCCCCTCCTTCACTCACCTCACAAGGGACACACAGACCTTTCAAGAGAAAATAGGAAGATGGAAGTGAAAAGATCTGAAGCCCCTTATTGACTGTAGGAAGGTTGTCCTTTCTGTTTCTAAAAGTCTTAGCCCACAAATACACCTCTTTCTTTTTTATATAAAATATTTTTGAAGGAAGAGTACGTATTTGCTATCTCTGCTTTTAGCTCTCAGTCCTCTGAAATCTGACTTCTGAATCTGTGTAACATGGAGATGACTTGTGATCGAATTCTAAGCTTACTACAACTTTAGCAAAAACTTCTATATTGTTTACTCTGCACAGGTCAAATGTTCTAAGAGCGTCACAAATATGACTTAATAAGAGAACCTTGACAGGAATACAGGTTTGTGGAAAGACATCATCAACAAATATTTTTAGTCTATATCCACAATCCACTGCTGCATCTGGCATTGCTGCTCACCCCACCTTCTTAGAATTCTCCTCTCACTTTTTATGAGGAAACTCTCACTGGGGTTTCTTTCTTAGTCCCCTTCTTGGGCCACTTTTGAAATGTTGGCGTCTTATTCCTCTACTCTTTCCTTTATATCCTGTACCTAGTGTGGTCCAAACACACTAAGGGCTGCAGTACACCTCAAATCTAGTTTTCTTTACTTGACTTCAATTTCTTTCTTTTTTCTTTTTATTTTTTTGCTTACGTATATTCAATAAATGTTTCCACTTCCCCAGGGTCCTCAAAAGCTAAGATTTACAAAGTAAAATATATTAACCTCAAAACCAGTCTCCCTCAAACTTCCCCACTTGAAGTAATGCATCACTATCAATCTTTTTCCAAGAGTCAGGCAGGAGTCACCCAAATTAGTTCCCAGGTGCTTTGATTCTACACCTTTAATATCTCTAACACTTTGACTGTAATTTTTGTAGCAATTTCTTGTATAAAGCTACTCACTTGGTTCTCTCAATCTTTATGAGAAAAGTAAATAAATAAAAGATAGACAACATTCGCTTGGTATGTTTTCTAGAATTTGAATGTTTTTTCAAAGCGATTTTTAATGTTTGAAAACTCTACGTTTCTCTCTATATATAATATAAATTTAGATTTAGAATCTATTCAATAAATACTATTGCTTCATCATTAAATACTTGAAGGCTTATAATCAGAGGAACAAATTAGAAAACTACAGCTCCATCTAAAAAGGGAAATCCATACACACTTTAATTATATCTCCATTTGCTTAAATATTTCATCTAAAATGTAAACAACTTCCTATATACGCAGTGTTCTACAATATAGATCATAAAAATGGTTATTAAATTTGAAACAATATTAAGCTAAATAATTTAGAATATTGAAAATGCTTTTAAGGTAGTCATTAAAAAATCATTACACATCTTTTCTAAGAGAGATTTAAATTGAATGGTACAACATTACCATGTTCTGCTTGATTTAAAACAAGAACACTAAACATTTTACCCAGAAATCCGTTTCTCAATCAGGTGAATTATATATAGAAATTATCTTACAAAAAAATGTTTATTGTCAAAGTAATATAAAGAACCACATATGAAATCCTTGGAATATATCCTCAAAGAGTATTTTGGATTCTTTGAATGACCAAAGATATATGAAGCCAGGGTGTATGGCGGACGAGCACTTTGGGGGTAAAGTGAGATGGAACAGTCATCTTTTTTAAAAAGTACATTTTATTCTACTTTAATACATACAATATTTTATAATGTTAATAATTTCAAACATAATGAAAGAGCATAAGGAAAATATTAGAAGGTGCCTCGCTCCTTTTATTCTCACTTATTTGTTCCTAGATGTAATTGCAGTTTCTGGCGTTTTCTTCCAAAAATTATATTTAAATTTTCAATCATTAAATTTAGTAATTTACTTTTATTATTTACCTAAAAATAAGATTGTATTAAACACCTATTCTAAAATAGTTATATATCATAAAGAGTTAACATATGTTAACTGCATATGAATTGCCTTCATTCATTTTAGAATATATATATATATATATATATATATATATTACTTCAACTCATATGAGTCTGAGAGTTTATTTAGGAATTTTGTATTAATGGATATTTATTCATTTTTAGTTTTATTTTCATCTAATACCAAGAATCCCTCAAAAACTTGTACATGTATATCTTTCTATCATTTGTTATGCAACTGTGTCCTTAGGAAGTAACTTTATTATTCTATTTCACACTGCTTCTCTTCTGTTATTCCCATACTCACCACATGTCTCAAGTTGTTTTTTTCCCACTGCTATGTGTATATTCAGAGAGCAATTTTCACACTCTAAAAATACATTCAATTTAGCTCAGTCATGAGGTTCTTCCCCAATAGTCGGCTACATTTAATGTTATCTATCCAAACTATTTCTAGTCTTCTAAATTAGTGACAACATCTCATAACTGAAATTCATGACCACCCCAAAACATTTCTTATAAGAAGAAGTTGTCATTTCTATTACTTGTTTTACTGGTCAACTTTTTTTTGTTTTTATTCTGTGAAATTAATGGCAGTACATATTTATTTCAAGACTCACATGTAAAATAATTAGGTGTCAATCCAAGTCTGAGTAAATATAAAATAAAACCTCTGTTTTCTTTTCATATAAACTGGATTTATTCCAGACATCTTTTACATTTAATGAAAAGTCACCTAACAGAATATGTTGAGGATCTCTTTTAAAATATAGCTATATTTTATGACACAAGTTTATATTGCTAAGTTATTATGGGTGGCGCATCCTTTTGTGATGCTGTTTTAATTCTGTGGACTATGCTTTGAATGGCAATGGTGTGACAAAGCTCATAGAAGTGTATACGGCAGTGACCTCTCCATCTGTCTCCTTTCTGATCAGACTTAGTTCTTTAAGTTTGCATGACTGATAACTGGAAATCTTCAATGCAGTTAAGTTAATAGTCATATGCCAACCTAAAAAGTGGTGGAAAAACAAAATTTAAGGTCAGAAGAACACCCTTTATTCCTCATATCAATTAAGGAACGACATAGATTTTTCTCTCTCTGTGCCAGTCTTTGATTTCCTCTCCACTTTATGCTCATTTTCATTGTTTTACACTTCTGCTGAATTCTGATGAGGATGCAATGTCCAATCCAATCTGTTCAGCCTTCAGGTAATTACTTTGTATACTTAAACTCTCATTCCATTGAAATAAGATGAATAAAATGCCAGAATACACAGTGACCATTTGAGCAGCAACCAGAGGTAATTGTCAGTCTTAACCTTTGCCAACCCAACTGATGTTTCTTGATAATGTAGTTGTCAAGGATGTTTCTCCAATGGCATTCTTGTCTGGCTAGGCATTGAGTTTTTAAAGCTGAAGTTCTAACATTACAATATCTGCTTTATAATTAATTCTGAATTATAGAGATTCCAAATTGAAGAGCTCTGAACGGCCAGTAATATTAGATAAATAATGAAACATTTTAAATCAGACAGAAATTACTAAAATAGCCAAATAACTATTTCAAAGTCTAATCCAGAATAAGTGTGCTGGAGTAAAAGATTAAAAATAGCAGAAAATTAAATATTAAGTAAATGGGTGGCCAGACTGAAAGAATGAGATTACAGAACTAATTTATTATTCATTTAGATTAATTAGCCTACAAATTCAGTAGACTCTCAGGAACTTCACACACACAAATGCTTTTGGTTTTGGTTTCCCCTTTGATAGCTAGGGAAGTGTAGAAGATAAATTGTTTCTAATTGTTTTTCTTTAAAATAAAACATGGAATGACCTAGGAAACTTTCTCAAAATGAAAATTAAATCTGGATGTTGATTCAACAAATACCATCTACTTTCTATAATGTGTAACTCAAAGCCTAGGCAATCCAACAGACCCTGGGGCATAATGAGACCAGTTTCCTTCATCCAGCAGACAGAACTCAATGTTGCTGCATTCTCCTCTGCTGTTAAATGGCTCTGTCTGCCACTTATACTGGTCACTCATGGAAACTGGGCTTATAAGACCAAACTTTCACATTTATGCAATGATTTACAAAGTACTTGTACACGTACTATCTCATTGAATCAATAATCTGACAATCTCTAAAACTGTTCATGTTTTAAATGACAATATTGAGATTATAAAACAGATGTGTCTGGTGTCCAGTTAGTAAGTCTTAGAACCAGGCTTGAAGTTAGAGCTTCTCTCTCCACAGATGATAACTTTGATCTTTGAATGCAGGGATCCTTCCCTGACCCCCTAGCACATGATACTTTAAACAACTGAAAAATAACACACACATGACCTGTCATTGGCACTACTGTTCTTAGTGTAAGTATACTACCAGGGCTTTCCTCTTCTCCCTCTCCTGAGACCATGCTTTCACTTTATAACTAGAGAATATATAAATAAGTTGCCAGTGTACCGATGTCTGACAAATACATGTAAACTATAGGCTATTTTCTGATAATATATCATCCAGAACTATCCCTCTGAGGATTTTTAACATTCTTGTGGTGCTTCTGTCTTTGTAGAAAGTCAAGTAATTTTTTTTTTTAAACAGTAGGTCTTGATTCAATTTTCATAATAGTGTCCTGGAGAAATTTATCCTCATTCCTTCATGTCTTGAAAATGCAGAAGACAGCATCTTATTTCACTTAAGTCCTCCCTGTTGGATTCCCTTTTTGATTTCCTATTTTGACCATGGCAATATTATTCTCTCATTTTACTAGTCCCGAAAACCCAATAATCTTTAATTTCTCTCCTGTTCAACTTAGATGCCATGACTCCCCATTTCCTATCCAAGACAATCACTTTGCCACTCATTCCTTGTGTGCGTTTGGGCAAGTCAGACTCTGTGCTTCAGTTTCGTCAAAGGCAAAATCTAGATAATAAAAGTACTATCTCATATGGGTCTTGTAAGTTTAAAATGTGGTTTTATTTCTTATATGTACAGCTTTTCATATAATATCTGACATATATTAAGCAATTAATAAGATTAGCAATCTTAGCCAAGTGTACAAAATTCTCTAAAACCTCATTCCAAGATTATACTAAATCCCATTCATTGTAGTCACAATTTCCAAGTTGTCAGACTGATCTCTTTATTTTTCACATGATGTCATCATTAATCTGCTGCCACACTTTTTCCCAAAATGATGTTCTTTATTTATAATGTCTTCTTATATACTTTAGAATGATAAAATTTTAAGTATTAGTAACTAGACACTTAGGGACACAGTTTAAATAGTCCACCTTTCAAAGGTAATTTTAGGTCTTTCAGCACAGGGAAATCTCTCCACATTCTGGACTCATAGGACATATTACTTAATTTATGACATTTTTGAGAGGATAAAATAATATGAAGAGTTTAGTCCTATGCCTGATAAACAGTAAATATTCAATAAATGTCAAATACAATACATATATAAAAATATGATAAATAGTATCATTATTTATTAATTATGCATAGCAATTGACTCATGCACTGTCTTTTGACAAATTGCTCTTTCTGCATTCCATTTAAAAATATATATAAGAATGTATCTTTCACATCCATGTTTATCTTGTGTTCTCAACTCAACTGCAGACTATTTTGATTAGATGAATATTACTATGTCTTCAGAATGTATCAAATATGTCAAAATTATGATAAAATTTTGATAAAATGTTGTAATGGTACCTCTACCCACCAAATTCAGTTTTAAATATGGAATGTATTTCATGCCAAATATAATAACATAGGGTTTCACATAAAATATTAAAGCCACAGAATTTTGTAAGGGAAGCTTTGCCAGAGGGAATAAACTGCCTTTGGATTCCCTAAAACAAAAATGGAAGAATTATCATTCAAAACCTGTCAGCCTACTCCCTGTCAATGACTTGTAACAACAGTGTGATGAGAATTACAGTTGCTGGAATATGACCATTCTTATCTTATTCTGGCTGCCTGGGAAGCAGGAAGACTTGAGTAATGGTGGGCTTGGCCTCTGTCCTCTTTTCAAGCTGATCAACTGGATAAAAGAGAACACTATACTGAGTTTAAAATCATCAATAAAAATTGGAGAAGGAAAAATATTAAATGAAGCCCTTACTATCAGAATTTAAGTAGATGTGTTGTGGTGTGTGTGTGTGTGTGTGTGGTTATGTGTGTGTTTGCTCCAACTCACAGATTAGAATAGACACATAAAAGTTAGGCTTCCTAAGAAAAAGTAATTAACTGAGAGAAGACACTTCTTCCATACATTACCATTTTTAAATACAAAACATATGTGAATCCCTAAATTGGTTTCAGATTCTCATCTTTAATCCTTGAAGATGAGACAGTTTCTCTTCGTAGAAGGATCTGTGGGAAGAGAGACTATCCTTTTAAGACCTTTTCTCCCTATCAGTAAGCATAGCTCTCATAGATTTGCAGGGCCATTTGCTGAAAGTCACTCCCCTTATTCAACAACTGTATTTGTCAAAACTATTAAAACAACAGGACTATCCTGAAACCATCTAATATATCCATGCATAATTTGTCTTTCTATATTCTGTAATGTCTAAGCATGGCATTTGTTAATTTTTAATACTTGAACTCTCTCACAATGAGAAGTTAAATCAACACTGGTTTGCAATGATTCTTTCATGTCATTATCTGCCTTCAGATTACAGGTCAATACCCAGCCCTCTCATGTTTCATAATACATACTTCCCCCATAAGGAGAAGATATATATCCTTAGATAATAAACAACAATATGTGAATGCAAATTTGTTTTCTAGTCGCTATTTGGGTTATTCACTACATAGAATGATTATACTACATGTAAAATCTGATGCAGGTTTCATACTATTCAGAATAAGTAGCAATATAATACAATAATATTAGCAACAAAGAATACTGTGAGAAAATGTCAGAACTGTGCTTTAAGAGCTATTATTTATGTTGTGCAAAATACTGTTAAAATCGTATATCAAAGTTAGAGATAGCAGAAGAGAAAAGAATAAGATTAAAACACACTTAAATGGAATTAAAGATAAGGCAAATACAATTAACTTTAGGTTATTCAAAGTGATAAAGGAAAACAGAGGCATGAATAAATTTTAAAAGTAAATAATAAAACAAAACCTTCCTTAATATGTTTAATTTAAGTTCAAAATAAATACAAAGTTGTTTTTATTTTTACATATGTACATGCAGGATTATCCATTACCCAGGCATATTAAATTAATACGCAGATGGTTTACAGTAACCTAAAATTATGTTGGTTGATAGGAGAAAACTGAATATAAACTATGCTATGTATTAAATGTCTACAGATGACTCAGTCTTGACTATAGAGTGCATAGTTCAGACAAAAGCAAAATTTGACTTTACTTGAAGAACACAGGGCAACAATAAAGTATTTCACATATATAAAATTAAAACCCTCTTCTAAGAATTTATTTGGGGAAATGAAAAGAATGAGATCAGTGACCTTTAGAAGTAATATCTGAGTAAAACTAAATAAACCTCTAAGTGATCCCAGCGTATACTCTAACACATTAAGTCAACATGAAGCATAGAAAAAGGAGCCCCACGTTCATCACTATGGTTTCAACATTGGCCAAGATCCAATTTGGTGCTTTTAGTAACCCTAATCCAAAGGACAACTGGTTATTACAAGGTAACTACTAATTACTGTCAGCATTGGCATTCATGATCATCTACTAACTGCCACTTTTTCTGAAGGTATATTACCAACTTAAAATCAGATTTTCTGCCATTTGGAAAAGGGTGGCTTCTCTATATTGAGAGATTACAGCAAAATCAATCTTGAGCATAGAACTTGCTGTTTAAGCGAAGTTACTGGACTTAGTTGTTTATGAGGCTAAGGCCCTGCCGAGCTCTAAGTGCTTGAAGGACAGACTATTTTATTGTTCCCTCTGTATCTGTTCAACCTAGGAGAGGCCCTGGTCTCTAAGAATCGCTTAGTGTTTGTTGAATAAATCCTAGTGTCTCTTCTTTCCACTGAAGAATTAAAGTACTTCATTTTTTGCATGTGATATAACATTATAATTCAGCAAAAATCAAGCTCATGTTATTTTTTAGAATAGGAATTACATATCTAGGACCTAGATTTCTATATGATGTTATACTCTCACCCTTTACTTTACCCCACACTCTTCTTTTAAATTAAGAGTATATTCAATCACAGTCTACTCTGGAGAAAGTGCTTAGTCCAACAGTTATTTAATCTTGAAGTCTGTATATTCTTAAAACTGGAACTTGGCACGGGTACAGTGTGAGCAGATGTTTATGAGAGTTCCAGAACAGGCTAGACACTTAAAGATATTGAGTGATTCAGTGCACCGATTCTGCAAGCTGCTGTCAGAAGCAGAAAGGCTCTATGGTCTTTCTGTGTATTGCTGTTTTCTGCAATAAAATTTGCATTTTAATCTGCAGGGATGTTCCTATCTTTCTGCCAGCTAGTATCAGCGTCCTGTCCAGAATCATCAAACTAGAAGCATGACGGCCTTGACAAATATTGTTTTCATTTCACTTAGCAAATATTTCTTCCATCACTGAAAAGTTAACGCCTCCATACCAGAACTTATATTATTTTGGAGGGGTCTAAAACTTCATTTAAACCAACAAAAGTGATTTCGTAAGGAATTCTATTGCCATAACAAATCAACAGTTTGAATAAGGGAATAGTCATAGGGAGTCTCTGTAGCATCTGGAGTGCACAAAATTCAAAGTGCTCAAAGGGGGAAATATTGTCCTTAGTTATGCTTGCTCACTTTAGTGGAAATTGCACATGCATATCAGAGTAGAAGGACTTCCTGCTCAACTTGCTGAAAATTCTAGTTAGATACACACAGTGCTCATAATTATACCTATGGATTTTTCTAAAACCACATATGTAAGCAGGAATATAACTTAACGTGGGCTTGCCCAAAAACATATGCAAGAAGATATTACAACATTGAATTAAGAAAAAAAAAAAAAAGACCAGCTGTCAAATCACTAATACTTTCAGTTGCTGGAGGGATATTTAAAATGAGATCAACAGGAGAACAAAAAATTTCTCTGCTTCATTTTCTCAAAAAAACTATTAAGTGAATATTTTCCCAAGAGTATCCCCAGAGATGCTTGGCAAGATGTCCCCAAGGAAGCTATTCTAAATTCCATAAATTTGTTGAAGGTATCCTTTTACTTTCTAATATTTAGATTAAAAAATAAGGACAAATTGCACAAAATGTAAACTTGAGACTCTATAGAGCATCATAGTATTGTGTTATATGGATAAAATATTATCCCTTTATGAATGTAGCAGCCCCGTCCTGTTTCTTCTACTACAATTCTAAAAGTCTCCACTTATTTTCTACGTGTGTTCCTCTCAGTAGTAACATGTACATGTTCATAAAGCTACACGTTAGGAGAGGCAGAGTAGCATGTTATTTCAGAGCCAGCTCTGGAGTCAGGGACAAGCGGTTATTAATTTTGGCTATGCCTATTATTATCTCTGTAATGGCGATCCAGAAAGTCAGGAATAGTCTATTGTATGAGCTGGTGAACAACACAGCACCAGCATTTGCTATCCCAGCTTTGGTTGTCTCTCTCCCAGCTCTGCAGCTCCAAACCACTGACAGAAGGCAACACCTTTATCATATCCCTAGGACCATCACTTTCACCGCTTACCTATGTCCTGTATAGCCAGGCTGGTAATAAGGAAGCAATGCTGTGATTTGCTCTGTTACAATTTATAGAAATGCTTCATTTTCTATACTTTCAATTTTGTACAGTTTATTTTATAAAAATATTGATCAGCTATATTTAGTTGTATATTATATGATCTTGTAGCTAGAACTATGCACTGATTCATCTTTGTTTACCCCACATAACTTAGCTCAGAGCCACATAGGTAAGAAATGCTCACTGGATTATCATTAAATTAAGAAAACATATAGTCACTTGACTTACCTATTTAATTATGGACTTACAACAGGAGATACTGCACATTGCACACACCTTTCTTTATATTATTAAATATCATGTGCTTAGACTTTCATGAAGTTTTGGGAAAAGACAGGAACTGCTTTCTGGTATTCTTTTGATAAGAGAATAATATTAAAATGATGCCATTTTAATTTGCCACTGATTGCTCAGGATACAACATACTACATTCAAGGAGTGTCTATATTTGTTTCTATTAAGTGATTCCTCAGCACATTAAGATTATTGTACTACATTGTAATCCATGTTTTGAATACTTGGGGGGGCAGAGTTTACACTGAATCTTCTCCTCACAGAATTTGTGGTAGCTACTATTTCTAGAGAATATTGTCCACGGGTTAATAATAATTCTGAACCTGACTGGGACCTTATTTTTTTATTAATTAATGCTGTCCTTCATATTTTCCTATTACTCATGTTTTCTCAAAGCCTTGCTTAAAATATAAATCCTCATTGTTGAATACTGCCAGGTTGTAACTTCTACCACTGATTTCTGGCAACAGAATAGAGATTGGCTTTTTTACTAACATAAGGATTTCATTTGCTTTAATTTCTTCTACTTCTACTTGTGGTCACACTACTTCATGTTTTCAAATGATAACTCTTGAATATGCATTATTTGCAATTCTCCAACTTTGCTTTTGATGTGTTATTTTAGTTCAGGGTTATTTATTTATTTACATACACTTTTTAAAATGAGCACTGCTTCAACAACAACAAGCTATCTTCTAGAACCTAGAATTACCATGTTTTTAGTCACATTAATGACAGAAATGTAGATACATGAGTTTTGGTATTTGAAAATGAACTTTCCCCAAATACTGCATTTATTGTTGCTGAGTAATATAAAAAGTTAGTATTTAATTTCAAATACATCTTGTGTGATTATCTATGTGCTTGATATTCCTCACATTCTTAGTAGCAAGATTTCTACCTTCTAGACTCCCACACCAAATGCCTCATTTTGGGGGGCAGTCCCAAAGAATTCCTTACCAATATCTCCTCGACAAATATGTCAGAGGACTCATTCGATGTCTGTCCTATCCCTCCTTTTCTACTCCTGCTCCCATTTTTTTGTTATCTGCTTTGTTTGTAAAATATCTCAAAAAGTCTCTCTGGCTCTCCTGAAGAGAAAGCTTTGTCCACAGTTATGGTGGAATTCCTTCACACTCCACAGCTTCATTTACTCAGAGCCCTGGAGAGTAATGAGTCCTGTGTAGAACTGGAGAGAATCGCTCCCTCATAATTCTGTTAGGCCTGCTTGCTGAGTCCTGATTTTCACCAAAATTTTCCAACAGCTTCTGCAGCTAACCCTCTATTAGTGTGGGCGCAAGGTAAAACCAGGTGATTCTGTGGGGAACAGAGGTAATTTATTCCTCTCTATTCTCCTTAAACCCTTTCATATATATATATATTTTTTACTCCAGAAACATTTCCCTTTGCTCCAGTAATTTGATAACTAAATAATGCACACATATGTGTAGGGACATAGGTGTACAATTAATGAAGGTGTTGCCTTCCTCAGCAAAAGCTACTCTGACTAAAATAGCAGACACTAGGCACTTGATGCTATTGGGTTTAAATATGTGTAGTCTGAATTGAGATGTGCTGAAAATGTAAAACACACCGTATATTTAGAAGGCCTAACAAAATAAATGTGAAATCTCTAATATTTTATATTAATTACACTCTAAAAGGAAAATATTTTGGATATATTAAAATATCATTAATATCATTAATATTAACATAATCTGAGTCATTTTACCATTTTAATATGGTTACTGTAAAGTTTAAAATTATGTATGTAGCTCATATTCATGGCTCACATTCCATTTCTATTGGACAGTGCTGATACAGAGAATAATATTGAATTAAAATGCATCATTACATTGTCTTTCTTTTAATAGTTGTATTTATTTTCAATGTTAGTGTGTTAATTTTCTAATAATCCAAGGTACAAGGGCAACTGAGAAGATTCTATGTTTTCCATAAGACATGTCACATAATGCTATTTAATTCTCACATTATTTATTTAAAATTTGTTAGAATGTAAGCAAGGATTCCATATCTCATTTATTCAATAAGTTTCAGAATAAAATTACACTAAATAAAATTTCTTGTATATTTTTTGTAATCAAATATCAGCATTTGGTTCTTCTTCCAACAAGTCATTGAATTCTTAATTGCAATCCATTGGTAATAAAATTGAATCAGCAAAATGTTTGCCTTTGTTTAGAATGTTGAATAGAATATATTTTGCAGCAGGTTTTTAAAAAAAATTTAAATTAAATTATGTCCAAATGTTGTATTTGGACATGCTAAATTGGACATGCTAAATAGTATAAGAATTGTCCAGGTAAAATTATTTCTGACATATTTTCCTTGTCCTGTACCTTGGTTTCTGTGATCATTTATAATAAATGTCTGTAGTGTTCTTCAGGTTCTACCATAAAATAAACAATTATAAGTTTTATCTGTAAGGTAGTAACAAAGGCACCATGGAGCAAAATTTATTATATGGCTAAAAACAAATTTGATAAAATTTCCCTTATTTGTTAAAAATTGTAAAACATTATTTGTAAGATATAAATATGTAGATTAAATATGATTCCTGAGGATAAGTTAAATCTGCCTGGAAGTAAAGAAGCCAATTGATGCGGCATCAATTGCTTCAATTCTCTTTTTTGAAACATTAAGTGTTAATTCTTACGGATATGCATGTGATTGATGAAATCTACTCTACCTGCAAAGGTTAAGATAATTGTCATGTTAAGATAATTCTCTGGCTTTAATTTTAGGAAGATGAGACACATACTGTGGGAAATATCAATGAGAAGGGTAAGTAGTTACATATGTTGGATTACCACAAACAAGACAAATGATCACTATGATAGGTATTTGCAAATGTCTATTCTCCCATAATTCTTATATCTGTTGTTCCTCCTCAGAATGGGGTTGATATTTCTGGCTTCAATGACCCCTTTCATTCTGAATGCACTGGTTTATGAGAGAAAACCTAGTACATTATCTGTGTGGTATTTAGTCTTAATATTCAATTCCAATAAAATATTGATTCTGTTAAATAATTCATTATCAACTGAGGTTGAGGGCATATCTCTACAAAACTGTACTCTCGTGAACATATTACAAGCATCTGTAAAATAAAAATGCATTGTGCATGCCATTCTGTTTAACTTTTAGAATTATTTTAGGATAGATAAATTGAGTAACATCTTCAGTGATATACATACTTTTTAATAAAAGTTATAAGAAATGTATAAAATAAAAGAAAATGAGGACTTTTTTGAATGTAAGCATATGTAAATTATGTATCCAAAAGTGTTTCTATAACTTGTTTCTATTGTGTG
Organism: Balaenoptera borealis; assembly: GCF_965194805.1. Classification (NCBI taxonomy): domain Eukaryota; kingdom Metazoa; phylum Chordata; class Mammalia; order Artiodactyla; family Balaenopteridae; genus Balaenoptera; species Balaenoptera borealis. The sequence goes on along the minus strand of NC_138861.1, from coordinate 4,877,209 downwards.
TTTATATATTTTCTCTCCTGGTATCACAGTATTTTGAACAGCTTTAATAGCATTATGGACACATGGTAAGTATAAAGAAAACGGAAGTCAAGTTTAAAAAATATTATGAAAATGTAACTGAATTTCAGATGATTGCTTCCAGTATATAAATGAAGTTTTCACAGCAGCAGTAGCGATGGTAAACATATAGTGTAAATTCTGTAAACACATATAGGAACAAAGATGATATGTTCTTTCATAAAATGACTAGCGATTTTTCATTAATATGACATCAAGCTATAGAATGCAATTTTTAAACATATAAATGACTGTGAGAATTATTACAGACTATTGCAAACAGAGTATCCTGTAATTTATGTTGGTGTTTAGTCATTTAAATTTTGTTTCTTTTTATATGTTACCCTTGTTACTATCTTATAGATAAGAATTATAAATGCATATTTTATTATAGAATCTGAAGACCACTACAGATTTTTAGTATATAAATTGTATAAAATTGTTCTGTTGAAAAAGATATTTTATTTATTATCCTGAACAGGAATAAATATATTGCTAATTGATCTCAATTTGTCTCTATACTGCAATTAGAAAATTCAATGACATGTAAAAAGAACAAAATGCTGGCATTGGATTATATGAAATATTTGTGGAATTCATTTGAGAATAATATTAATTTAGCCTAATGTTAAAGAATTGGACTCTGATACTCTTATAGAAATTCTAGTAATTATTTAAATTAATTTCATGTAAAAATTGAATGAATTATATGGTGTGTCATATGAAGAATATTGAAACTTTTCAGTTACCTTTGCAAATTCGATTATCCAAGATATTACACAATCAACATCATTACTGATAAAAATGAATATTAATAAATGACAACACACTATAAATTTTAGACCTTACATTTAGGTCTTTAATCCATTTTGAGTTTATTTTTGTGTATGGTGTTAGGGAGTGTTCTAATTTCTTTCTTTTATATGTAGCTGTCCAGTTTTCCCAGCACCACATGTTGAAGAGGCTGTCTTTTCTCCATTATATATTCTTACCTCCTTTACCAAAGATAAGGTGACCATATGTGTGTGGGTTTATATCTGGCCTTTCAATCCTGTTCCATTGATCTATATTTCTGTGTTTGTGCCAGTACCATACTGTCTGGATTACTGTAGATTTGTAGTATAGTCTGAAGTTAGGGAGCCTGATTCCTCGAGCTTCGTTTTTCTTTCTCAAGATTCCTTTAGCTGTTCAGGTCTTTTGTGTTGCCATACAAATTGTGAAATTTTTTGTTCTAGTTCTATGAAAAATGCCAGTGGTAGTTTGATAGGGATTGCATTGAATCTGTAGATTGCTTTGGGTAGTATAGTCATTTTCACAATGTTGATTCTTCCAATCCAAGAACATGGTACATCTCTCCATCTGTTTGTATCATCTTTAATTTCTTTCTTCAGTGTCTTATAGTTTTCTGTATACAGGTCTTTTGTCTCCTTAGGTAGATTTATTCCTAGGTATTTTAATCTTTTTGTTGCAGTGGTAAATGGGAGGGTTTCATTAATTTCTTTTTCAGATTTTTCATCATTAGTGTATAGGAATGCAAGAGATTTCTGTGCATTAATTTTGCATCCTGCCACTTTACCAAATTCATTCATTAGCTCTCATAGTTTCCTGGTAGAATTTTGGATTCTCTATGTATAGTATCATGCCATCTGCAAACAATGACAGTTTTACTTCTTCTTTTACGATTTGGTCCTTTTATTTCTTTTCTTCTCTGATTGCTGTGGCTAACACTTCCAAAACTATGTTGAATAATAGTCGTGAGAGTGGGGAACCTTGTCTTGTTCCTGATCTTAGTGGAAATGGTTTCATTATTTCACCTTTGAGAATAATGTTGTCGGCAGTTTGGTCATATATGGCCTTTATTATGTTGAGGTAAGTTCCCTCTATGCCCACTTTCTGGTGAGTTTTTATCATAAATTGGTGTTGAATTTTGTCAAAAAATTTGTTCTGCATCTATTGAGTTTATAATATGGTTTTCATCCTTCAATTTGTTAATATGATTTATCACATTGATTGATTTGTTTATACTGAAGAATCCTTGCATACCTTGGATAAACCCCACTTGATCATGGTGTATGATCCTTTTAATGTACTGTTGGATTCTGTTTGCTGGTATTTTGTTGAGGATTTTTGCATCTATGTTCATCAGTGATATTGGCCTGTAGTTTTCTTTCTTTGTGACATCTTTGTCTGGGTTTGGTATCAGGGTGATGGTGGCCTCGTAGAATGAGTTTGGGAGTGTTCCTCCCTCTGCTATATTTTGGAAGAGTTTGAGAAGGATAGGTGTTAGCTCTTCTCTAAAAGTTTGATAGAGTTCACCTGTGAAGCCATCAGGTCCCAGGCTTTGTTTTTTGGAAGATTTTTACTCTCAGTTTCAATTTCAGTGCTTTGGATTGGTCTGTTTATATTTTCCATTTCTTCCTTGTTCAGTCTCAGAAGGTTGTGCTTTTCTAAGAAGTTGTCCATTCCTTCCAGGTTGACCATTTTATTGGCATATATTTGCTTGTAGTAACCTTTCATGATTTTCTGCACTGTCAGTTGTTACTTCTCGTTTTTGCACACGCCATGAGCCAAACCCCCCCCCCCCCGCCTCCCCAGGAGGCCCTCCTCTGCCTCTGGGCTGGTCTCTGCACCTGCTGTGGGTCTTGTGGGGACCACTCAGACTCTGAAATGGCCCAACTCCTGCGTTTGCTGCCCACAAAGTCCACAGCTGCCACAGCTAGACCATTTTCACTTGTGGAAACACTCATTGTCTACTCAGATAGTCCATAGGTGCAGGGTCTACCCAGCCAATCGCAAGGATTTAATCTGCAGCTTGTACAGCTGATGGAAAGATTTTCGATTCTCTTCCTTAGTCGCCCCATCCCTGGGGTTCAGCTTTGGCTTTATCCCCACCTCTGCGTGTGGTCCACCCACAGGAGTCTGGTCCTCAGGCTGCCTTGGAGCTCTTGGGTCTGCCCCAGTGAGGACAGGCGCAGAGGTGGTATGACTGCTTGGATCACGGGAGCCCCAGCAGTGCCAAATGTGCAGGGAAGCCTGAGGCCACAGGCGTAAGAGATATGGGCCTAGTGAGGGGCTTTTCTGGTGCCTGGCAGCAGGCACATGAGGGCCAGCGCTGAGAGGGCCTTTTTTTTATTGCTCAGCAGCCAGCACACAAGAGCCAGTCCTGAGTGGGCTTCTTTTATTGTCGTCGGCAGGTGCCAGTATGTGGGGAGAGAGAGGCTACCATAGTGGCTCCTCCCCGTGCGTGTGACTCAGCCGTAGCGCCTGTGTCCATGGCAGTCCAGTCTTCCTCTGTAGGCGTTCCCTGCTGTGGATTTCCTCCCTCCCGTCCCCTCAGTCCGTCTCCCCACCGCCAACAGCAGTTCTCGCTCTGGACCTGTTCTCCAGTCCCCACACTCCAGCTCCCAGCCTCCTTGCACACCTGTGAACATGCGTCTCAGTCTGGGCCACGTAGGGCTGTGGTACAGACCATCTGTGTAGTTCTCACTCTGTCCCGTCTGCCACAGATCAGCCACTTCACCCTCTTCTGACAGCCTCAAATGCTTCCCTTTTGTCCCAGTCAATTTCCCCGCTGGAGAGGGGGTTTCCCTGAATTCGGGAATCTCTCCTCTGCTTCAGCTCCCCTGCTCCAGGGTTCAGGTCCCATCCTGCTTCCCCTCCTCCTCCTCCTTCTCCCTTCTTTTTTCCGTCCTTCCCAGTTACACAGGGATCTTTATAGTCCTTTGTTGTGTCCAAGGTCTTCTGATAGTTTTCAGCCGGTGTTCTGGGAGAATTATTGCATCTATAGGTGTATTCCTGATGCATCCATGAGGAGAGATGAACTCCACGTCCTCCTACTCTTCCACCCTCTTGGTCAATCCTGTCTCCCCATGCTTTGTCTTCAGACAAAAATTGAGAAAAATCAGTGTAAAGATGATAAACAGACAGAGAGAGAGATGATAGAGTGATAGAGAGAGATGAGAGAGAGAAAGATTGATTATCAATGTCTATTTTAGCAAAGACTAATTGTGTCTAATTTTACAATCCTTTTTGTAATTGAATTTCTGACTACCTTTTCTTCTTTAAAAAGGCTGTATACCTCAGTCATAATCTCCTTCAGCCTGTTGTTTAAAAAATTCTTAAAAATATCAAATAGCAATGATGATCATAATACTGAATATAATGACTATATTATATATTTTTAAATCCCATATTTCAGTATGCACTGTGGTTTATACAGCGCCCATACATTTTAACATAAAATTCCATTATTTCTATATATTCAAAATATGTGAAACAAATTTACTAATTGAGATGTACACATTAAAACTGTGTATCAAGCAAATGTGCATTGTCTTATATGTTCAGAATTTTCAAAAGAAAGAATAAAAGTTATTAAAGAGTGAATTACAAGAATAATTCTTTCTCAAGTGTAAAGACTTTCTTAAGTTAAAAATTAATGTGATGGTATTAAAAATGTTATAATTAGTTCTACTTTGAAATATCCATCTATACATAATGAACTTGGAGATCTCAAAAGTATCAAGCAAAATATGGTATTATTTGAAAATGAAAAAGTGAAGTGGACTGTATTTAGAATTATTAGATTATGACTAATTCTTCATAAAGACTCATCTACAGTAAAAAAGAACTTTTTCAGCAGCTAGAAAACTAGTAAAAAATATGCTTTAGATCTGCTTAGGATAAAAATGACGAATTTATATCCAAGGATCACTGTAAAGTTACATAATATAATATCATTTAAAATTTAATAACATTAAATAGTCTTCATTTACACGATGTTTCTATTTTGTGTATTTTGGTGTTAATAATTTATGTCAGAATGATAATACATGTTGAAGTTTATATTTCATAGTTGCATTTCTATTTTGTGTCATGTGATATGTTTATAAGTCATTTTCAAAACTTAATGTTTAGTAAATGTTAAACTATCAAAGCACAAACTGATCTTCAGACTGATAACTAAATGTCAGTATTGTTATTTTACTCTAACAGTGCAATGATTAAATTACAGTAATGCTAGTAAGATTGGAAAACAAAGATGAAGAAAAGCAAAAAGGGAAAGAGGGAAGGAGATTAAATATTATTGTATTTTTTATATCATCTTATAATTTCCAAAACATTTTTACAAATAATTTTCTTGATAATTCCCTCCAAACCAAATTATTCCACATCTCATCAAACTCATCAACCCTCTGACAGGGTCATTCATTAACCTCCGTATCCCTGGAAGAAAACATCTATTAAAAAGAACTCAAGACCTGCCTTCTCCCATTATATTGCCAATTGTTTTCTTCCAACTCTGTCATTCCTTTATTCCCAATTCATATATTTATTTAAAATATTCTTGTTTCTGGGTTTTTTACTTACTTAGAGTCAATATCCTAAGCATATGTTTCTCACTTGACTCTATATTTATGGTCAAGTATTTCAATAATGTGTATTTAGAGGAAAGGAAGCAGTGATGATCAATGAATGCTATCAATCTATCCAACTACTACAAAATCCAAATGAACAACATGCTCCCTAAGAATGGGTCACATAAGGGTCAAGTGGAGATTCTTAAAGGAGAATCTTTCTATTATTTCATCTAAATGACTAGTAATCGAATGTGTAATATAAGTGCTAGATACCAATTCTGGAACTAAAAATATTTCACCATCTCAGCTAAACACACAGAGTTGGAGTTAAGTAGGTGATGGGAGAAAAGAGAGGGAAGAATAGAAGAGAAAGAAAAGGAAGAAAAAGTATAAGGGGAAAGGACAAAGAGGAAAAAAAAGGAGAATTTAAAACCCTAAGAGTCTCACCTGGAGATGAGGAGCAAGAGAAAACAGTCATCTTCACAAGGATAAATCATACTGTGAGGGGAGACAGGCAAACTATTAGTGGGGAAATAGTTGGTGGCTTGTTTTCATATTAAAGGAATAAGACTCGCAAACTGAGAAAAGTGGTAGCTTGAATATGTCACCCAAAAAGGGCAAAGGGAAGAAGAGAATAACATGTTCATTCAAGTCATCTTATGCATAATATAACATGAAAGAAATAATGTCAATTTACCTTATTGTTTCCAAAATGCAAAGACTAATTTTCCTAATGAAAGAAAAAAATTGTCAGATTAAGCTAAAAAAATAAAATAAAATAAAATAAGTCCAGCTATGACCATTACAAGAAACATCTTAAATGATGTAATAAGTAAAGTTTGGATGTAAGGAACATGGGCAGTAGGGGTCACTTGTTTCATTCACCCCCAATCCCATCCATCTATTCGCTCCTGGTGTAGCCATGACTGGAAGGAAAAAACACATTTCCATCGTCTCTTTCAGTTAAAGTCCTGTGTAATACAGCTTCTGTGAATGAGGTGCGATGGTACAGAATTAAGTGAGGTAGGTGCCATCTCCCTGCAGCAGTGGTGTCTGGCAAACAAATTTGATGGTTGTATTTGTGGTTACTGGGCTCAAATTCCAATACCTACACTAGGATTAGAAGCATAAAGTAGCAGTGGTGAATGTAGAAACAGCAGAAGTTTCCTAGATTCCAGATGGTCACTAGGGTCAGATAACCCCAGAAACAACAGTCTAATGGTAAGTCTTCCCCCACCCAACCCTTCCAATCATGTTTATTCATCAAATTCCCTTGAAATATCAACAATGATTTTCTGCTTTGGACTATGATAGAGATAGATGAGGAAAGTGAAAAGAAAGCAATAGATAAGGAACTAAACAGGATAGAGAGTTATATAAGGACATTTTTATACCATTATACAAATGATATAATGCAAGAATGCAACAAGGTGACACCTGCCTCACTTCCAAATTGTGTACCATTGTGCCATATTTACAGTAGCTATTCCTAGCTACTAAAGAGACAGGAAAATGTGTTTTTATCTTTCCAGTCATTTATAGCAGAGGAGGATAGAATGAATGCGATTGAGTGCAAGTGAAACAAACAAACAATGCACATATACATATATGTCAACTTTTTCTCACTTAATTTTAAGATGTTTTCATAAATATCATGTAGCTGAAGTTCATGTGGAACAGTTTCTATTTTAGTAGGAAGATTTAGAATTTAGTAGAATAGGTTTACATATATGTATAATTTTTATATATACCTACACTCACACATGTAACAATATATTTTCTTTTTTGTGTGCATGCGTATGCAACCTTTACAAATAATTTAAATATTTTATGTACTTGTTTACAATGAAACCTTTAGACCATATCCAAAGCTAACATTTACAAGACACATTATCTGATCATAACATATTCTAATTAAAAATAAGTGGTAAGATTCAGAACAAAGAATCTTGCTATTTGATATGAAAGAGTTCTTTCCTAAATAACTTACATCAAAAATAAATAAATACATGAATAAAACTCAAAAATTTAAATGACCTGGAAAGCTATGAAAAGGGGAAAAATTCATGCAAAAATGTTTACTCACAATGAGAAATTAAAATGTATGGTCTTTAATGCTATTGCCTTAAAAAAGCCAAAACTAAAAATAAATAAATTCAAATTTATCACTTGTGGTCATTCCCTCCCCACCTAATACCCTATTCTTCCTTGACAGAAAAGATCACTTCTTCCTTCCTCTTCCCTTCCTTCCTTCCTGTCTTCTTTCCTTCCTTTCTTCCTTTTTATTTCCTCTTTCAAACAATTTACTTCCTCTCAGCGAAGGAATAATGATCAGTTCAAAACTGCAAAGCCTAAGGGCCAAATCTGGCCCATCCCCTGCTTTTATAGACACACTTTGGCCGACCTGCAGCCTTGCTCCTTTATTTATGCACTGTCTGTGGCTTCTTTCACATTACCCTAGCAGCTGCAGTAGAGTCCGTTTAACTTATAGAGCTCAAAATACTACTCTCTGCCCAGACCTAGAGACTGTCACACTGAGTGAAATAAGTCAGACAGAGAAAAATAAATATCATATGATAACGTTTATATGTGGAATCTAAAGAAATCGTGCAAATGAACGTATTTACAAAACAGAAATAGACTCACAGACATATAAAACAAACTTATGGTTACCAGCGGGGAATGGGGCAAGGGATAAATTGGGAGATTGAGATTGACATATACACACTACTATATATAAAATAGATAACTAATAAGAACCTACTTTATAGCAAAGGGAACTCTACTCAATAATCTGTAATGACCTATACGGGAAAAGAAGCTAAAAAAGAGTGGAGATATATATATATATATTGACTGATTCATTTTGCTGTACAGCAAAAACTAATACAGCAATGTAAATCAACTCTACACCAATAAAAATTAATAATAAAAAAGAATGTGCCAACGTATGCCTTAAATTGTTGTTGATAATTCTTTTCTGCCTGATGCTCAGTATTTTTTCCTCCTTTGAGTTAGAACTGAGAGAATTCTGGACAAGAAGACATAAGGAAATGGCTGATGAAGGGCTTCTAGAAAGAATATTTCACATTTAAAAGAAAGAAAAAGAAACGTGAGAAGAGTTAATGGTTTTACATTTGTCCCCTTCTTCCTTTCTTTTCTTTTCTTTTTTTTTTAAATATTGGCAAATCAGATCCAGCAGTGTTATTTTTTAATTTTATTTATTTATTTATTTATTTATTTATTTATGGCTGTGTTGGTTCTTCGTTTCTGTGCGAGGGCTTTCTCTAGTTGCAGCAAGTGGGGGCCACTCTTCATCTCGGTGCGCGGGCCTCTTGCTATCACGGCCTCTCTTGTTGCAGAGCACAGGCTCCAGACGCGCAGGCTCAGTAGTTGTGGCTCACGGGCCTAGCCGCTCCACGGCATGTGGGATCTTCCCAGACCAGGGCTCGAGCCCGTGTCCCCTGCATTGGCAGGCAGGTTCTCAACCACTGCGCCACCAGGGAAGCCCCCCCTTCTTCCTTTTTTGAACTTGCCTTACACTGTGGCAGCCGTGTGACAGCGCAAAGCAACAAGTATGAGAAACACCCCATCATCAAATCATCATCATCTTCAAAAATGGCACCATGTTAAAGATGGCAGATTGATAAAATAGTGTTGGGTCCTTGCCTTTATAGTTGCATTCTTGCCATAGCTTTTGCCTATTTCCAAATATTTTTGTGAGATAGTTTATCTCTACTTTTAAATCAATAGTTATGTTTTATATTTTAGATTATATTATGAATTTTCCACTAGAATGTAAACTGAGTGAGTGCACAGGAAATGACTATTTAGTTTATTGCCCCTGGTGCTTGGAATAGTGTCTAAAACATGGCAAGCTCTTGATAAATCTTAATATTTTCAATATTTAATAATATATAACTCTATAACAAGAAATTTGGAAATCTAAAAGAATTGGGATATTTCTTGTGAAGCACATATTGCCAAATTGCCCCCATGAAATAGTCTCAATAGACAAACTTATGTAGAAAAAACTAGAAAAATGTTTAAATATTTAATAATATTCAAATACAAACTTTTAGTTCTAGCAACTTGTTAACTAGACAGCCAGAAACTCTTTCCACTGCAAATATCTAGAAATGCCACATACAATTTTTTTTTTTAAACATCTTTATTGGAGTATAATTGCTTTACACTGGTGTGTTAGTTTCTGCTTTATAACAAAGTGAATCAGTTATACATATACATATGTTCCCATATCTCTTCCCTCTTGCATCTCCCTCCCTCCCACCCTCCCTATCCCCCCCTCTAGGTGTTCACAAAGCACGGAGCTGATCTCCCTGTGCTATGCGGCTGCTTCCCACTAGCTATCTATTTCATATTTTGGTAGTGTATATATGTCCATGCCACTCTCTCACCCTGTCACATCTTAACCCTCCCCCTCCCCATATCCTCAAGTCCATTCTCTAGTAGGTCTGTGTCTTTATTCCCGTCTTGCCACTAGGTTCTTCATGACCTTTTTTTTTTTCCCCTTAGATTCCATATATATGTGTTAGCATACTGTATTTGTTTTTCTCTTTCTGATTTACTTCACTCCGTATGACAGACTCTAACTCCATCCACCTCACTACAAATACCTCCATTTCATTTCTTTTTATGGCTGAGTAATATTCCATTGTATACATGTGCCACATCTTCTTTATCCATTCATCCAATGATGGACACTTAGGTTGCTTCCATGTCCTGGCTGTTGTAAATAGAGCTGCAATGAATATTTTGATATATGACCCTTTTTGAATTATGGTTGTCTCAGGGTATATGCCCAGTAGTGGGATTGCTGGGTCGTATGGTAGTTCTATTTTTAGATTTTTAAGGAACCTCCATACTGTTCTCCATAGTGGCTGTATCAATTTACATTCCCACCAACAGTGCAAGAGTGTTCCCTTTTCTCCACACCCTCTCCAGCATTTATTGTTTCTAGATTTTTTGATGATGGCCATTCTGACCGGTGTGAGCTGATATCTCATTGTAGTTTTGATTTGCTTTTCTCTAATGATTAACGATGTTGAGCATTCTTTCATGTGTCTGTAGGCAATCTGTATATCTTCTTTGGAGAAATGTCTGTTTAGGTCTTCTGCCCATTTTTGGATTGGGTTGTTTGTTTTTTTGTTATTGAGCTGCATGAGCTGCTTGTAAATCTTGGAGATTAATCTTTTGTCAGTTGCTCCATTTGCAAATATTTTCTCCCATTCTGAGGGTTATCTTTTGGTCTTGTTTATGGTTCTCTTTGCTGTGCAAAAGCTTTTAAGTTTCATGAGGTCCCATTTGTTTATTTGTGTTTTTATTTCCATTTCTCTAGGAGGTGGGTCAAAAAGGATCTTGCTGTGATTTATGTCATAGAGTGTTCTGCCTATGTTTTCCTCTAAGAGTTTGATAGTGTCTGGCCTTACACTTAGGTCTTTAATCCATTTTGAGTTTATTTTTGTGTATGGTGCCAGGGAGTGTTCTGATTTCATACTTTTAAATGTACCTGTCCAGTTTTCCCAGCACCACTTATTGAAGAGGCTGTCTTTTCTCCACTGTATATGCTTGCCTCCTTTATCAAAGATAAGGTGACCATATGTGTGTGGGTTTATCTCTGGGCTTTCTATCCTGTTCCAGTGACCTATATTTCTATTTTTGTGCCAGTACCAAACTGTCTTGATTACTGTAGCTTTGTACTATAGTCTGAAGTCAGGGAGCCTGATTCCTCCAGCTCCATTTTTTGTTCTCAAGATTGCTTTGGCTCTTCGGGGTCTTTTGTGTTTCCATACAAATTGTGAAATTTTTTGTTCTAGTTCTGTGAAACATGCCAGTGGTAGTTTGATAGGGATTGCATTGAATCTGTAGATTGCTTTGGGTAGTAGAGTCATTTTCACAATGTTGATTCTTCCAATCCAAGAACATGGTATATCTCTCCATCTATTTGTATCATCTTTAATTTCTTTCATCAGTGTCCTATAATTTTCTGCATACAGGTCTTTTGTCTCCTTAGGTAGGTTTATTCCTAGATATTTTACTCTTTTTGTTGCAGTGGTAAACGGGAGTGTTTTCTAAATTTCACTTTCAGATTTTTCATCATTAGTGTATAAGAATGCAAGAGATTTCTGTGCATTAATTTTGTATCCTGCTACTTTACCAAATTCATTGATTAGCTCTAGTAGTTTTCTGGTAGCATCTTTAGGATTTTCTATGTATAGTATGATGTCAGCTGCAAACAGTGAGAGCTTTACTTCTTCTTTTCCGATTTGGATTCCTTTTATTTCTTTTTCTTCTCTGATTGCTGTGGCTAACACTTCCAAAACTATGTGGAATAATAGTGGTGAGAGTGGGCAACCTTGTCTTGTTCCTGATCTTAGTGGAAATGGTTTCAGTTTTTCACCATTGAGGACAATGTTGGCTGTGGGTTTGTCATATATGGCCTTTTTTATGCTGAGGAAAGTTGCCTCTATGCCTACTTCCTGCAGGGCTTTTATCATAAATGGGTGTTGAATTTTGTCGAAAGCTTTCTCTGCATCTATTGAGATGATCATATGGTTTTTCTCCTTCAATTTGTTAATATGATGTATCACATTGATTGATTTGCATATATTGAAGAATCCTTGCATTCCTGGAATAAACCCCACTTGATCATGGTGTATGATCCTTTTAATGTGCTGTTGGATTCTGTTTGCCAGTATTTTGTTGAGGATTTTTGCATCTATGTTCATCAGTGATATTGGCCTGTAGTTTTCTTTCTTTGTGACATCTTTGTCTGGTTTTGGTATCTGGGTGATGGTGGCCTCATAGAATGAGTTGGGGAGTGTTCCTCCCTCTGCAATATTTTGGAAGAGTTTGAGAAGGATAGGTGTTAGCTCTTCTCTAAATGTTTGATAGAATTCACCTGTGAAACCATCTGGTCCTGGGCTTTTGTTTGTTGGAAGATTTTTAATCACAGTTTCAATTTCAGTGCTTGTGATTGGTCTGTTCATATTTTCTATTTCTTCCTGGTTCAGTCTCGGCAGGTTGTGCATTTCTAAGAATCTGTCCATTTCTTCCAGGTTGTCCATTTTATTGGCATAGTGTTGCTTGTAGTAATCTCTCATGATCCTTTGTATTTCTGCACTGTCAGTGGTTACTTCTCCTTTTTCATTTCTAATTCTATTGATTTGAGTCTTCTCCCTTTTTCTCTTGATGAGTCTGGCTAATGGTGTATCAATTTTGTTTATCTTCTCAAAGAACCAGCTTTTAGTTTTATTGATCTTTGCTATTGTTTCCTTCATTTCTTTTTCATTTATTTCTGATCTGATCTTTATGATTTCTTTCCTTCTGCTAGCTTTGGGTTTTTTTTGTTCTTCTTTCTCTAATTGCTTTAAGTGCAAGATTAGGTTGTTTATTCGAGATGTTTCCTGTTTCCTGAGGTAGGCTTGTATTGCTATAAACTTCCCTCTTAGAACTGCTTTTGCTGCATCCCATAGGTTTTGCGTTGTCGTGTCTCCATTGTCATTTGTTTCTAGGTATTTTTCTATTTCCCCTTTGATTTCTTCAGTGATCACTTCTTTATTAAGTAGTGTAATGTGTAGCCTCCATGTGTTTGTATTTTTTTACAGATCTTTTCCTGTAATTGATATCTAGTCTCATAGTGTTGTGGTCGGAAAAGATACTTGATACGATTTCAATTTTCTTAAATTTACCAAGGCTTGATTTGTGACCCAAGATATGATCTATCCTGGAGAATGTTCCATGAGCACTTGAGAAAAATGTGTATTCTGTTGTTTTTGGGTGGAATGTCTTATAAATATCAATTAAGTCCATCTTGTTTAATGTATCAGTTAAAGCTTGTGTTTCCTTATTTATTTTCATTTTGGATGACCTGTCCATTGGTGAAAGTGGGGTGTTAAAGTCCCCTACTATGATTGTGTTGCTGACGATTTCCCCTTTTATGGCTTTTAGTATTTTCCTTATGTATTGAGGTGATCCTATGTTGGATGCATAAATATTTACAATTGTTATACCTTCCTCTTGGATCGATCCCTTGATCATTATATAGTGTCCTTCTTTGTCTCTTGTAATAGTCTTTATTTTAAAGTCTATTTTGTCTGATATGAGAATTGCTACTCCAGCTTTCTTTTGATTTCCATTTGCATGGAATATCTTTTTCCATCCCCTCACTTTCAGTCTGTATGTGTCTCTAGGTCTGAAGTGGGTCTCTTGTAGACAGCATATATATGATTCTTGTTTTTGTATCCATTCAGCCAGTCTGTGTGTTTTGGTGGGAACATTTAATACATTTACATTTAAGGTAATTATCAATATGTATGTTCCTATTCCCAATTTCTTAAATGTTTTTGGTTTGTTATTGTAGGCGTTTTCCTTCTCTTGTGTTTCTTGCTTAGAGAAGTTCCTTTAGCATTTGTTGTAAAGCTGGTTCGGTGGTGCTGAACTCTCTCAGCTTTTGCTTGTCTGTAAAACTTTTAATTTCTCCATCAAATCTGAATGAGATCCTTGCTGGGTAGAGTAATCTTGGTTGTAGGTTTTTCTCCTTCATCACTTTAAGTATATCCTGCCACTCCCTTCTGGCTTGCAGAGTTTCTGCTGAAAGATCAGCTGTTAACCTGATGGGGATTCCCTTGTGTGTTATTTGTTGTATTTCCCTTGCTGCTTTTAATATGTTTTCTTTATATTTAATTTTTGACAGTTTGATTAATATGTGTCTTGGCGTGTTTCTCCTTGGATTTTTCCTGTATGGGACTCTCTGTGCTTCCGGGATTTGATTAACTATTTCTTTTCCCATATTAGGGAAGTTTTCAACTATAATCCCTTCAAATATTTTCTCAGTCCCTTTCTTTTTCTCTTCTTCTTCTGGGACTCTTATAATTCGAATGTTTGTGTGTTTAATGTTGTCCCAGAGGTCTCTGAGACTGTCCTCAGTTCTTTTCATTCTTTTTTCTTTATTCTGCTCTGCAGTAGTTATTTCCACTATTTTATATTCCAGGTCACTTATCCATTCTTCTACCTCAGTTATTCTGCTATTGATCCCTTCTAGAGTATTTTAAATTTCATTTATTGTGTTTTTCATCGTTGCTTGGTTCCTCTTTAGTTCTTCTGCGTCATTGTTAAATGTTTCTTGCATTTTGTCTATTCTGTTTCCCAGATTTTGGATCATCCTTACTATCATTATTATGAATTCTTTTTCAGGTAGACTACCTATTTCCTCTTCATTTGTTAAGTCTGGTGTGTTTTGACCCTGCTCCTTCATCTGCTGTGTGTTTTTCTGTCGTCTCATATTGCTTATCTTACTGTGTTTGGGGTCTCCTTTTCACAGGCTGCAGGTTCGTAGTTCCCGTTGTTTTTGGTATCTGTCCCCAATGGCTAAGGTTGGTTCAGTGGGTTGTGTAGGCTTCCTGGTGGAGGGAACTAGTGCCTGAGCTCTGGTGGATGAGGCTGGATCTTGTCTTTCTGGTGGGCACGTCCACGTCTGGTGGTGTATTTTGGGGTGTCTGTGGCCTTATTATGATTTTAGGCAGCCTCTCTGCTAATGGATGGGGCTGTGTTCCTGTCTTGCTAGTTGTTTGGCATAGGGTGTTCAGCACTGTAGCTTGCTGTTCATTGAGTGATGCTGGGTCTTGATGTTGAGATGGAGATCTCTGAGAGAGTTTTGCCGTTTGGTATTACGTGGAGCTGGGAGGTCTCTTGTGGACCAGTGTCCTGAAGTTGGCTCTCCCACCTCAGAGGCACAGCCCTGATGTCTGGCTGGAGCACCAAGAGCCTTTCATCCATACGGCTCAGAATAAAAGGGAGAAAAAATATAAAGAAAGAAAGAAAGTAAGAGGATAAAATAAAATAAAATAACGCTGTTATAATAAAAAATAAGAAAAAAAATTATTAAGGAAAAATTTATTGAGAAAAATTTTTTTAATTTTTTAAAATAAATTTATTAATTTTTTATAATAAAATAAGAAAAAAATTATTAAGAAAAAAATTTATTAAGAAAAATTTTTTTTAATTTTTTAAAATAAAAAATATGAAAAAATTTATTAAGAAAAATTTTTTTTTTTAATTTTTAAAAATAGAACACAAGGAAAAAATATTAAGAAAACATTTATAAAGAAAAAAAAAATTTGTAAGTAAAAAAAAAAAAAAAAAACACGGACGGACCGAACCCTAGGGCAAATGGTGAAACCAAAGCTATACAGACAAAATCTCACCCAGAAGCATACACATATACACTCACAAAAAAAGGAAAAGGGGAAAAATTAATATATCCTGCTCCCAAAGTCCACCTCCTGAATTTGGGATGATTCGTTGTCTGTTCAGGTATTCCACAGATGCAGGTACATCTAATTGTTTGTGGAGATTTAATCCGCTGCTCCTGAGGCTGCTGGGAGAGATTTCCCATTCTCTTCTCTGTTTGCACAGCTCCCGGGGCTCAGCTTTGGATTTGGACCCGCCTCTGCGTGTAGGTCGCCTGAGGGCGTCTGTTCTTCACTCAGACAGGACAGGGTTAAAGGAACCGCTGCTTCGGGGGCTCTGGCTCACTCAGGCCGGGGGGAGGGAGGGGTACGGAGGAGGCAGGGCGAGCCTGCGGCGTCAGAGGCATCGTGACGTTGCAGCAGCCCGAGGTGCGCTGTGCGTTCTCCCGGGAAAGTTGTCCCCGGATCACGGGAGCCTGGCCATGGTGGGCTGCACAGGCTCCCGGGAGGGATGGTGTGGAGAGTGACCTGGGCTCGCACACAGGCTTCTTGGTTGCAGCAGCAGCAGCCTTAGCATCTCATGCCCGTCTCTGGGGTCCGCGCTGATAGCCGCGGCTCGCGCCCGTCTCTGGAGCTCGTTTAGGCGGCGCTGTGAATCCCCTCTCCTCGCGCATCAGGAAACAAAGAGGTAAGAAAAAGTCTCTTGCCTCTTCGGCAGCTGCAGACTTTTTCCCGGAGTCCCTCTCAGCCAGCTGTGGCGCACTAGCCCCTTCAGGCTGTGTTCACGCTGCCAACCCCAGTCCTCTCCCTGCGATCCGACCGCAGCCCGAGCCTCAGCTCCCAGCCCCGCCCGCCCCGGCGGGGGAGCAGACAAGCCTCTCGGGCTGGTGAGCGCTGCTCGGCGCCGAGCCTCCGTGCAGGAACCTCTCCGCTTTGCCCTCCGCAACCCTGTGGCTGCGCTCTCCTCCGTGGCTCCGAAGCTCCCCCCTCCGCCACCCGCAGTCTCCACCTGCGAAGGGGCTCCTAGTGTGTGGAAGCCTTTCCTCCTTCACAGCTCCTTCCCACTGGTGCAGGTCCCGTCCCTATTCTTTTGTCTCTGTTATTTCATTTTTCTTTTGCCCTCCCCAGGTACGTGGGGAGTTTCTTGCCTTTTGGGAGGTCTGACGTCTTCTGCCAGCGTTCAGTGGGTGTTCTGTAGGAGTTGTTCCACGTGTAGATGTATTTCTAATGTATCTGTGGGAAGGAAGGTGATCTCCGCGTCTTACTCTTCCACCATCTTGCCCAGACCCCCGCCACATACAATTTTAACATTTCTTTAAATGCATGGGTTCAAATACCATGAAATTAGATTAAACCCTTGGTGCCAGAAGTACAGAAGAACATAAACCTAGAGAGCGTATGCACTGGATGGGACAAAGGACTACTCTGGTATCTACATGGGGACTGATGTGAGACCTGAGTGCATGGGAAGAACAAGCTGAATATAGATCCTCATGCAAAAAGGAATCCTCAAAGAGCTCCATAATTAGTAAAAGAGTGAACCAGGCAAAACAAAGACCTACCTACAAGCAGAGAAAGATGATGGAAACTTTCCCTCACTACCTGGTCTCTAGGTTGAAAAAATGTCTCTCTAGATAATTTGTAATCATGGGCTATGAATAATTTTTAACCATGGGCCATAACACACATGGTTTTTTGTCCTACTTATTGGTAAAGGATGCCCAAGTTGAGTAATGATCATGAAAATCAGTCCTTGAATACTGATATTCCCTGAGCACCCAGGAAAGCCAATGCAAAAGCACTCTTCGGAAATGAGTTGTCTTCCAGGGCTGCATAGAATCCATATGTTAACTCCTCAGTTAAAATTGCTCATGTTGAAATGTTAAAAAGCACATGAGCAAAAACCAGCATTCCCTTAAAGAGTCAAGGTAGACTCATAAAGATTAAAAAAAAAAAAAAAAAAAACTCACAATATAAGACAACTCTCAAATATAAAATTAGAATATGAATTTTAACTTACTAAAGCTCACAGAGAATAATTAAAGAATATTTTGTAACTTAGAATTCAATGAAATAAAAATTCATTTTATTAAGTTGAAGATATTTTTAATGTTTTATTTGGAACACAAAGGAATGAAAGCCAAAATCAAAATGTGTCCATTTTGAAGTAAAGCCTCCAAAAAATTGAAGCCCAGCATTAATCCTCATTCTCTAGGTTCCAATTCAGCTTGACCTCAGCCCTAGCACTTCACATAGGTCTCCCTGGGGAAATGAAATTGCTTCCACACCTACAATCTGGGCTGTTTTTCTGGAATGAATATGGTGTCATCAAGAAAGTGAAAGATGAATTAGTTCAATAGTAAGTCTTCTATGTTTTCCTTTTTTAAAAAAGTTCAAAAAGTTAACAAAATCTGCAAGACCATCACAGAAGTGGTCCCACATTCACAAAATTTAGAAACACAAGGAAATCCATAGCTTTTAGAAAAGTCATTTTGGGCCAAATGTTGTTAAACGAACCTGGTATCATATTTGGGTTTGCCATCAATCAGGGCAGAAATAGATTTATGTAGTAAATGTTTGTTCTTGGAAGGAACACAGTTGGAGAAAATCTTGGTTTCAGCTTTGCCAGAATAACAGCATCCATCTTTTTTATTCCTTTTGTCTCTTTGTCTTTCCTGCATTATTGATTGTGAACCAAGTTAAACGCCACCATCTGCTTTCTCCTTTTCCTTCTAAATGGTTAAGGGCTTCCGGAGAGACACAAAAAAACTGTACCAATAACTGCTGTTACACTTTCATGGTTTCCAACCTCAGTGACTCATTACAGCTCCATCTGCCAAACTTCTTTTCATTTCTAATATTCTTTTTGCATGTCCCTCAAAACATTAATCCATATATTTTCTTTAGATTCAAGCTTCAAAATCCCATACTCTAACATTTTATAAGTTGTCTGCCTTTGTAGTTTGCAAGAAATAAATACAAACAAAGCACAGCAAAAAATATCTGGGAATTAATCTATATATTTGCATTTTCTTTGTGAAAAAGTTATCAGGTGACATGGATGTTCTACTAGGGCCGGTTTCTTTAAATGTTATAAAAAATGGTAAGAGTTTAGAGAGGATGAATGATTTGGGCTTGTATCACTACTTGAATATGAAGAAATTTAGTACAGAATTACACAAATAATGTCAAAGTTGGAATTATAAACATTCAAAGACATTTCCAACGGTGGAATTAAATAGATACAATGTTTCACTTGTAGTAACCTTGTACATTAATACTATTTTGTAATCTTACAAATGATAATTAACCTGACATTGTCATTTTAGCTAATTTTAGTATATTTCTGGATTATATTCCTCCACTTTCCTTATTGGAGTCCCTTACTCTGCATCCCCTCCCTCCTCCAGAATGCTCCTGCACACACACACACGCATACACGCACACAAACACACACACACACATAAACACACACATATGTCTGCTTTATGATGTCTATTCACAAAGAACAGGGCAATAACAGGGAAGTCAGCCTTAATACATGAAAGTCTGCTCTGCTCTTACCCATTGGTTCAGACGCTGTGAATCTCTGTCATACCCCAGATTTTAAAACTACCAGGATCAATACCCATAACATCCCCGTGGTATCAAGTGTATCCATTTGTAAAGCAAGCTTGCAAACGACCAGCAACAACTTCCAGATAATAAAATTATCCATTCAACAAACCTCCTCAGGGAAGAAAAACCAGTAATTTCTATTATTGTATTTATAATTTCTTAGGTTTCTATAGCAAAAGAAAAGACTTGGATATTGAAATGAATGAATGAGTCTATCTCTGATGTTAACATCAGAGGTAAAAGCTAAAACTTACCCAAAGTCTGCCTATTGATATTTTCTTCTTGTCCAGAAACCCAAGCAAATCCTTGGTATTTCCCTAGGATCTTTCCACCGTAGACAATTCCCTATTTCCAAGACATAGTTTTTCACTTAAGGATGAAAGGAGGTGAGGAAATGTCTGTTGCCCTCGTGATGAAGGATTTGTTTAACTTTTGCAAATATTTTCCTAAATCTTATAGTTCTACTTCTTTTAACATCGTAGACTAGATACATTTCCATTATATCTCTTTAGCTTCTATGTTTTTCAGGAAAGTTATCTGAGGATATTACTTGATATGGGGTCTGAAATAATTACACATATTTACATATTGCATTTTTTTTCACATGTGACATTTTCTTTTTACAATTGATGGATATGTCTTCAACCACTTAGAGTATGCTTAAAATAGGGTCTGTTTACGTCTTTAAAAATCTTGAAGCTACTCAGTAAATATTTATTGTATTGACTTGATTTTGTTAATTAACTGTCCTGTGACAGTCAGTAAACTATCCTCAAAGATGTTTTCAATTCTATTAGATATTAATACAAATTATTAATTGTATTCTTATCTTTTATTTATCCACATCAATTCTTCTTTTATTGGAGCATATTTTTTATTGAATGAAAGATTCTTTAAATTCTGTAGTGCTTTATGATTTTCAAAATTTACAAACATGATTTTATATGATCTCATAATGACCCTTTTTTCTCTCTTCCCCTATATTTCCCCTGCCCCCTCCCCTTTCCCTACTGGTAACCACTAGTTTGTACTCTATATCTCTGAATCTGCTTCTTTTTTGTTTTATTCACTCGTTTTTTTTGTATTTTTTAGATTCCACATATAAGTGATATCATATAGTATATCCACATCAATTCTTCTTATACCTGTGGTATTTGTTATGATGTGACTATTTCATAAATATTTTTAAAATTCCAGAAATTATGTAATTAATTGCTGGAAGAGCACTGAGAGATCATGGTAAAACCACTGTTTGTGGTTAAGGAAATTAAAATGAAATAAGAAACAAGTTAATTACTGGCAAAATTCAGTTTCCTGATACTTTACCCAATGCTCTTTCCAGTATACTGTTACTTTAAGTTTTGCTTTTTGTTATCTTCTTTTTTCCAAAACTGCCACCAAATACGTATGTATGTGTGTTTACAGTAAAAGTAACAGTTTGATAAAATGTCACCATCTTTTGTTGTAATAAGTCCAACTAGAGTTTTTTTTTTAAGCTTTCTGTTGAATTAACCAAATATTTTTAGCACCTACTTGTGTTCATTGTTGAATGTTTCTCAAGTCACCCATAAAGACTCTGTCAGGTGCACAGGAAGAATTCAATTCATTGTCTAAACTGTGTTTTCAAGGTCTGGCATTGTTAGCAACTCTGAATTACAGTCTAAATTTTTGGCAAAGCCTATAGTTAGAGAGAACCAGCCTATTTCTAATGACAAGTGCCTGTATTGTTCTGTTGTGTTTTTTTTTTTTTTTATTAACCTTAGTGACCCCCACTGCTTGCAAATGAGTTAAATGTATTGATTTTCCTCTCTTCTCAAAGGCTGTTACCGTCTCTGACAGTATATTTGAGTATCTTACTGTCATTTCCATGTGGAAATTGCTTGCCCATCAGAGTTGCTTTACAATGATCATTATTCGAATAATGGTTAACTCCTTATTGATCTTTTCTTCCACTAAATGTGGAACAGTGAGAGATCTCTCCTCTGAGAATTTAAGACAAGATATGTAATCCTGATTTACCCTAAATAGCTCTATGTGCTTGAATGTCACCTCCTTTGAGTTTATAAATTGAGGAATCGATACTTGATAGGTATTATCAAAGGCTATTCATCAGTTTGCCTGGACTATAAAAAAGGATAAATTAAAAAAAAAAAAAAAAACTAGTTTAAGCAATAAGAAAAAAAAAATTCATGTCTACTTTTATTTAACTGGTCTTGCACTATTTCTTTGTGGAATGAGGTTTTATACTCATGGTGATCAATGTCCCATAAGACAGTACGCTGAACAACTAGAGAAGATTCCTCGTTAAAAGTTAAGTGTATATTACTATCTAAAATTGATGACTTTTGTGTTTCCATGGTGGGCATTAATCTAAGCATAATCTAAGCATCTTTTAGCATAGCAAGAGCTGTATGAAATCATCTATGATCACGTTGCTTTAAAGGACCCAATCATTGCCATGAAATAGTTCTTTTTTTACTGTGTCCATGATATTTGATAGTATTTCTGTTCTATTCTCTTTAAAGACTGGCTAAGATCTACAGAAACAATTTCAGAGACAGTCATCTGATATTGTGCTGGTACACTCAGTAACTTTCTGCAATGTAACAATGTCTGCTCTCACCTGTGTGTCTATTCATAGACACAGCCCTAGTATATGAAGGCAACTGGCATCAAAACACATATTAAACAGGAAAGACAGATATCATATGATAGCACATATATGTGGAATCTAAATAATGGTACAAATGAACCTATTTACAAAACAGAAGTAGAGTCATAGATGTAGAAAACAAACTTATGGTTACTGGAGGGAGGGGGAAGCGGAGGATAAACTGGGAGATTGGAAATGGCATATAAACACTACTATGTATAAAATAGATAACTAATAAGAACCTACTGTATAGCACAGGGAACTCTACTCAATACTCTATAATAACCTATATGGAAAAAGAATCTAAAAAAGAGTAGAAATAGGCACATATATAACTGATTCACTTTGCTGTACAGCAGAAACTAACACAACATTATAAGTCAACTATACTCCAATAAAAATTAAAAAAAATAGGAACCTCAAGGATAATGTCTGAAAAGCTTATGAAATATCTATTCAGAGAAATGAGAAAGTAATATAAAGTATAATAAAGCAAATAAACTATAAAAGTATAATAAATTAAAAAATAAAGTAATACATGATTGTTACATAAATCAGAGAATTTCACTCTAAATCTCTATTTACATCTGAACATAAAGGCAGATATTTAGGATTTAACACAAAAAATAAGCATTACATTAAACATACGACAAATAAAACAAAAATTGGTGATTTGTTTTGATTGAACTTCAAACAATTTAACCTAACTTTACAAAAGTGTCTTGAATAAAGTTGAAAAACCATGTTGATTATGGTCTTAAAGTCAGTTTCCATTAGAAACATGTGGAGATCATTAAAGTTGGTTACATATTTTTAATATTTAAGAAATACCATTATAGAATAGATACTCATCTTCAAGAAAGAGATTGAGATTAGAAAGAAAAAATAAAGGTAGAGAGTAAAAGAGTGAGAGAGAAAGAGAGATTATACTAGGGGAATTTCAACTATAAATAGAATATACTTTTCAATGGCATTTGCTTTGTTAAAAATATATGTATTCTCAAATAAGGTAATTTTTTAGAGACTAGAAATACATGTAAGGCGTAAAATTGTGGCTCAAATGCACTTAATGATTACAATAGGTAGTTAGAGTCATGTTTCCAAAATGCTATATGATGAATAGAGCAATCAATAATAGAAAATTTAGTAGAAAACAAATTATAATAGTTAATAACCACCAAATCTCACAACTTGTTAAATCAAAACTATCAAACATTTACCTGCATTATATTTAGGAAATAATTTAAGTGACCCAGTATTTCTAAGATAAATTTGCTGTTCACCATGTCTCATTCGTATTAATGATAAGGAAGAACATGCAGAGCTTTGGGTTTTGCAGTCATTATAAATTCCATTCCTTGAGGATAATGAAACATCCCTGGCAGTATAATTAATTGTCATTTTACCTTTTGTGTGATCTCAGTCACTTGGCCTATAGTAGGAAAGCTTATTAGACCTTGCTTAAACGGTTGTTACAAGAGTACTATTCTCTCGGGTCTTGTCTATAGAGCTCAATTTATTCATTTATGCTGTATTATTTGAACCATAATTGCCCTTATATACCTCATTATTCTACATGTAGCACAACAAAATGATTCAAAATTTCATCTGATGAGTTATTTTGAACACATAGTTCACATACACATATATGCACACACACACTCCATAGTTGTGTTTTATTTAAATGGAAGCAAATTGAAATATTGTCTATAATATTATATATAGAATGACCTGTTTTCATGATATGTGTGTCATACCACATACTAAGTCCAACCATAATGAGAGAATTTGTGTTTTTACAAAAATAAATACTGTTAAATTGTTATAAAATTAATTCAGGTTATCAATTTTTCTGCAGTTTTTCTGTGAA
Organism: Balaenoptera borealis; assembly: GCF_965194805.1. NCBI lineage: Eukaryota > Metazoa > Chordata > Mammalia > Artiodactyla > Balaenopteridae > Balaenoptera > Balaenoptera borealis. Next base: position 4,853,440 of record NC_138861.1, on the reverse strand, counting down.
GTAAAAAGAAAAAGCATGATGGACTACATAGTACTTAGTATCTCAATCAAATCATTTTTTACTAAACCAGACACAAAACAAGGAAGAAAAAAAGAAGAAAAACACACTCTAGGTGTTTTGAATTCCCTTATCTTATAAAAGAAACAGAGAGAATAAGCGTTCACTAACTGCCTTATTTAATCCTTAGGACAACAGTGTAAAAATAAATGATAGCCTCAGTACAAGGATGGGACAAAAAAAAGATGAACAATAGATAATGCTAACAACATAGACAAATTGTCCAGCTGTAGAGTAATAAGTGTAGAATACAAAATTGGAATACTACTACATCAAAAATCCCAGATTTTGTATTATATTGTATATATTGTATACATTTTATTGTATTTTTTTAAATGAGGAATTAAGGAAAGAAAGAAATAAAAGCAGCTCTAATGTGAGAATTGTAGAAATTTAGTGTTTTAAGAAAAATTATGTTATTTAGTATCTGAATATTTCATTTGATTTCTACTACTGGAAATATATTCTGAGTGATTATAAATTATATACAATATATCTCTTAAAAATAAGCTCACTGATGTATTTTATTTTAACATAAGAAAGATATTGATATTTAAGATAATTAAAATGTGTCAATTTCATGATATTTAGAAACTGAATGTAACAGTACTTGACCTCCAGTAAACTGGTGGCATTAGAGATCCTAATACAGCCTAATTAATGGATACGAGATTTTCAGCAAGTTAAATAACTTTAGAGGACTAAAGTTACAATAGTGTCATCTGTAAAATTGGTTAATAAAGGCAATTTCCAAAAGTTGCAGACAGCGTCAATGATTTAATACATACAAAGCATATCAATATTTAATACATACCTAGCATATTAATTGTTCTTCTTATTCTTATCATCAAAAGGGATAAAACAGCCCTAAAATTACAAATAGGTGTAATTAGTTAACATGCAAAAATACAATAATTTCAACCTAAATAAGATAAAATTAATGGAAAAACTTTGATGATTTCTTCTACATATTAACTTACTGTATATGAATATTTTAAAACTAATTTTTAAAATAATATTAAGGAACCTCTAAACATATATCCAAAGGAATATGCTAACTTTAAAACTTTCTAAATGTTTGGAACTTCATCACAAGAATTTCTGTATTTTTATTTGTATTAATATTTTTATATTTCTGAAACTGTGAGGCTTCATTTGTAGAAAATATGCTGTAGTATTATCTTATGACAAAGATGTATTACACAATAATGGGGAACCAAAAGAATTTATTTCTGTAGATAATGTGATTCTAATTTTTCAAACCCCTTGCCAAAAGATATATCCATACTTATTTATTTTTGACAGAAGTTATTTCCTTTTGCTAAAATATTATTAATATTTAATTAACTCAGAGACTTTTCTACATGTATAGAAGACTTCCCAATATGTTACTTCTTATATGATACATTTAAAACTTCTGAATCAAAGTAACTTTAATCCATAAAAGCAGCATTCTCAGTAAATTCAGTATCTTTAGGGACATGAATATTTGACATACTTATGCTTCTGCTATATTAGGTACAGTAAAATGGGAACAATGAACAAATTATTCTGCTTCTTTTCATCATAAACAGTCCACAGACAGTACAAACATTGTAAATAAATGCAAGTCAAAAATAATTACAAAAGATGATGATGCAATCAGCAAAGAATAAACAAATAGCCTTGAACATAAGAAGTAAATATTGAGGTTTATTCCTTGGTCAAGGTAGAGGGATTTACCTTACAAGTTCTCAAGCTGTTTTTGCAGTGTAAATACTTTGAATGGTTGTGAGAGTCTCTAAATTGATAAATAGTGGCATAGGCTTTAGGTTAGCTGCGTTGATGACAAAATGCATTACTCTTTCATCTTTTTTGAGCTTCTGATTTGAGAGTAAGAAAGAATCTAGATTAGCTAAATATGGGCATTCATATGGCTGCCTATGAACATTTAGATAGCCAGATATCTAAATAGTTAGATATAGCCATGAGCTCTCAAATTAAATCTGCTCTGTTAGTGATGTAATATATGACCATAAGTTTGAACATTGGAGATCAAGAATAGGATTTAAACCACAGCCAGGTCATGAGTTGATAAAAAGGAAAGAAAAAAAAAAATAGTGGATTTTATGACTTCCAATTTTAGCTCAGACATGTAAAGAGCTTTGAAGCTGTCACTCTTGTCCTTAAAACAAGAAAAAATAAATAAAGTGAAAAAGTGAAACTCAATGACACTTCTTAGAGCTATCAGAAAATTTAAATCACAGAGCAAACCAATATCCCCAAAATCTGGAGATATAGGTAAATATAGAGAATCATATCTGAGATCAGTTTACCTAGAGTAGAAGCCTCTAGAAGCCAAAACCAGCAGGAACACTTAGAGGGTAATTGTGACTAATTACTGGAGGTAGAACATGGACTACTATGAGAATGAAAAATTTCTGGGGCCCTTTGTCTTAGGAATGCCCCACACACATTTCATGGGCTTACCTCCAGGAACCCCACCAATTCCTTAAGGTGAAGAGCAAAGAAAACTCTCAGGAAAAGTAAATATTCTGGAATGCATCCAAAGTAGGCTCCAGAACAAAGAGCTGCTCAACAAGAGCAGACATTACAGGAGGTTTACTTAATTCCAACCTCTCTGGCCATTTTTTCTCACTTAAGGGGGAGAGAAAAAGCTGGAAATTACTTGTGAAGATCACAGCCCAGGGTGCAAACCCAATAAAACACTAAAATTTATCATAGAATTATATATAGAATGCTTCCCTTCCTGACTAAACCTTATCATTTCAACAGAGCTCCATTATAATAGCAATAAATTATGGCTGAAAGAGCTACAAAATGCATTCTCTATTTTTAAAGAAGGAGTTTTTAGGTAAACCCAATGACAACAGAGAAGAACAAAGAAGAGGAAATAGAATCCTCTGACAGCTACAGCTACAGCAAATATTAAACACAGCCCAACTTCTAACCAGATTAACAGAACACCCCATCTTAAAAGCTTTTTAACTCAGTTTCTATTACCAGATACATCATATCCCAGATTTCAACAGAAAATTACAAGTCTTACTAAAACAACAAAATACACAGTCTGAAGAGACAAAGAAAGCATCAGAGCCAGATTCAGATATGGCACAGATTCTGTCAGACAAGGAATTTAAAATGACTAAGATAAATGTATTAAATGCAGTAATGGTAAGAGTGGACAGCATGCAAGAAGAAATGGGCAATGTAGGCAGAGATAGGAATCCCAAGAAATAATCAAAAGGAAATGCTAGAAATTAAAAAAAAAACTGTAACAGAAATAAAGAATGGCTTTGATGTGCCCATCAATAGACTGAACACAGCTGAGGAAAGAATCTGTGAGTCTGAAGAAATGTCAACAGAAACTATTCAAACTGAAATGGGAAAAAAATGTAAATAAAAGAATACAACAGACCAGATTGGGCACGTTCAGGGTGGTATGGCCGTAGACATTTCCCCAAAGAAGATATACAGATTGCCAACAAATACATGAAAGAATGCTCAACATCATTAATCATTAGAGAAATGCAAAGCAAAACTACAATGAGATATCATCTCACACTAGTCAGAATGGCCATCATCAAAAAATCTAGAAACAATAAATGCTGGAGAGGGTGTGGAGGAAAGGGAACACTCTTGCACTGTTGGTGGGAATGTAAATTGATACAGCCACTATGGAGAACAGTATGGAGGTTCCTTAAAAAACTACAAATAGAACTACCATATGACCCAGCAATCCCACTACTGGGCATATACCCTGAGAAAACCATAATTCAAAAAGAGTCATGTACCAAAATGTTCATTGCAGCTCTATGTACAATAGCCAGGACATGGAAGCAACCTAAGTGTCCATCAACAGATGAATGGATAAAGAAGATGTGGCACATATATACAATGGAATATTACTCAGCCATAAAAAGAAATGAAATTGAGTTATTTGTAGTGAGGTGGATGGACCTAGAGTCTGTCATACAGAGTGAAGTAAGTCAGAAAGAGAAAAACAAATACCATATGCTAACACATATATATGGAATCTAAGAAAAAAAAAAAAAAAGGTCATGAAGAACCTAGGGGTAAGACGGGAATAAAAACACAGACCTACTGAGAATGTACTTTTGAGGATATGCGGAGGGGGAAGGGTAAGCTGTGACAAAGTGAGAGAGTGGCATGGACATATATACAATACCAAACGTAAAATAGATAGTGGGAAGCAGCTGCATAACACAGGGAGATCAGCTCGGTGGTTTGTGACCACCTAGAGGGGTGAGATAGGGAGGGTGGGAGGGAGGGAGACGCAAGAGGGAAGAGATATGGGAACATATGTATAAGTATAACTGATTCACTTTGTTATAAAGCAGAAACTAACACACTATTGTAAAACAATTATACTTCAATAAAGATGTTAAAAAAAAAGAATAGAACAGAATATTGAAAAACTGTGGAACAATTACAAAAGATAGCATATACCTAATAGAAATACACAAAAGAAGGAGGAGGAGGAGGGAAGGGAGGGAAGAAGAACAACGAAGTGGAGGGGAGGGGAGGAGGAGAAGGAGAAGAAGAATAAGTAGAAAGATGAGCAGAAGAAATATTAAAGTAACAGTGGCTGAGATTTTTCCAAAATTAATGCCAGAAACCAAACACAGATGAAACTCAGAGAACTACCAAGTAGGGGAAATACCAAAAGATTTACACCTATGCATATCATATACAAACTGTGAACAAAAATACTAAGATCTTGAAAACAACAAGAACAAAATCCCTTAGATATGGAGGAACAGGGACAAGAATTCTATCAGACTTCCCTTCACAAAGCATATAAGCAAGAAGAGAGCAGAGGAAAATATTTAAAGTCTTGGAAGAAAACAATCCACCAACCTGGAATTCTATATCCAGCAAAATTATATTTCAATATGAAGGAAAAATAGAGTTTGTTAGACAAAAAAGAACTGAGGGAATTAATCACAAGTTTTACTTTTCAAATATTTTTTGTGCAAAAATTCTTGAAAGAAGGTCTTCAGTGAGAACAAAAATGATGTAGATCAGAAACTCAGATTGATAAAATATCAGAGAAGAAATAAAATAAAATATTTTATTTTTTAAATTTTTAATTATCTAAATGGTGCCTGTTCAAAGTAATGACAGTAGCATTATATTGTGTGATTATATCATAAGTATAAATGAAATGAATGACAACATTGTTATAAGGGGTATGAGGGAGGCATTGGAAATACTATCTTATAAGGTACATGCACTACTCTTGAAGTTTATCATATTATTTGTGGGTAAAGTTAGATTAATTACACATGAATATAGTTAACTGCAGGGCAACCACTAAAAATATTTTTAAAGAAGAATTATTGGCATACTAAAAGAGAAAATAAAATGTAATAATATAAAAAAGCAGAGTTGAAACCAGGAAAGACAGAAAATGAGGGAAGAAAAGAGAGTAAGTGCAGTGAATAAAAAATCTTTACAGAGATCGTAAGTTTTAAATCAACTATAGCAATAATTAATTTATATGTAAAAGATAGAGAGTGGAAGAATAATTTTTTTTAAAAGAGCAATACCTAAGTACATTTTTTCTACAAGCAATAGATTTAAATATAAAGACACAGATGGTATAAAAGTATAGAGATTAAGAAAGGTATGTCATGCAAGCATCAATCAAAAGAAAGCTGGAGTAGCTATATTAATTTCAAACAGAGCAACTTCAGTACAAGGAATATTAACAGAGAGGAGTATTACATAATCAAAAAGTGGTTAATTCTCCAAAAATACATGACAATCCTTAACCAACAGAAAACCAAAATATGCGAGTCAAAAACTGATAGAACTACAAGGAGAAATAGACAAATCTATTATTATACTCAGAGGCTTTAAGATCCCCTATGAGTAATTGATAGATAAAGCAGACAGAAAATCAGTAAGAATATAGCTGATGTAAATTGACCTTTCAATCAACTTGATCTAATTGATATTTATGGAATACTTCATACAAAAACAGCAGACTATATATTTTTCTCAAGATCACATAGACCATTCACCTAAAAACAAACAAACACATTAATGGACCATAAAATACACCTTAAGAAGATTGAAAGAATAGAAATCATACAAAGTGTGTCCTTCAATAACAATGGAATTAAATTAGAAATCAACAGAATACTAGCTAGAAAATTGCCAAATATTTGGCCATTAAACAACACATTAAAAAAATGCTCAGATCAAAGAAGTCTCAAGAGAAATTTTAATATATTTACAACTAAATCAAAGTGAAAATTCAACTTATCAAATGTTGTGGTATATAATGAAAGCAGTGTTTAGAGGGTAATTTAAAGCATTGAATACATGTATTAATGGTTATTATTAAATAGGAAATATATATATTGGGGGAGGTTGAAGTAGAAAAACAACTCAGTACAGTAAAATATTCCCAGCCCAAAGTCCAAGAAATAGATTTAAAAGTCTTGTTCTCAAAATAGTATTTTTCTGAAAATTAGGTTTATCTAGGGATTCAAGAAGAGCTAGTTTTATTTTTTTAATTAGACTAATGGAAAAGTAAAAGAAATTTAAATAAAACTAAAATTATATACATAATTATATATGTAGTTGTTATAATAACCATTATAATATATTATAAAACTACATATCTTAATAAACTGTAGAAAGACATGTAGAAAACTTCAGTGATATGCTGGAAAAATATAAAACATAAAATTACATTTTTTCTTTTTTCCCCCAGCTTTATTGAAATATAAAATATATACACTTACATACTGTGTAAGGTTAAGGGTACAACCTGTCGATTTAATACACTTATATATTGCAAAATGAGTACCACCACAGCATTAGCTAACACTTTCATCACATTACATATTATCATTTCTTTTTTGTGGTGGACACAACTTAGTTTTACTCTCCTAGCAGCTTTCAAGTATATAATACAGTATTGTTAACTATAGACACCATGCTGGGCATTAGATCTCTAGAAATTACTTGTCTTATAATGGGAAGTTTGTACCCTTTGACTGACATCTCCCCATTTCCCCCATTTTCAAACCTCTGGTAATTACCATTCAACTCTCTGTCTGTGAGTTCAACTTTTTGTAGCTTTCACATATAAGTGATGTCATACATTATTTATCTTTCCCTGTCTGACTTATTTCACACAGCATAATGTGCTTAAGGTCCATCCATGTTGTCATAATTGGTAGAATTTCCTTCATTCTCATGGCTGAGTAATATTCCATTGTGTATATCTTCACCACAATTTATTTATAAATTCATCTGTGGAGGGCACTTAGGTTGTTTTCTAGCTATTGTGAATAATGCTGCAATGAACATAAAAGTGTAGATAACTCTTCAAGATCCTTTTTTAATTTCCTTTTGGAATACACTCAGAAGCAGGTTTGCAATAAAATTAATTGTGTTTGTGTCTAATAACAGAGTATCAAATTTCAAGGGGAAAAATCATAGACAGGATTAAAGACAGAAAGAGACATTTCTACAAACACAGTTGGAGATTTTCTTTCTACCTTCTCCTGGCACTTTATAGAACTAAAAATAATCGAAAAAGACACAGAAAAACACTATCAAGTATGTTGACCAAATTTATATTTAGTAGCTACACTCAACAACTGCAGAAAACCCATTCTTTCTTAACTACATGGTATATTCGCTATAGAAGCAGTATATCCAGTCATAATTCAAGCTTAAATTCATTTTAAAGAATAAAAATAACAGAGTGTCCACATCCATCTAAAACATAGAAATCTTGAAAGAGTATCCCTCCCAACAAAACAAGGAGGAGAGCCACATAAATTATATAGCCATACTTCCCTGAAGCTATCAGAGAGGTGACTTGTAGTGTAACATATCAATTTGTGTGGGATGTTGTGAAGGTGATACTTAGAAATAAACCGATAACTTTAGATGCTTCCATTAGAAAAATTTGAAAAGTCTAAAAATCAGTGAGATAATTTTCCATCTTAAAAAGCTAAATAAGGGAGAGGAAAGAAAACACAAAATAAGGAGAATGAGTGAAATAAAAAAGATAACAGCAAGAACAATGAAATGGAAATGGGAGGAATAGGAAAAAAATGGAGGTAGAAATACCAATTGCCAAAAGGTTGAATATTAATTAAAAAAGAAAACTATAAACCCATGAATCCAAGGACTACAATCAATCCCTAGCAGAAGAAACATAAAAAACAAAAACAAAAAACAAACAAAAATAACAAAAACTCACCATAGGAAAGTATAGTCAAACTATTGATGAGAAAAACTTTGGAAGATAACAGTTTTTTTTTTTTTTTTTTTTTAACATCTTTATTGAAGTATAATTGCCTTACAATGGTGTGTTAGCTTCTGCTTTATAACAAAGTGAATCAGTTATACATATACAATATGTTCCCATATCTCTTCCCTCTTGCATCTCCCTCCCTCCCACCCTCCCCATCCCACCCCTCTAGGTGGTCACAAAGCACCGAGCTGATCTCCCTGTGCTATGCGGCTGCTTCCCACTAGCTACCTATTTTACATTTGGTAGTGTATATATGTCCATGACACTCTCTCACCCTGTCACATCTCACCCCACCCCCTCCCCATATCCTCAAGTCCATTCTCTAGTAGGTCTGTGTCTTTATTCCCGTCTTGCCACTAGGTTCTTCATGGCTTTTTTTCCCCTTAGATTCCGTATATATGTGTTAGCATACTGTATTTGTTTTTCTCTTTCTGACTTACTTCACTCTGTATGACAGACTCTAACTCCATCCACCTCATTACAAATACCTCCATTTCATTTCTTTTTATGGCTGAGTAATATTCCATTGTATATATCTGCCACATCTTCTTTATCCATTCATCTGTCGATGGACATTTAGGTTGCTTCCATGTCCTGGCTATTGTAAATAGAGCTGCAATGAACATTTTGGTACAAGACTCTTTTTGACCTATGGTTTTCTCAGGGTATATGCCCAGTAGTGGGATTGCTGGATCGTATGGTAGTTCTATTTGTAGTTTTTTAAGAAACCTCCATACTGTTCTCCATAGTGGCTGTATCAATTTACATTCCCACCAACAGTGCAACAGAGTTCCCTTTCCTCCACACCCTCTCCAGCATTTATTGTTTCTAGATTTTTTGATGATGGCCATTCTGACCGGTGTGAGATGATATCTCATTGTAGTTTTGATTTGCATTTCTCTAATGATTAATGATGTTGAGCATTCTTTCATGTGTCTGTTGGCCATCTGTATATCTTCTTTGGAGAAATGTCTATTTAGGTCTTCTGCCCATTTTTGGATTGGGTTGTTCGTTTTTTTGTTATTGAGCTGCATGAGCTGCTTGTAAATCTTGGAGATTAATCCTTTGTCAGTTGCTTCATTTGCAAATATTTTCTCCCATTCTGATGGTTGTCTTTTGGTCTTGTTTATGGTTTCCTTTGCTGTGCCAAAGCTTTTAAGTTTCATTAGGTCCCATTTGTTTATTTGTGTTCTTATTTCCATTTCTCTGGGAGCTGGGTCAAAAAGAATCTTGCTGTGATGTATGTCATAGAATGTTCTGCCTATGTTTTCCTCTAAGAGTTTGATAGTGTCTGGTCTTACACTTAGGTCTTTAATCCATTTTGAGTTTATTTTTGTGCATGGTGTCAGGGAGTGTTCTAATTTCATACTTTTACATGTATCTGTCCAATTTTCCCAGCACCACTTATTGAAGAGGCTGTCTTTTCTCCACTGTATATGCTTGCCTCCTTTATCAAAGATAAGGTGACCATATGTGCGTGGGTTTATCTCTGGGCTTTCTATCCTGTTCCATTGATCTATATTTCTGTTTTTGTGCCAGTACCAAACTGTCTTGATTACTGTAGCTTTGTAATATAGTCTGAAGTCAGGGAGCCTGATTCCCCCAGCTCCATTTTTCGTTCTCAAGATTGCTTTGGCTATTCGGGGTCTTTTGTGTTTCCATACAAATTGTGAAATTTTTTGTTCTAGTTCTGTGAAAAATGCCAGTGGTAGTTTGATAGGGATTGCATTGAATCTGTAGATTGCTTTGGGTAGTAGAGTCATTTTCACAATGTTGATTCTTCCAATCCAGGAACATGGTATATCTTTCCATCTATTTGTATCATCTTTAATTTCTTTCATCAGTGTCTTATAATTTTCTGCATACAGGTCTTTTGTCTCCTTAGGTAGGTTTATTCCTAGATATTTTATTCTTTTTGTTGCAATGGTAAACGGGAGTGTTTTCTTAATTTCACTTTCAGATTTTTCATCATTAGTGTATAGAAATGCAAGAGATTTCTGTGCATTAAGTTTGTATCCTGCTACTTTACCAAATTCATTGTTTAGCTCTAGTAGTTTTCTGGTAGCATCTGTAGGATTCTCTATGTATAGTATCACGTCATCTGCAAAAAAAGACAGCTTTACTTCTTCTTTTCCGATTTGGATTCCTTTTATTTCTTTGTCTTCTCTGATTGCTGTGGCTAACACTTCCAAAACTATGTTGAATAATAGTGGTGAGAGTGGGCAACCTTGTCTTGTTCCTGATCTTAGTGGAAATGGTTTCAGTTTTTCACCATTGAGGACAATGTTGGCTGTGGGTTTGTCATATATGGCCTTTATTATGTTGAGGAAAGTTCCCTCTATGCCTACTTTCTGCAGGACTTTTATCATAAATGGGTGTTGAATTTTGTCGAAAGCTTTCTCTGCATCTATTGAGATGATCATATGGTTTTTCTCCTTCAATTTGTTAATATGGTGTATCACATTGATTGATTTACGTATATTGAAGAATCCTTGCATTCCTGGGATAAACCCCACTTGATCATGGTGTATGATCCTTTTAATGTGCTGTTGGATTCTGTTTGCTAGTATTTTGTTGAGGATTTTTGCATCTATGTTCATCAGTGATATTGGCCTGTAGTTTTCTTTTTCTGTGACATCTTTGTCTGGTTTTGGTATCAGGGTGATGGTGGCCTCGTAGAATGAGTTTGGGAGTGTTCCTCCCTCTGCAATATTTTGGAAGAGTTTGAGAAGGATAGGTGTTAGCTCTTCTCTAAATGTTTGATAGAATTCACCTGTGAAGCCATCTGGTCCTGGGCTTTTGTTTGTTGGAAGGTTTTTAATCACAGTTTCAATTTCAGTGCTTGTGATTGGTCTGTTCATATTTTCTATTTCTTCCTGGTTCAGTCTTGGCAGTTTGTGCATTTCTAAGAATCTGTCCATTTCTTCCAGGTTGTCCATTTTATTGGCGTAGAGTTGCTTGTAGTAATCTCTCATGATCTTTTGTATTTCTGCAGTGTCAGTGGTTACTTCTCCTTTTTCATTTCTAATTCTATTGATTTGAGTCTTCTCCCTTTTTCTCTTGATGAGTCTGGCCAATGGTTTATCAATTTTGTTTATCTTCTCAAAGAACCAGCTTTTAGTTTTATTGATTTTTGCTATTGTTTCCTTCATTTCTTTTTCATTTATTTCTGACCTGATCTTTATGATTTCTTTCCTTCTGCTAGCTTTGGGGTTTTTTTGTTCTTCTTTCTCTAATTGCTTTAGGTGCAAGGTTAGGTTGTTTATTCGAGATGTTTCCTGTTTCTTGAGGTAGGCTTGTATTGCTATAAACTTCCCTCTTAGCACTGCTTTTGCTGCGTCCCGTACGTTTTGGGTCGTCGTATCTCCATTGTCATTTGTTTCTAGGTATTTTTTGATTTCCCCTTTGATTTCTTCAGTGATCACTTCATTATTAAGTAGTGTATTGTGTAGCCTCCATGTGTTTGTATTTTTTACAGATCTTTTCCTGTAATTGATATCTAGTCTCATAGCGTTGTGGTCGGAAAAGATACTTGATACGATTTCAATTTTCTTAAATTTACCAAGGCTTGATTTGTGACCCAAGATATGATCTATCCTGGAGAATGTTCCATGCGCACTTGAGAAAAATGTGTATTCTGTTGTTTTTGGGTGGAATGTCCTATAAATATCAATTAAGTCCATCTTGTTTAATGTATCATTTAAAGCTTGTGTTTCCTTATTTATTTTCATTTTGGATGATCTGTCCATTGATGAAAGTGGGGTGTTAAAGTCCCCTACTATGATTGTGTTGCTGTCAATTTCCCCTTTTATGGCTGTTAGTATTTTCCTTATGTATTGAGGTGCTCCTATGTTGGGTGCATAAATATTTACAATTGTTATACCTTCCTCTTGGATCAATCCCTTGATCATTATATAGTGTCCTTCTTTGTCTCTTATAATATTCTTTATTTTAAAGTCTATTTTGTCTGATATGAGAATTGCTACTCCAGCTTTCTTTTGATTTCCATTTGCATGGAATATCTTTTTCCATCCCCTCACTTTCAGTCTGTATGTGTCTCTAGGTCTGAAGTGGGTCTCTTGTAGACAGCATATATATGGGTCTTGTTTTTGTATCCATTCAGCCAGTCTGTGTCTTTTGGTGGGAGCATTTAATCCATTTACATTCAAGGTAATTATCGATATGTATGTTCCTATTCCCATTTTCTTAAATATTTTGGGTTTGTTATTGTAGGTGTTTTCCTTCTCTTGTGTTTCTTGCCTAGAGAAGTTCCTTTAGCATTTGTTGTAAAGCTGGTTTGGTGGTGCTGAACTCTCTCAGCTTTTGCTTGTCTGTAAAGGTTTTAATTTCTCCATCAAATCTGAATGAGATCCTTGCTGGGTAGAGTAACCTTGGTTGTAGGTTTTTCTCCTTCATCACTTTAAGTATATCCTGCCACTCCCTTCTGGCTTGCAGAGTTTCTGCTGAAAGATCAGATGTTAACCTTATGGGGATTCCCTTGTGTGTTATTTGTTGTTTTTCCCTTGCTGCTTTTAATATGTTTTCTTTATATTTAATTTTTGACAGTTTGATTAATATGTGTCTTGGCGTGTTTCTCCTTGGGTTTATCCTGTATGGGACTCTCTGTGCTTCCTGGACTTGATTAACTATTTCCTTTCCCATATTAGGGAAGTTTTCAACTATAATCTCTTCAAATATTTTCTCAGTCCCTTTCTTTTTCTCTTCTTCTTCTGGGACCCCTATAATTCGAATGTTGGTGCGTTTAATGTTGTCCCAGAGGTCTCTGAGACTGTCCTCAGTTCTTTTCATTCTTTTTTCTTTATCCTGCTCTGCAGTAGTTATTTCCACCATTTTATCTTCCAGGTCACTTATCCTTTCTTCTGCCTCAGTTATTCTGCTATTGATCCCATCTAGAGTATTTTTAATTTCATTTATTGTGTTTTTCATCGTTGCTTGGTTCCTCTTTAGTTCTTCTACGTCCTTGTTAAATGTTTCTTGCATTTTGTCTATTCTATTTCCAAGATTTTGGATCATCCTTACTATCATTATTCTGAATTCTTTTTCAGGTAGACTACCTATTTCCTCTTCATTTGTTAGGTCTGGTGTGTTTTGACCCTGCTCCTTCATCTGCTGTGTGTTTTTCTGTCGTCTCATTTTGCTTATCTTACTGTGTTTGGGGTCTCCTTTTCACAGGCTGCAGGTTCGTAGTTCCCGTTGTTTTTGGTATCTGTCCCCAGTGGCTAAGGTTGGTTCAGTGGGTTGTGTAGGCTTCCTGGTGGAGGGGACTATTGCCTGTGTTCTGGTGGATGAGGTTGAATCTTGTCTTTCTGGTGGGCACGTCCACCTCTGGTGTGTTTTGGGGTGTCTGTGGCCTTATGATTTTTGGCAGCCTCCCTGCTAATGGATGGGGCTGTGTTCCTGTCTTGCTAGTTGTTTGGCATAGGGTGTCCAGCCCTGTAGCTTGCTGGTCGTTGAGTGAAGCTGGGTCTTGATGTTGAGATGGAGATCTCTGAGAGATTTTTGCCGTTTGGTGTTACGTGGAGCTGGTAGGTCTCATGTGGACCAGTGTCCTGAAGTTGGCTCTCCCACCTCAGAGGCACAGCCCTGATGCCTGGCTGGAGCACCAAGAGCCTTTCATCCACACAGCTCAGAATATAAGGGAGAAAAAAATAGAAAGATAAAAAGAGGATAAAAAAAAATAAAATAAATCTATTATAATAAAAAATAAGAAAAAAAATTATTAAGAGTAAATGTATTCAGAAAAAATTTTTTTTAATTTTTAAAAATAGATTTATTAATTTTTTTATAGTAAAAAATAAGAAAAAGATTTTTAAGAAAAAAATTTATTAAAAAAAAATTTTTAATTTTTTAAAATAAAAAATATGAAAAAACTTATTAAAAAATTTTTTAATTTCTAAAAATAGAAAATACGGAAAAAATTATTAAGAAAGCATATATTAGGAAAAAAAAATTTTTTTAAGTAAAAAAAAAAAAAAAAAATGGACGGACCTAACCCTAGGACTGATGGTGAAAGCAAAGCTATACAGACAAAATCTCACCCAGAAGCATACACATATACACTCACAAAAAAAGGAAAAGGGGAAATTAATATATCCTGCTCCTAATGTCCACCTTTTGAATTTGGGATGATTCGTTGTCTATTCAGGTATTCAACAGATGCAGGCACATCAAGTTGTTTGTGGAGCTTTAATCCGCTGCTTCTGAGGCTGCTGGGGGAGATTTCCCTTTCTCTTCTTTGTTCGTACAGCTCCCAGCGTTCAGCTTTGGATTTGGACCCGCCTCTGCATGTACGTTGCCTGAGGGCGTCCGTTCCCCGCCCAGACAGAACGGGGTTAAAGGAGCAGCTGCTTCGGGGGCTCTGGCTCACTCAGGCCGGGGGAGGGAGCGGTACGGAGGAGGCGGGGCGAGCCTGTGGCGTCAGAGGCGTCGTGACGTTGCAGCCGCCTGAGGCGCGCCGTGTGTTCTCCCGGGGAAGTTGTCCCTGGATCACGGGAGCCTGGCAGTGGCGAGCTGCACCGGCTCACGGGAGGGGCGGTGTGGAGAGTGACCTGGGCTCGCACACAGGGTTCTTGGTGGCGGCAGCAGCAGCCTTAGCGTTTCCTACCAGTCTCTGGGGTCTGCGCTGTTAGCCGCGGCTCGCTCCCGCCTCTGGAGTTCGTCTAGGCGGCTCTCTGAATCCCCTCTCCTTGCGCGCCGCGAAACAAAGAGGCAAGAAAAAGTCTCTTGCCTCTTCGGCGGCTGCAGACCTCCTCTCCGGCTCCCTCCCGGCTCGCCGCGGCACGCCAACCCCTTCAGGCTGTGTTCACGCCGCCAACCCCAGTCCTCTCCCTGCGATCCGACCGAAGCCCGCACCTCAGCTCCCAGCACCGCCTGCCCCAGCGGGTGAGCAGACAAGCCTCTCGGGCTGGTGAGCGCTGCTCGGCGCTGAGCCTCTGTGCGGGAATCTCTCCGTTTTTCCCTCTGCGCCCCTGTTGCTGTGGGATCTGCGCTGATAGCCGCGCGGCTCGCACCCGTCTCTGGATTTCGTTTAGGCAGCGCTCTGAATCCCCTCTCCTTGCGCGCCGCGAAACAAAGAGGCAAGAAAAAGTCTCTTGCCTCTTCGGCAGCTGCAGACTTTTTCCCGGACTCCCTCCCGGCTAGCACCAAAGCCCGAGCCTCAGCTCCCAGCCCCCGCCTGCCCCGGCGAGTGAGCAGACAAGCCTCTCGGGCTGGTGAGTGCTGGTTGGCGCCGAGCCTCTGTGCGGGAGTCTCTCCACTTTGCCCTCCGCACCCCTGTGACTGCGCTCTCCTCCGCGGCTCCGAAGCTTCCCCCCTCTGCCACCTGCAGTCTCTGCCCGCAAAGGGGCTTCCTAGTGCCTGGAAACCTTTCCTCCTTCACGGCTCCCTCCCACTGGCGCAGGTCCCGTCCCTATTCTTTTGTCTCTGTTGTTTCTTTTTTCTTTTACCCTACCCAAGTACGTGGGGATTTTCTTGCCTTTTGGGAGGTCTGACGTCTTCTGCCAGCGTTCAGGGGGGGTTCTGTAGGAGCAGTTCCACGTGTAGATTTATTTCTGCTGTATCTGTGGGAAGGAAGGTGATCTCCGCGTCTTACTCTTCCGCCATCTTGCCCCCTCCAGATAACAG
The DNA here is from genome assembly GCF_965194805.1 of Balaenoptera borealis. NCBI lineage: Eukaryota > Metazoa > Chordata > Mammalia > Artiodactyla > Balaenopteridae > Balaenoptera > Balaenoptera borealis. Next base: position 4,837,431 of record NC_138861.1, on the reverse strand, counting down.
TTTTAAAGCACTATCGGAGATTAAGTAACAGTAAGAGCATTAAGAAAGTCCACAGACTTCTCCTGCAATACTATGAAAATTAAAAAACGATGGATAGACAAGTACAGTTTTGAAAGAAAAGTAAAGAAAACAAAAATTAGACTTCTCGAAATACTGCCACTCTAACCACCTCCCCCAAAATCTTTCAAAACTGATAGTGCTATTACTCTTTCAGAGATCCAAAAATAAAAACAATGCCTTATCATTTGATTTACACTACAGAAAATGTTAAAGGATGTTAACATATCCAGGCAGAAGAAAATAAAAGATATAGTATTGGAACTAAAAAGATAGAGTAATAGGAATGGTAAATATATAGGTAAATATAAAAGTTTTTCTCAAATTTAATATTTTTAAAAGAAAACTGACTAGAGCAAATATAATAACAATGCATTGGTATATAAAATATCTAGAAGTAAAGAGCATGACAAAGAACAAAAGTTGGGATGTAAGTAGAAAAATAATGATATGAGTTTTTTTTTTTAATAGAAGTGAAGTCTTATAATATTTTTGAAGCTAGATTAAGATAAGTTAAAATGGTGCAATGTAAAATATAGCACAAACACTAAAAAAAGAGTACCTACCATGTTAGTAGTAAAAATAAAATGGAGTAAAGATAACAAACCAAAATAAGGCAAAAGAAAGGAAATGTAAAAAGTAAAAACAAAATACATGAAACAAATAGGAAACAAACAAGATGATTGATTTAAGTCTACTTACATTGATAATTACAGTAAATATGAATGTTATAGACATTTCTATTAAAAGTGAAAGACTGTTACATTCAAAAACAATCAAGAACAAAATACAGAGATTGGTTCAAGATGGTGGAGTAGAAGGATGTGTGCTCACTCCCTCTTGCGAGAGCACCGGAATCACAACTAACTGCTGGACAAATATCGTCAGGAAGACACTAGAACTCACCAAAAAAATACCGCACATCCAAAGACAAAAAAGGAGCCACAGTGAGACGGTAGGAGGGGGGCAATCACAATAATATCAAATCCCGTAACCACTGGGTCGGTGACTCACAAACTGGAGAACAATTATACCACAGAAGTCCACCCACTGGAGTGAAGGTTCTGAGCCACATGTCAGGCCTCCCAACCTGGGGGTCCAGCAACGGGAGGAGGAATTCCCAGAAAATCAGACTTTGAATGCTAGCAGGATTTGATTGCAGGACTTCAACAGGACTGGGGGAAACAGAGACTCCACTCTTGGTGGGCACACACAAAGTAGTGTGTGCATCAGGACCCAGGGGGAAGGAGCAGTGACCCCATAGAAGACTGAACCAGACCTACCTCCTAGTGTTGGAGGGTCTCCTGCAAAGGCAGAGGGTGGCTGTGGCTCACCACAGGGACAAGGACACTGTCAGCAGAAGTTCTGGGAAGTACTCATTGGCATGAACCCTCCCAGAGTCCACCATTAGCCCCACCAAAGAGCCTATAGCCTCCAGTGCTGGAGGCCTCAGGCCAAACAACCAACAGGGAGGGAACTCAGCCCCACCCATCAGCAGACAAGTGGATTAAAGTTTCACTGAACTCTGCCCACCATAGGAACAACAAGCTCTACCCACCACCAGTCCCACCCATCAGGAAGCTTGCACAAGTCTCTTAGAAAGCCTCATCCAGCAGAGGGCAGACAGCAGAAGCAAGAAGAACTGCAATCCTACAGCCTGTGGACGGAAACCACATTCACAGAAAGATAGACAAAATGAAAAGGCAGAGGACTGTGTCCCAGATGAAGGAACAAGATAAAACCCCAGAAAAAAAACTAAATGAAGTGGAGATAGCAAACCTTTCAGGAAAAGAATTCAGAATAATGATAGTGAAGATAATCCAGGAACTCAGAAAAAGAAAGGAGGCAGAGATCGAGATGATGCAAGAAATGTTTAATGAAGACCTACAAGAATTAAAGAACAAACACCTAGAAGAATTAAAGAACAAACAAACAGAGATGAACAATACAATAACTGAAATGAAAAATACACTAGAAAGAATAACTGAGGCAGAAGAACGGATAAGTGACCTGGAAGGCAGAATGGTGGGATTCACTGCTGCGGAACAGAATAAAGAAAAAAGAATGAAAAGAAATGAAGACAACCTAAGAGACCTCTGGAACAACATTAAACGCAACAACATTCGCATTATAGGGGTCCCAGAAGGAGAAGACAGAGAGAAAGGACCCGAGAAAATATTTGAAGAGATTATAGTCAAAAACTTCCCTAACATGAAAAGGAAATAGCCACCCAAGTCCAGGAAGTGCAGAGAGTCCCATACAGTATAAATCCAAGGAGAAACATGCCAAGACACATAGTAATCAAACTGACAAAAATTAAAGACAAAGAAAAATTATTGAAAGCAACAAGGGAAAAAAGAAAACTAACATACAAGGGAACTCCCATAGATCAGGAACATGATCAGGATGTCCACTCTTACCACTATTATTCAACATAGATTTGGAAGTCCTCACCACAGCAATCAGAGAAGAAAAAGAAATAAAAGGAATACAAATTGGAAAAGAAGAAGTAAAACTGTCACTGTTTGCAGATGACAAGATACTATATGTAGATAAACCTAAAGATGCCACCAGAAAACTACAAGCGCTTATCAATGAATTTAGTAAAGTTGCAGGATACAAAATTAATGTACAGAAATCACTTGCATTCCTATACACTAATGATGAAAAATCTGAAAGAGAAATTAAGGAAACCATACCATTCACCATTGCAACAAAAAGAATAAAACACCTAGGTATAAAACTACCTAAGGAGGTAAAAGCCTGTACTGAGAAAACTGTAAGATGCTGATGGAAGAAAGCAAACATGGCACAAACAGGTGGAGAGATATACCACATTCTTGGATTGGACAAATCAATATTGTGAAAATGACTGTACTACCCAAAGCAATCTACAGATTCAGTGTAATCCTTATCAATTAACTAGTGGCATTTTTTACATAACTAGAACAAAAAAATCTTAAAATTTGTATGGAGACAAAAAAGCACCCAAATAGTCAAAGCAATCTTGAGGGAAAAAAACGGAACTGGAGGAATCAGACTCCCTGACTTCAGACTATACTGCAAAACTACAGTAATCAAGACAGTATGGTACTGGCACAAAAACAGAAATGTGGATCAATGGAACAGGATAGAAAGCCCAGAAATAAACCCACACACCTGTGATCAACTAATCTACGACAAAGGAGGCAAGAATATACAATGGAGAAAAGACAGTCTCTTCAATAAGTGGTGCTGGGAAAACTGGACAGCTACATGTAAAAGAATGAAATTAGAACACTCCCTAACACCATACACAAAAATAAACTCAAAATGGATTAAAAACCTACATGTAAGACCGGAGACTATAAATCTCTTAGAGGAAAACATAGGCAGACCACTCTTTGACATAAATCACAGCAAGATCCTTTTTGACCCATCTCATAGAGTAATGGAAATAAAAACAAAAATAAAGAAATGGGACCTAATGAAACTTAAAAGCTTTTCCACAGCAAAGGAAATGATAAGCAAGATGAAAAGACAACCCTCAGAATAGGAGAAACTATTTGCAAATGAAGCAACTGACAAAGGATTCATCTCCAAAATATGCAAGCAGCTCATGCACCTCAATATAAAAAAAAAAAAAAAAAAAACCAACCCAATCAAAAAACGGGCAGAAGATCTGAATAGACATTTCTCCAAAGAACACATACAGATAGCCAACAAACTCATGAAAGCACATTCAACATCACTAATTATTAGAGAAATGAAAATTAAAACTACAATGAGGTATCACCTCACACTGGTTAGATTGGGCATCATCAGAAAATCTACAAACAACAAGTGCTGGAGAGAGTGTGGAGAAAAAGGAACCCTCTTGCACTGTTGATAGAAATGTAAATTGATACAGCCGTTATGGAGAACAATATGGAGGTTCCTTATAAAACTAAAAATAGAATTACCATATGACCCAGCAGTCCCACTCCTGGGCATATACCTTGAGAACACCATAATTCAAAAAGACTCATGCACCCCATTGTTTACTGCAGCACTATTTACAATAACCAGGCCATGGAAGTAACCTAAACACCCATCAACAGACGAATGGCTAAAGGAGATGTGGTACATATATACAATGGAATATTCCTCAGCCATAAAAGGGAACGAAATTGGGTCATTTGAAGAGATATGGATGGACCTAGAGATTATCATACAGAGTGAAGAAAGTCAGAAAGAGAAAAACAAATATTGTACATAAGGGCATATATGTGGAAGCTAGAAAAATGGTACAGATCAATCAGTTTGTAAAGTAGAAATAGAGACACAGATGTAGAGAACACATGTATGGATACCAAGGGGGGAAAGATGGGTGTGGTGGTGGTAGTGGGATGAACTGGGAGATTGGGATTGACATATATACACTAATAGGTATAAAATAGATAACTAATAGGAACCTGCTGTATAAAAGTAACTAAATAAAAGAAAATTCAAAAAAAAATAGAGGAAAAAAAGAAAATTAAAAGTAAAAATGTACAGTGTTAACATGCAAACACCAAACAAAAGAAAGGTAAAATAGGTATATTAATATCAGACAAAGTAGATTTCAGAATAAAAAATATTTCCAGGGACAAAGAAGAGAGGAATATTCCATAGTAATACAAAGGCCTATTCATCATAAGAACATACCAATAACAAGTTCAAAATACATGAAGCAAAATTTGACAGAACTGAGAATAGGAATTATTAAAGTCAACAATCATATTAAGAAATTTTTGCACTCTCAGCATAACTAGAACAAGTATACTAAAATTCAATAAAGATATAAAACTCTTGAACAACACTATTAATCAACTTGAACTAATTGCTATATTGAGAGAGCTACACCAAAAAAATCGTAATGCACATTGTTTTCAATTATACATTAAATATTCATCAAGATGATTGATATTCTGGGCCAAAATATAGTCTCAATAAAATTAAACAGATTGAAATCACACAAAGTATGATACAAAGAAATTAAACGAGAAAGCATTAACAGAAATATATCTTATAAAACACCTAGTATTGAAAGGCAAATCACACATTTCTAAATAATCCACAGAGTAAAGAAGATATCAAAATGGAAATCAGAAAATAGGTTTAACTGAGTAAAAATGAAACACAATGCATTGAAATTTTCATAACATTGTTTAAAAAGTAACTAGAAGACCACTTTAGAAATTAATTGTTTAAAAAAGAATAAACTCTCAAATACAAAAAACGGGCTGAGGATCCAAATAGACATTTTTTTTCAAAGAAGATATATACATGGCCAACAGGTACAAGATGCTCAACATCACTAATTATTAGAGAAATGTAAATCAAAGCCACAATGTGCTGTCACCTCACACCTGTTAGAATGGCTATTATCAAAATGTCAAACTGTAACAAGACGTAAAGGAAAGAGAAACCTTGTGCCCTTGTTGGAGAGAAAGTAATTTGGTGCAGCCACTATGGAAAACAGTACAGATATTCCTCAAAGAATTAAAAGTAGAACAATCTTACAATCCAGCAGTTCCACTTCTGTGTATTTTCCAAAGGAAACAAAAACCTTATTACTAATCAAAAAGATATACATACCCCGTGTCCATTTCAACATTATTTATAATAGACAATAGCCAAGATATAGAAACATCCTACATGCTGTGCCCATCAACAAAGAATGGATAAAGAAGATATGATATATTTAGGTATATATACAAGTGAATCCTATTTAGCCATACAAAAGAAGGAAATCTTGACATTTGAAACAACATGGATTGAACTTGAGGCAGTAGGCTAAATTCAACGTCAGAAATCAAAAAACACTGTATGATCTCAGTTATGTGTGGAATCTTTAAAAAATTAAAAAAGAAACTCATATGTATAAGAACAGATTGGTGACTACCAGAGGCAGTGGGTAGTGGGGTGGGCAAAATGGCTGAATAGGGTCAAAAGGTATAAACTGGGTTTCCCTGGTAGCGCAGTGGTTGAGAACCTGCCTGCCAATGCAGGGGACACGGGTTCGAGCCCTGGTCTGGGAAGATCCCACATGCCGCCAAGCAACTAAGCCCGTGAGCCACAACTACTGAGCCTGCGCGTCTGGAGCCTGTGCCCCGCAATAAGAGAGGCTGCAACAGTGAAAGGCCCGCACACCGCGATGAAGAGTGGTCCCTGCTTGCCGCAACTAGAGAAAACCCACGCACAGAAACGAAGACCCAACACAGCCGAAAAAATAAAAATAAATAAATTAATGAATTATTTTTTTTTTTTAAAAAAGGTATAAACTTACATTTATAAAATAAATAAATGGGAATATAGTGGGAATACATGGGAATATACTGTATAGCATAGTGACTATAAATAGTAATACTGTATTGCATATTTGAAAGTTGCTAAGAGTACATTTTAAAAGTCTGAGGAATTTTAAGAACTTTTGTAACTCTGTATGGTGACAGATGTTAACTAGATTTATTGTGGTGATCATTTCATAATACATACAAATATTAAATCATTATGATGTTATATCTCAATTATATCTCAATAAATAAAAACCCCAATAAATATAAGCTTATGCTGTAATAAACTTTGTGGTGGTGGGAGGAGAGCAAAATAAATCCAAAGCAAGCAGAAGGAAGAAAGTAGTAAAAAATGTAAGAGCATAAATCAATGAAATTGAAAACAAAGTATAAAACAATACACAAAATTAATGAATACAAATGTTATCTCTTAGAAAAATCAATACAAATAAATCTGCTAAAAATGACCACAATTATAAGAGAGAAGACAAATTTATCAGTATTCTATAAATATTAAAAGAATCATAAGAGAGTACCATAAACTATTTCAAGAAGATAAATTTAACAACTATGTGAAATGGACAATTTCCTTGGAAGACACAAACTACCAAAACTGAATCAATAATAATTAGTTAAGGTGAACAATCTTGCATCCATTCCTTGGGCATCTCTGGTAATTTAAGGGTGGTGGGTTGAGATATTTGAAAATGCCCATATTTGTTTTTCAGCTAGTAAGCATGTGAATCCTTGTTTGCTAATTTGTGGAGATTATATCTGAATGTGTGCTGATATATTTGTGCAACAGACTGTGTTTTGTAAATTTATAAAGTATTCACACAGAGATTCAGCAATGTTAAACCACTTCCCTAATGACACAAATTAGGAGCAATAAATGAAAAATTGGGTCAGTTTAACAGGGTGTTCTGACAGAAGTAGAGCTACTCTTCTTCCTATAACCAGATTCTAATTAATTTCAAGATTGCTTTCCTAAGGTATTCACAATTCAGGAGCTTATGTATCTTGAACATGGAAAACATCATCTATCAAAATTATTGCAGCTTAACACATGTAATTGTGTATTGCAATGATATTAGTAGTCTGCCATTTGCTTTAGAGTGAGATTTACATGACAGAATCTGAATTTCTGAATTTTGCTTCCATAAAAATTGAGCCCTTACAAGAATCAAGGAAATGTTGCTATTATTCTGTTTTCTCAATGAAATAGAAATTACGTCTTCTAGGATTACTAATGGACACACAGACTGGCCACTAAATTAAATATAATTTAAAACTCTGTTAACTGAATCTGATTTAAAGTAATAATAAACAATACATCACACAGAGCGTTACACTTTTTAAAAAATGAATCCTGACCTCTTAGTTTGAATTTTGTTGTCAGGTTTTGTGAACAAAGTGAGAAAGGCAAAGCTGTGTCCTTGTGGTAGCGGTTTGGATCCTGTCAGCAGTGTGAGGCATGACTGCAGTGTCACAGGCTTTCCACTGAGCTACGCCCCTGTGTTAGTCAGCTTCAGCTGCATAACAAAAGCCATAGACTGGGTGTCTTTAGCAACACGAATTTATTTCTCACAGCTCTGGAGGCTGGAAGCACAAGAGCAAGGTGCTATCAGGGTTGCTGTCTGGTGAGGAGTCTCTGGGTTGCAGACAGCTGTCCTCTCCCTATGTCCTCACCTGGCCTTTTTTTCTGTGTGTTCAGGTGAAGACAGAGAGGAAGCAAGCTCTTAAAAGAGCACTGATCTCATCATGATGGCCTCACCCTCATGAGCTCATCTAAACTTATTTATCTCCCAAAGGCCAAGTCTCCAAATAGCACGACTTTGGGGGTTAAGGTCTTTAACATCCATATAATTTTGGGGGACACAATTCAGTCCATAGCCCTCCCTGAAGTGTTACAGCCAGAAATGTAAATAAAAGAGGAAAGTTTTTTGGGGGGAAAAAGCCATAGCATACAGGTAGGCATCCTACTGGAAAAGACTACACATGGCACAGAGTGAAAGAACTGGGTGATAATTATTCTCTAGTTATAAAGGGACATAGAAAGGAGTCTGTAACTTAAACCCTTATCAATATTACCTACCCATGCCCACACTCTTTGTGTATCATTGTACATTTTAAAGACTAGACAATGACAGGTGCCTCCATGTTAGGAGTATATCAATGTCAGTTGAAGGCTGATTAGTAGATTAATCGTCCAGTCACATAAATGTGAAAACAGAAATGCCCTTTCATTGCCTATTTTTTCCGTTATGTTTCCTTCTAAGGAAAATATTTAGTGTATATGTTTACATCTCTCACTAAAGGAATTAGAAATAACAAAAGAGATTTTTAAAATTATATTTAAAACAGTTAATAAATATTCATAATAAAAAGGCCTGTGTCTAGGGTTGCCAGATTTAGCAAATAAAACGCAGGACACCCAGTTCCATTTTAACAATAGCTCTAACTGATAATTTTTTGTAATCTAATGAAAAAAGTTAAATAGAAGACATTGAAGAAGTCCTGACAAAATCATTACAGGATTCAAGATAAAATAAATAAATACATGACATGTTCTGTCTATATAAGCCACCCTACCTATGTCTTGATCTTCAGTAGTGATCTTTATAATATTCCAAACTCACAGTTAATGATTAGCATTTACTTTAAACACAGAAAACAAGTCAGAGGCATTGTATCCTCCAACTGGACAAAAATCTATTTTAAAGCATTTTTGTTGTTTGTACAACACTTTTGTGAATGTGAAACTGTAGTAACAGAAATAAAGCACTTTGAAAAACTTCCTGATACTCAGGGAGTCATGAAGTAATCTTGTCACCAACATATTCCTGAATTTGTGTTGTCTTTTAGACTTTGAGTAGGATAAATTGAAGAAAAATGACAAAAATTGAAAGGAAAATAAACAAAGGACAAGTAGAATTGACAGAGTTCAAGTAATTCTGATTACATGAATTATAAAACCAAAAATATACTTTGTTTTAGATCTGTGACTGTAAGAGAGTGAGATGACATGACAAATAGATGTGTCATTACTTGTTTTGTAAGCCATCTTGCACGTCAGAATTCCTGTGGTGAAAGCACAAAAGCTGAAGTGGACTTGGGACCACAGAAGATAATAAAGTGTGCCTTTCGCATTTACAGTAAATGAAAAGCAGACATTCATTCCATCGACCCTTTGGTCCACACTTGGGAAATAAGGCTTAAGGCCCTTTAGACTTGGGATGGTACAAGAACACTCCCAATGAGAAAGTCTCTTTTATAATTACTCAACATGGCTGGGTGTTACTGGGTGTCTTAACGGTCAAGCTAATATTATCTGTAAAGGTTAAGAATCCAACATTGCTGGGGTGGGATGAACAGAGGAAACATATTTACCATTAGGGAAAGTAAAACCTTGAAACAACAACAAACAAACTGTGTTACAGAACAAAGTTAAAGGGTATTTAAGAGGAAAAAAATGACCACAAAATATCATTTAAAAATAACATTATTAAGTATGTACTCATTTTTACATGTGAATCATTTTCTGTATTTAAAGGCATTTGAAATATTGAGTCAAGATCTGGAAGGTACATTAAGTGGACTAATTTGATCATTCCATTATACTTACAAGTAATGGCACAATTATTTGTAAGTGTATGTTTCTAAAATAATACTACAGTAGAAATATTAGTTCACAGTAGAAAAATTAGAAAATGAAAGGAAGTATAAGGACAGAATAAAGGTAACATTCAAAACAGCTTTCCCTGGTTATGTAGAATTTTATCATATTTAATCAATTCCTTGATTTTTATAAAGTTTATTGTAAATTGTACTATAATCTTTGTACTTTGATTAAACATTAGTATTCTGAGCGTTGACTATGTGGCACTAACGGTAACTCTATGAAGCAGTACTAGTATCAGTATCTCTATTTTCTCCAGGAAAAAGCTAAGATTCAGGATTTATATTTAAACATAAGAAGTCTAATTTCTGTGCCTGTACTCTTTACATTTATATTATCTTACCGATGGTTAATTTAGGATAACTTGCAATGAATGGAATTACTAATTCAAAACCATGAAGAATTGTAAGACTTGACAGATTTTGCCTAATATCCTGCCAAAGATGCTGTATCAATTTATTCTCTCACTTTATGACAGTACGTGATGGTTCACTTTCTCAGCTAATAGTGGAAATTAAAATTAAGAGAAAAACATCTGCCAAAGAGCAGCCACAAAATGGCTTATTATTATGTAATTTTTAATTTCTCCAATTATTAAAGCGGTTTGAACATATTCAAACCGCTTTAATAATTGGAGAAAAAATATATATGCAAAATTATACATACCCATTTATATACCGACTGCATCTGGAGGAAGACTTAAATGAGGTTCTGCAGTCAGAGAAAGGAGGTCAAGGCTGTGGTGGAACTCCATCAAGAAAGTCCAGAAGTCATTGGCCCTTGACCTAGTAGACAAAGACATGAAGCAGCTGGTGTCCACACCGCCCATGGTTGTGTCTTTCATAATGAATCAATCAACAAATGTCCCATCGGGCTCTAGCAACCTTGTTCTTTCAGATATTGAAGAGGACAGCATCACTGTCCAGGATCTCAACCAGGATCTTCTGCAGGCAGCACTGGAGAAAGCAGTGGTACCCAGGAGCCCTGAGACTTCTTCCTGACACCTACCTCATGACCAGCATCTGGAAAACAATAGCCTTCAAGAGGAACCAAGGACCAGATCTACATCCGGAAGTAAACCTGGTAGCTCCTGGACCACTGGAAGCTCAACAACGCGTGGGAGGTGCACATCTAGTCCTGAGGGGTGTGGATGGTCACATGTCCATTCTAAGCTTTGCATGGATCAATGGAGGGGGTTGCGGGAATGCCTGTGAATTTGAGAACCACACTCAGGGGACTTGGGCAGGACTGTGGCGCTATTCATCCTTTTCAGGGAGTCTTCTGTCTCCAGCCCCTCCCCAGACTGCTCTGGTGGAGTCAAAGCGGAGCCATAACACCGTCCCCTCCAGCTCAGGCTGCAAGCGTTCCCAGTTGTAAGAAAACAGAGCCCACTTCCTGATCTTGCCCTGTTCCTCTCCCATTATGCGGCAGGGAATCCCATTACCCTCTCCCAGGGTCAGGTCAGGTCTGGCTGTGACTCTCAGCGGGGACCTGTTTCAGGAAACTCTGGTAAAATCTCTGACCCAAGCTAAGGACAGAGGGGCAAGGTGTGGGGTGCCCCTTCCCTCAGCCTCTGGTGGCACATTTAATTTTAATTTGCTTTCAAAGTCAACCTTTCCATTTATTTAAAAAATGTGTGTGTGTGCATGTGTGTGTGTGTGTATGTAAGGCCTGTGTCTATGTGGTTTGTGGCTATGTGTTATGAGTGTTTGCATATGTATGACTTGCCTGTGATATGGCTGAAGGTGGCTCATACCAACTCAAGAAAACCAATAATTAAGTTTTTAGGAATTTTTGCAAGCCTGTTGATTGGTAGTTTGAAATCAGTCTTCTTGGGTGTATTTACCTAATAGAAAACTTTATAGTTCAGGAATCTCTCCAAACAGGATTTTTATCTCCCTGGAGAGTCCCTTCCCATTAATATTTTATATTATTTTACAGATGAAGAAATTGAAAACCAAAAATTACATTAACATGCTTATGGTCACATATGGAGATAGTGGCTGAAAAGCTAACCATTGAATCCTGTCTCTGAACATGGGTCAATGATTTTATCTAGGAAAAATTGATTTCACTTACCTATGAGATTCAAAGTCATTGACTATTTTTTTTTCCTGAAAATTAAGTCATACCAGTAGCGATGAGTACAACCGGTGTCTGGATCTTGGTTTCTGATAACTGTCTCCAGTATAAGGAAACAAGGGTCCTTGGAGAAATGTTTCATTGTAGGGTTAGGGCAAGGAATTTACAAGATGAGCCTGTAAGTCATGCTGGAAAGTAAGTGCTAATGAAACAGAAAGTTGGGGGCATGTTAAAGGAACACAGGCGTCAATGGAAGGGGCTACCAATGGCCAAAGCTGGAACAGTTTGAGCAAAACAATAAATAACATAGAACTGGGGCACCCCAATGTCCACTGCAGCACTATTCACAATAGCCAGGACTTGGAAGCAACCCAAGTGTCCATCCACAGAGGAATGGATAGAGAAGAGGTGGTACATATATACAATGGAATAGTACTCAGCCATAAAAAGGAACGAAATAATGCCATTTGCAGCAACATGGATGGACCTAGAGATTATCAAACTAGGTGAAGTAAGTCAGACAGAGAAAGACAAACATCATATGATATCACTTATATGTGGAATCGAAAATATGACACAAATGAACTTATTTATAAAACAGAAATAGACCCACAGACAGAGAAAAAATACTTTATGGTTACCAAAGGGGAAAGAGTGGAGGGAGGGATAAATTAGGAGTTTGGGATTAACATATATGCACTACACTACTATATAGAAAATACCAACAAGGACCTACTGTATAGCACAGGGAACTATACTCAGTATTTCATAATAAGCTGTAAGGGAAACAAATCAGAATACATACATATATATGGATATATATCTATATATCTATATATCTATTTGAATCACTTTGCTGTACACCTGAAATTAACATAACATTGTAAATCAACTATACTTCTATTTTAAAATGTTAAAAAATAAATAAAATATATATTCATGAGTGCACTCTGATGTAAATGGTGTATTGAATGTATAAATAGGGAGAACAGATAAATATTCATTCCAAACAGAAGAATTCCAAATAGTCTATGTAGAGACTCCCCTCTCAAAGTAGTGGAGCACTCCTGAGCTGCAGGTTGCTCACGGTGACTTCCTTGCAAAGAGCACAGGATGGAAAGAAGAAAGAGTAACTTTACAATGAAGAAAAATGAGCAATACTACTTCATCCAGGTAACCAAGTTTAACATTACTAGCGATGTCAGGTAAATAGCATGTGATATGATGTGAGGAACGTGCACTTGGCCTCTGTGACCTTCCTCCCTCCAAAAAATCACCAAAGCCTAACAATAAAGAAAACACCAGACAAACCCAAGTTGAGGGGAATTCTGCAAAATACTCCTCTAATTGTCAAGGTCATCAGAAACAAAGGAAGTCTGAGACATGGTCACAGTCTAGAGAAGCCTGCAGAAGCATAACAACTAAATAGAATGTGTCCTGGATGGGATTCTGAAACAGAAAAAGGACATTAGGTAAAACTAAAGAAGTCTGAATGAAGTGTGGACTTAATAACAAAGTATCAATATTATATACCATCATTGGAACAAATACACCATACTGATGTAAGGATGTAAGATGTTAGTAATAGGAAAATGGTGAGGGGTATATGGGAACTCTCTGTACTAATTTTGCAAATTTTGTGTGAACCTAAACTGTTGTAAAATTAAAAAAATATTTTTAGATATCTGTTTAGGGTTTATCATTATATTAAAAAACTTTAGCTCTGAAGTTTTTAAATGGGACCACTCCATTCTTTATTGAAGAAAATCAAACTGATCTGTCAGCACCTTCTATAGAAATGAGTCATGGCCAGAACAGCAAATTAGCAAACTGAGAGCAGAGTAAGATTTTCTAAAACCACAGAAATTAAGCATGAACTGTTTCCACTTAACTGAACATACAGAAACAAAGTCAGCAGCAGCGGTAGAGAGAGCACATAGTTTAAATCTTTGCTTAAAAGTCATAATAAACCATTTAAAACATTCTACTTTTTGGATCCACTTTAAACCTTCAACACTTTGTTATTTCAAGTTAATTTAAGCCATTTTTATGTTATTCAACAATACTTATTTTATTTTCCCTTAATACATTCATATTTGACTAGATAACTGCTCATTAATAAACCAATTTGAATACCAGTATGTGAGACAGGGAAGAAGGAAAGTAAATGTTACATTTACTGGCTCAAAGCATCTCTGAGGAAAATATCTGTAGCAGAAATAGGTTGAAGCCATTAGTAAGAACAAAGAAATTTGAAGAATGACAGTTATTCAAATTTATGTATTTAAAATTTCTTCCTTGTATTGGAATAAAAACATTGAGAGTAGACTTCTTTAAAACGTAATTTTTATATTTTTCAAGCACCATAATAAAAATGTTTATACATTTTTGTGTATGTCAGTTTTGAAAGCTTGATTCTCACCTCTAAGGTTATTTGTAAAATAAGAAGGAAAACACTAAAAATGAATCATGCAAAATGAATACTGTGAAAATTTGGACTAATTGGAAGTTTTGCCCATATATATGGATATCTAAGTATGTTTCCTGGATAAGTAACCTAGCTGGATCCCTTGCAATTCAAAAGACTGAAGGAGTCTGTTAAAATCAAAGTTAATTTTTCTGAAGTAGAAAATTTAGAGTTTCTATTTATCTAACAATATTTTAAAAAATCAGAATAATCTATAATAAAATAATACACACCAGATTATATGTGAGGTTCTTTGTATATCTTTTATAATAAAACTATAACATTTATCCAAGAAACATTTTTCCAATTATATCTAATGAGCTGATAATTGCAAACTTTCTTTAACCTGAAAATTCAAAAGAGAGTCATTTACATCATGACAGACATTGCTCAGAAGGGTCTAGCTGTCTCTTTTTAAATGAGCTTCCCTTGATTATCTGAACTAGGAAACAGGACATAACTACACCATAATCATTGCAGTTTGAAATTATAAAGGGGGAGAAATGAATATTAATTTCAGATCCTTTACTTCTCCAGAAACTGCAAGCTGCAACCAGTCAATAGAAGTAGACTATTAATAATTGAATTAATGGTACTCAGTGAAAATAGAGCACAAGATCAGGAGCTTAAAGGGCTTTAATTTAAACTCAAGTCAGTCGTCACAGGGAAGAGAAAAGGAATATTTGTGATATAGAAAGAGACAAAGTATCGTTATCCTGTAACAGCCAAAAAGTGTTCAGGAAATAATTTTTTATTATACATTACTCCAATAAGCCAGGATACGTGAACCTCTTTTCCTTGTTGTAGATTATTAACACAACGGCTAGTAATTCAAGACGTTTTTATGCAATATTATATACCCTAGAGCACATATAACAAAATTTTGTTTATTTTATGTATTCAATCATATCTAGGCAGTTTAACAGTTATTCATAACTTTTATTATTTATTATAATGATTACTAAACATTTGTTTTATTAGCCCCTTTAGAAAGCACTGGAAATAAATTCACTCATCTCTATCAACGCAATTGAGAACTACCTGGTTGGTGTAAGGTTATCAGAGGACAGTGTCATAAAATAGCTTTATTTTCTAGATTTTTATATTAAAAGTGAAGAAGTTTGCAGGTGCCACAGTTGCTTCTGAACAGAAAGATATCAAACACCAATGTAGCCTTCTTTCTTTAGAAGAAATTCCAGACAAATTATATTTAGAAGTCATACTTCCTGACATGGGCGAAGTTCTTCTTAAAATTGTAGAAAGTCAGAAATGCATGAGAAGAATTTTCCAGTCTTTTTCTGCATGTCCTCTGAAGTTCAAGAAAATTAAAAAAAATAGCAAAGGCAATTTTTAAAACTCTAAATCTAAGCTAAAAACAAATCTCTTTTCACTAACTACGTCAGACAGGTCCAATCCGATTTGATAATATCTATGTTACATTTGGAAATAATTAGTGGGATTAGTAAGGGTCAGCTTTAGAGATGGGAAAGTGCTGAATGCTCATTTTATACAAAATATATTGATCTCCAAGCCACTCAGACTGGAAGGGTTTGATAATAATGTTTCCAGTCATAGATGCCATCTCTGATTGTGAGTTAAATAGGATTCCTCATACATTCTATTATGTTTAAGAAATATTAACTATACCATAATACATTAATTGAATCATCTATGGATGAGAATGATCAATCCTTTCCACTACATAGAATGATAATATTAACTAACAGAAATTCAGAACAATGTTTTTTAGGGGTCTTAGCATCTAGTGATCAAACATTACAGATGAAGCATTTGAAGCTTAAAGCAGTCAGATTTGTGTCACTGGTAATCTGTTTAGGGTAGATTATAAAAGCTTGCAAATTTGTGCTTGTATAAATTACTATAGATACTACATTTCTGTTTGCCATTCACTGCCAGTTACTTGGGCAACTTAGCTGTGCAAACAAGGATTACCAGGTAATGTCCACACTGGAGTTCCAGCTAATTGACCATTTCCTCCTAATTGAGAGAATTATGCATATGTCATGATTATAACAATTATCCTATATATTTTCACAGGGAACCTAATTAATTAATTTCTAACTTGGGAATTATATTTTTTATATTATGTTACATGACAGTTACCCTCTTTTAATGTTCTCAGTTAATTATCTTTACTCTTCTTTCTCTGAATGATTTATTCTGAAATAAGTGTATACTTCACTCCATTTACATATAATCCTAAAACAACTCTGATGATGAAAGATTTTATTTATAATAATGGAAAGCAAAACAATGTATTTGGAAATATATTTCAACATCCAAAGTTATTTTAAATAACCACTGAAGCTTTTGCCATCCGTAAGTTCTATACTTCTTACTGTAATAATTGAACATGTTGTTTTCCTATCACCAGCACTCACAATAAATAGAGGATGATAGATAGGTAGATAGATAAATAGATAGATATATAGATAAGTATTTGACATGTTTGAATACATGATAGACGTCCTTATTTTTTGATAAAAGTATTTCTTTTTTATGAAGAAAAGTGAGGTATCAAGTTTACTTAGAAGATATAAATTAGTTAATTTAGTGAATATAGGGAAGAGTGCCCAGATCAAAAAAATCTTGAGAAGGAACTGAAAACATTGTGAAGAGGCCCCAGGTCTTTAGAAGATTTTATATTCTTCCTATAGCTGGAAAGAGATAGCCCTGAGAATAACCAGAGTCCAGCAAGGTGGAAACTTATGTTCAGAAAATATTAAACTGGAGACCGTACATCACAGTGGTTCAGGGCACATGCTTTGGAAACACACAGTACCTGAGTTTAACACCCAGTCCTGACACTTACTGCTGTGATATTTGGTGTTCATTTAACATATCCTGTCTGGTTCCTCATCTGTAAAATGAAATAATTACAGTACCCCTTAGGGTTATTATGAAAAATAAAATTTAAAAAAAATTAGAAAATAAAATGGACAAAGGACTTGAATAGGTTTTTCTCCAAAGAAGATATACAAGTGGCCAATAAGCACCTGAAGAAAGTTCAACATCACTAATCAATAGGGAAATGCTATTCAAAACTATAATCAGATACCACTGCACACTTATTAGGACAGCTATTATGAAAAATAAAAAACTAGAAATAGCAAGTGTTGGTGAGGATGTAGAGAAATTGGGACACTTGTACATTGTTGGTGCAGCTGCTGTGGAAAATATTATGGCAATTTCTCAAAAAATTAAACAGAATGATCATGTGATCCAGCAATTCTTCTTTGGGTATATATCCAAAAGAAATGGAACAGATATACGTATAACCCTGTTCATAGCGGCATTATTCACAATAGTCCAAAGGTGGAAACCACCCCAGTGTGAAACAATCCAAGATGAATGGATAAACAAGACGTGGTATATACATACAAAGGAATACTATTATTCAGCCTAAAGAGGATGGAAATTCTGACACATGCTGTAATATGGATGAAACGTGGGGACAACATGCTAAGCGAAA
The DNA here is from genome assembly GCF_965194805.1 of Balaenoptera borealis. NCBI lineage: Eukaryota > Metazoa > Chordata > Mammalia > Artiodactyla > Balaenopteridae > Balaenoptera > Balaenoptera borealis. The sequence continues at coordinate 4,819,357 of NC_138861.1, read as the reverse complement.
TAAGCCAGTGAGAAAAGGACAAATACTGTATGATCCTACTTTTGTGAGGTCCCTAGAGCACTCAAATTCAGAGAGTCAGAAAGCATTTAGAATGGTATTTGCCTGAAGCTGCTGGAGGAAGAAATGGAGAGTTGTTGTTTAACTGGTACACAGTCTCAGTTGGGGACGATGAAGAATTTCTAGAGGCGGGTGGTGGTGATGGCTGCACAAAAACATGAAAGTACTTAATGTCACAGAACTGTATGCTTAAAAATGGTTAAAATGGCAAATTCTGTGGTCTGTATTTTACCACAATAAAAAGTATATACCAAATTGAAAAAAATAAATTAGTCAATACATCTAATATGCTGAAAATTGTGCTCAGCACATCACAAGTTCTCAAAAGAACGAGCTTTTATTATTTTTCTTCACTTTTTGCCAAATTTCTTGACAACAACTTCCTTATGCTAATGATGTTATGATGGAAGCACATGCAGTAAAGTAATAATAATTAGAGGCAAAGCAATTGTTAGGGAAGGTATTCTACCTTCTTACATTGAAAAGTTTCTAAGAAAAAACTAAATTTTCATGACTTTTTGCAACTAACCTTCTAGATGAGACATAAATTGTATCAATTAGATGCAAAAACAAAAGTCTTGAAAAGCGGAATGGAGAAAGAGATCACTGCACATCAGAATGTGATATAGGTAGACTCTGCATTCTATTACCTGACACCCAGCTTCGTAGGTGTCAGAGGCAGTTTATCAGTGACAGCACGGAAATAGCAGCAGTGGCTACAGTACTGAATGACCTTTTCGTTATGGCATCATGAGTCTGAACTTGAAGACAATAGTACAGACACAGTCCCATGTGACTTTCTCAGTATCTAGTTGCTTATATTAAATTTTTCTGCTAGAAATACCTAGAGTAGTTTCTGACTTCTGTATCAATCTTGAATGATACTGTGCTTGAGACCATCTGTAGCTGCAACATGTAACCACCAGAAGCAGAATGGCCATGGCCTCTGTAATGAATATCAGGCTCAACACTGTAATGAAAATGGTTTGAACTGTATGTTCTGTGTCGAGGGCTGTTTGATCATGGTGTCCAAGAACCAAAATGGATGAGCAATCTAAAAAAGTCCTAGGGGATATGGGGATATATGTGTACGTATAGCTGATTCACTTTGTTATACAGCAGCAACTAACAGAACAATGTAAAGCAATTATACCTCAATAAAGATGTTAAAAAAAATCATAGATACATAAACAAATATAGAAGAAAGATAGATGATAGATAGATAGATAGATAGATAGATAGATAGATAGATAGATAGACAGACAGATAGATAGATAGATAAAAACCCTCTAGAGAAAATGACCTGACATAAGTTATTACAGTGGAGAGTCAAGATTCTCCACCCGGTTTCTAGACCCAAGTGAGTTCATAGACACAGAGCCCTTTGCATGAGGAGAGAACTTACTTCCTTGGAGGAAAAACATTCTGACATTGTCACAATCAGGCTTGTGTGACTTGTGGCCACTTACTAAGGTGAACGTGTATAATAGAGAAAAAGGAAATACTCAGTTTAGGGGACTTTGGTTCATGGACTTTGAGTTGATATGAATTTTTGGCATCACAGAGGGTCACTGTGGTTTACCGCACAGATGGAAAGCTGAGGGAGAGGCAGAGGATGGCTGAGTATGTCTCATAAAGTCCTAGTGCACTTGTGAACCCACCCTGTGATTATTTCCCCGGTTCCTATATGCAGATATGAATTAACCACAATTGGGACCTGGCGGAATATCCACATTGGCTCCTCGTGATAAGAAAGCTTTGGTGAAAGCTCCATTCCCTGTTTATTAAAATAATAATAGACATACAATACCACATCTATCATGGATTTCAGAGATTAATGCCAGACTCAAGAACTTAAAATGTTGAAGTCTTGGTGATTCCTACCACTTCTCTAATTTTTTAGCCTATTTAACTTCTGTAGAAAACAAGTAGATCTTGGAGAATATAAGAGGATTATTATAATATAATTGGCATTAACTCTAACCACAGATAGTTTACTGATGTAGCCTCTTTACTTGACCAAGTCAACACAGATCCTGTTATCTTTTATGAGGCTTCCAGACCAATAATTTATATTCTATCCCAGGCACCCACACATGCGATAAACAACTCGTTTTCAACTGACAGTAGCAGCAATATTTCTTCCTGGCTTACTTCAGCTTTCTGTCATAACCTAGTCTACAGAATCGCTGAGCACCTCCCATCTTAGGACCACCATATTGATTGTATAGCAGGCTGATTAAACCCAGAAAGCCAGACGAAGCAGATCTTCTGGGTAGCCTGGTAATATATATATGGACAAGGTGATGGGAGAGATAAAACAAAAACTGGGGGTACCGTGAAGCTTCTGGAATGCAGAGCTCTGGGGTACATCAAAATACAGTACTTTCTCTAACATCAAATGCAGTTGCTGAATTGTTGCACTCTTTACCCCTAAGAAAGAGGTGCAATACTTGGTTGATCTTTTTGAATTTTAGAGGAACTAAACGTTACAGGTTGGCATGTGTCACCAGTACATTTTAAAGAACGCTTTAAAGCTGCAACTTTTGAAGAGGGTTCAGGACAAGAGAAGAATTTCAGCTGATCCTGGCTGCAGGATAAGCCCTGCAATTTTAGCCATGTGACCTAGCAAATCCAGATCTCCTTCTCCTATTTCACTATTATTTTATATAAAGTGTACGTTTCAGTCTTTCAGTTTAGGAGAGCAGTGTGGGACTGTATTAGAAGAGGAATGGACATCATTACCAGGCGTGGATATAGTGACCGCTCTGGATAAAGGGGTATGGACATACATATAACTAGCACCCTCAAGTTCTAATATGTAGAGTTAGTTAAGGGGATGTCTACAAGGAGAGAAATATCAAAATGCACACAATCCCCTGAGCATTTATTATTCTTCAGAGAGATGTGTTAAGCTGCATATAATCAGGATTCCAGTAAACAGCAAACTCTCCCTTGTACTGAGCTTCATATTTATAAAAACAGAAGGCACAGAATCATCATCTGAATGTCTTCAAGAAACTTTCCCCAAAAGCAAATGAGAACCCAAGATTTGAGTGCAGATATTTTGGGGGTGATAAGAAGAAGCATTTTTTGGAAAGATATCTAATAAAATATTTTTAGCTTGCAGGGTTTTTTATTTAAAAAATGGTTTATCTTTTTTTAAAAATTTTATTGGAGTATAGTTGATTTACAATGGTGTGTTAGTTTCAGGTGTACAGCAAAGTGATTCAGTTATACATATACATATATTCATTCTTTATCAGATTCTTTTCCCATATAGGTTATCACAGAATATTGAGTGGAGTTCCCTGTGCTCTAGAGTAGGTCCTTGTTGGTTATCTATTTTATATATAGTAGTGTGTATCTGTTAATCCCAAACTACTAATTTATTCCTCCTCCCCAGGTTTCCCCTTTGGCAACTATAAGTTTGTTCTCTGTTTCTGTTTTGTAAATAAGTTCATTTGTATCATTTTTTAGATTTGACATATAGGGGGTATTGATCCATTAGTTCCTATCAGTTATTGGCTGAGAGGGTCTCCTGGGGTTGTTAATTTCTTGGCACTTCTAGCCTGCCACATGCACAGGCTAAGCCTGCCCTGATATCCATAGGAATCTTTTTAGCAGTAATGAGAAGATGCTTGTGGTAGGGAACGATTGAATAAGCCTGTGTAAGTCACTACGTGACAGGGCAATATACATGGACCAACAAGATCTTCTGACTCTGGTCTATTCCTTCCACAACTTGGATCCACTCATCATGTTAAGTTACTAATTCTCTATGGTGGTGGCTGGTCAGAACTTCTAGAATAAAAATTACAACAGTAGTGTTAAAATTTAAAGGGCCGCAATGCCATAATTAGCATTTATTATCCCTTCTTTGTACTCAAAATGTATATAATTCCACTTTAGACAAATTCCTGTCCCTTCCATGGTGAAGGCGATCAGGCTTATGAGTTTACTTGCCATCAGGGAGATGGTTAGTCTCTTAGAGAGAGGGTAACAGAGTGAGGGTCCAGGGTTGGTCTCTGCAGGTGACGTTAGCCCTGGCTGTAGATGGATTGGTGAGAGGAAACTCATGTGGTTGGGCCCATGTACACCCTCCACACCTGACACCATGAAAACTATCCATTGGACTATTAGGCGAGTACTACTATATATATATATATATATATAGTACTTCAGCATCTCTTTTGCAGAAGATGCTGCTCTCAGGATGTGAGACACAAAGTTTCATGCACTTCTGTTCTGATTCCAACAGACCCATTCACAAGCCTATTTCCAAGACTTTCTTGTCAATAATATTACAACCTTGCTTCATAAAGGGCTAGATGAAGCAGTCAAAACGTTCACATCTGCTCATGAGTCTAGGTGTAATCTTACCTGTAACTACTCCTTCCTCCACACAAAGGTGATGACCAGGTGTATTGCTCTAAAATCTGTACTATTTTCCCTAACCATGTCTTTCAGTGTAAGGCTTTCACTGGCACATCCCATTTTTGTCTTATTATAATACATAGGGATAACCCAATTTTGAACATGGCCTAACTTTTTTCCCTTGTCATAAAGAAAAACTAATGATGCCATAGGTGTGAACTGAGGGAGAGGTGTGGATGTAACAGAGGCATGACATGGAACCTGAGACATTTGATCATGTAATTTCCTTGTAGCATCTGAACCTACTGGCAATCCAGCTTTCAAAAATCTATATTGTGGGGCTTCCCTGGTGGCGCAGTGGTTGAGAATCCGCCTGCCAATGCAGGGGACATGGGTTCGAGCCCTGGTCTGGGAAGATCCCACATGCCGCGGAGCAACTGGGCCCGTGAGCCACAACCGCTGAGCCTGCGCGTCTGGAGCCCGTGCTCCGCAACAAGAGAGGCCACGATAGTGAGAGGCCCGCGCACCGCGATGAAGAGTGGCCCCCGCTTGCCGCAACTGGAGAAAGCCCTTGAACAGAAACGAAGACCCAACACAGCCAAAAATAAATATAAATAAATAAATAAATAAATTTATAAAAAAAAAATCTATATTGTGACTTAACCTGTCGCTGGTACTAACATAGTCTCATTTCTAGCCTCCAGCTTCTACCGTTTTCTCCCTGTAACTTTTTCTCAAAACAGTAGAAAGAATAATGTTTTAAAACTAGATAAATGATGGCAAGACTCTCTCTTGCCTGAATCTCTACAGATTATTTCCATAACATTGAAATTAAGTCCAAACTCCTTATGAGGCCTACAATATGCTACCTCATCTGGTTTCTGAGTCTCTGAGCCATTTTCTACCTCCTGTGCTCTCCATAACTACCATCCAAACCTGTAGGTTTATCTGCTTGCACTATTTTGGCAGACAATGTGTACTGATTTGTTGATTGGATTAACAGTTTACATTAAAGTTCAGCAAGAAATGCACTAGATAATTACTGTAAATTTTATGAACTGATCCATGACTAATTGCACTAGAATAGTTTTGAAACTGTAGTATGATAATTTAAAAAGACTCTAGAAATGAGAAGAATTTGCACACAAACATGCTATTGTATTTTCCTCATGTGTTCATTTTGGACATTTCTGAACATAACTGTTTTTTCATACTTGAAAATTTCAAAGCTTTAACACACAAATTAGGGACTTATTTTGATTCCCAAAATACTTTTCATAACTCAGTATAGTGAGTACTCAGTTTATCACCTAATGCCATACATCCTAATGAAAATAGATACTGTGCCTTATATAACTGACAAATATTGAATGAAAAACTCTAAAAACTTATAACATGCCAAAATCAGAGCTCTTAGATCAATGTTAACTCAATCATTGACTGTGTGGTCAATCTAATATATTTTAAAATGAATAAACACCCAACTACTGTGCAATACAGCAAATAAAAACAGATTTATAAAACCTGAATTTTTTAAAAATGTAATTTTAAAGTGTTGATTCTATATTTTAGCACTGAAATTATTTTAAACCAACTTTTGGAGACCTGAAGATTTATAGACTTCTGAATCTTGAGACAAGGAAATAAAAAAAAATGAATTTGCTGAACTTTGGAAAATAATTTGCTCAGTTTGGGTATCATGTGAAGTCTGAGACAGTTGGAATAATTAAGAAGGATTCTTTAAAAAAGTCAAAAAGCATTTTTGAATTAACATATCTGACACTAATATATTATTTTCAGTGATTTATTGCATGATGTTAGTGGATTATACTAAAATCTACTGAGAATAATGTCTTATAAAATAAGAAAGCCTCCTTTTAGCAGAGAGTCCAGATGTCTTTTGGAAATATCTTGCACTATTGTGGGAAGGGGTGGTGGATGAAAGATGGTTCATCACATAAATTCGTGAAGAGTTCTTTTCAGCAATATCACAACAGATGTGGATTTGAGTGTTGATGGTAGCTGCCAGCTGCGCTTCTCCCTCAGCCACCAGAAATCATGCACATGTGACATCTGTGGGTACTATGCAGTGAAAAGAACTGGCAAAAAGACCTCTTACAGGTATTATTACAAATACACCCCCCAACTCCACCACCACTTCTTTTTCTTGGAAATGTGGGGCTTCTGCTAAAGTGTGTGATTTTTTTAAATAAATATAATTATAATGATCTTGAGTCTAGTGTATAAATTCAAAGCTTATTATCTGTTCCAGTAGATTAGGTTTTTTTTCTTCTAGTGATCCATTTCTTTTTCCCTGTTACACATCTAGTGTAAAAAGCTGAACAGTTTTTAAATTACCTGGGAGGCTGTTTTTTGAAAGACTGATCTGAAACTTTTACTATGTGACGTATTAAAACTTCACCATGGGATGCCTCATTGTACCTCCAAGGAAGGAGCAATCTAGACATCTAAAACTGAGAACGTGAGCCTGTATAATCATGACTAGAAGAAAGTCCTTCAAAGTAGTAGTAGTAGGAGACTGGGACAGAGAAAATCAACACTGACCTTAAATACAAGCCCCAGATTAAAAGCCATAAAGGAAAACATTGCAAGTCAATTTACAGCATGCTTCTTACGTGGGCCACTCTAAGAAATATTTTTATGATGAATGACTGCAGGGATTTTCTCATAAAACAAATGTTTAAGATTCACACTATTTTTTTAACTAGCCACCTTAGGCATATCTCAAACACAGGCAGACACTTATGATAAACAAGACTAAGACACCCAGAACTTAGAGAAGAAAGTAAGAGAAAAAGAAGCCTTAACTGCATTGTTTGTGCTTAAACCTGAAGACATATCTTCCAAGAAGTCACTGTCAAAAATTTAGCTGGAGTTAATATCAAAATAGTTGGACCTAAGAACACATGTATAACACAGAACACTAATAGGAACCTATACATAGAATCTGTGTCTGTATTAATGTAGACAAAACAATAAAAAACTCATGGAAAAATTATTTTTTTCAAAATGTTATCAAAAATGTTATTCTTATATAATAATTCTGCTTTACATCCATATATATATAATAGATTTTGAAATGATAATTAAATACAAGATACAAATAACCATTTGCATTTTATCTTATACTGATATGTTATAAAATAGCAAATGCTCACGTCCACTATTTAATAGAGAATTTTTGTTTTCTTTTACCTGCTCAATATTCAGAAGAAGTGTTCAGAAAGATACTTATTTCCATGTTTCATCAAATATATTTATATATTCTGCCTTGTTTGAAACATAATTAAAAATTCCATTTCTCACAGATATAATGTAGCAATGAAAAAATATTTTTACTACAAATTTTGTCATATTTGGAAAATATTAAACTAAACTTACATAAAATTATTTTTTCAAATATTTGCATATTACTTCATCCTTTTTGAAAAATTAATAGAATTTATTTTACAAGCAGTTTAAGGTTGACAGAAAAATTGAGCAGGTAGTACAGAGATCAGATACAACCCCTTTCACTTATTTTCCCCTATTTTTGACCTCCTGCATTAGTATGGTACTTTTGTTTCAATTTATGAACTGATACTGGTACATTATTATTAATGAAAATGCACAATTTACACCATGGTTTGCTCTTTGTGTTTTACAGTTTAATGGGTTTTGACAAATGCCTAATATCATGTACCTTTACAGGTCATTACTATATATTGCAGTATGGCTTCACCACCCTAAAATTACCTGTACTTCACTATTCACTCCATCTTCTCCCACACCCTCTGGAAGCCACTGATTTTTTTAACTGTCTCTATAGTTTTACCTTTTTCAGTGTGTCATAAACTGGAAATATACAGTATGTAGTGCAGTCTTTTTCAACTGGTTTCTTTCACTTAGCAGTGTGCATTTAAGTTTCCTCCATGTTGTTTCATGATTGATAGCTCTTTTATTGTTGAGTAACATTCCACTGCAGACACGTACCAAAGTTTGTTTATGCATTCACCTATTGAGGGGCACCTTGACTGCTTCCAGTTTTTGGCAATTATGAATAGAGCTGCTGTAAACTTTCTTGTGCAAAATTTTGTTTGGACCCAAATCTACAACTCATTTGTGTGTTGCTGGATTGTATGCTAAGACTACGTTCAGCTTTGTCAAAAGTGCCAAACTGTCTCCTGAAGAGCCTGCAGAATCTTGTTTTTCCACCAGGAATAAATGAGAGTTCTTGTTGCTCTGCATCCTTTTCTATATTTGGTATTGTCTGTATTGGGGTTTGAGATCATCCTAATGGATATGTAGTAGTCTTTCAATGTTGTTTTATTTTGCAATTTGTTAGTAATACGTGATGTTGAGCATTTTTTTGATATGCTATTGGCCATCTGTATATCTTTTTAGTGAGCTATCTATTCATATCTATTTTCCATTTTTATTTTTTTGTTGTTTTTGTACTGTTGAGTTTAAAATGTTCTTTGTATATTTTGAATAGGAGTTCTGTATCAGATATAAGTTTTACAAACATTTCTCCCAGATCATCGTATGTCTTTTCATTATATTAACAGTACCTTGCTCAGAACTCTACTTATTTTATTCTTTCATAGGTGGTGCTTTTAGTATTATATCTAAATATTCATTGCCAGTGAATTCCCTGGTGGTTCAGTGGTTAAGGCTCTGAACTTCCACTGCAGGGGGCACGGATTCGATCCCTGGTAGGGGAAATAAGATCCAACATGCTGTGATGTGGCCAAAAGTAAATAAATTTTAAAAATTAAAATTAAAAAAATATTCATTGCCAGACCTAAGGTCACCTACGTTTTCTCCCATGATATCTTCTATATGTTTATAATTTTGCATTTTATTTCTAGGTCTAAAATTTATTTTGAGTTAATTTTTTGAAAAGTATAAGGTCTGTGTCTATATTTGTTATTTTTCTTGTTTTTTCCTGAAGAATTTTTTGAAAAGACTATCAGTCCTCTATTGAATGGTTTTTGCTCTTTCATCAAGCATCAGTTGACTGTATCTGTGTGGGTCCATTTCTTGGCTCTCTGTTGTGTTCCATTGATTTATTTGTCTATGATTTCATCAATACCACACAGTCTTGATTACTATAGCTTTATAGTAAACCATGAAGAAGAGTAATGACAGTTTTTCAAATGCGTTTTTCTTTTTCAACTTTGTGTTGGCTATTCTTGGTTTTTTACCTTTACTTATAAACTTTAGACTCATTTTTGAATATCCACAAAATAACTTTCTGAGATTTTAATTGGGATTGAAATAAATTTATACAGAAACTTACAAAAAACTAACATCTTAACATTGTCTTCCAATCCATGAACATGGGATATCTCTCAATTTATTTCTAACTTCTTTAATTTTTTCATCAAATTTCATACTTCTCCTCACATAGATTTTGTATATATTTTGTTAGATATACACCTAAGTATTTTCCACTTGTTGGTGCTAATGAAAGTGGCATTATGTTTTACTTTTCAATTCCATATTGTTTATTGATGTTACAGAGGAAACCAATTGACTTTTTCACATTAACCTTGTATTTTGTAACCTTACTGTAATTGTTTAATAGTTCTAGGGATTTTCTTTGTCAATTCTTTGAGATTTTTTTTTATAGATAATTGTGTCATCTGCTATCAAAAACAGTTTTCTTTCTTTCTCCAATCAATACACATTTAGTTTCCTTTTCTTATCATATTGCACTAGCTAGAACTTCCAGTATGATGTTGCTTTTTTTTCAACCTTAGGGTGAAAGCATCTAGTTTCTAACTCTCAAGCATGATGTATGCTAGAAGTTTTTTGTAGATGTTCTTTATCAAGATGAAGAAGTTTCTCTTTATTTCTAACTTCCAAAGAGTTTTTATCATGAATGCATGTTGGATTTTGTCACATGGTTTTTCTGCATCTATTGATATAATCATAAGTTTTTTTCTATTTTAGACTTTTGCTGTAATGGATTGTATTAATTGATTTTGAATGTTGAATCAGTCTTTTATACCTGAAATAAATTCTACTTGGTCATGATGTATAGTTATTTTTATACATTGTTAGATTCTATTTATTAGTATATTGTTGATAACCTTTGTATATTTATGAGATATATTGCTCTGTAGTATTTTATTTTTATCATGTCTTTTTCTAGTTTTGGTATTAGGATAATTCTGGCTTCATAGGATGAGTTACAGAGTGTTCCATCTGTTTTCTATTTCTAAACAAGATTGTAGAGAATTGGATTTATATATTCCTTAAATTTTTTGTACAATTCAACAGTGAGTCCATCTGGGCCTGGTGATTTCATTTTGGAAGTTTATTAATTACTGATTCAATTGTTTTAACAGATATAATCCTATTCTGATTATCTCTTTCTCCTTGTGTGACTTTTTGAAGATGTGTCTTTCAAGAAATTGGTTCATTTCATCTAAGTTATCAAATTTGTGGTCATAGAGTTCTTCGTAATATTCCTTCATTAGCTTTTTGATGTCCATGAGAAAAGTGGTGATTGCTTCTATCTTATTTCTGATATTAGTAATTTTGGTCTTCTCTCTCTCTCTCTTTCTTTTTCCTTATCTAGCTTGGTTAGAATTTTATCAATTCAATTGATCTTTTCAAAAACCTGCTTTTTGTTTAATTTTTTTTCTCTATTGTTTATATGTTTCAATTTCATTGGCTTCTACTCTAATTTTTATTATTTATTTTCTTCTGCTTGCTTTAGATTTATATGCTCTTCTTTCTCTAGTTTCCTAAGCTAGATTCTTAAATTATTTATTTTAGATCTTCTTCTTTTGTAAAATATGTGTTTCATGCTATACATTTCTTTGTAAGCACTGCCATCACTGCATTCTACAAATTTTGACAACTGTATTCTCATTTTCATTTGGTGCAATATATATACATACATATATATATGTATATATATATATATATACGTATATATATGTATATGTATACATATATATTTAAATTTTCTCTTGAGACTTCTTTGATTTAAATGTTACTTAGAATTTTGTTCTTTAATTTGCAAATATTTGGCAGTTTTCCAACCATCTTCCTCTTATTAATTTCTAGTTTAATTCCACTGTGGTGTGAACACATGCTTTGTAGATTTCTATTGTCTTATATTTGCTAAAGTGCATTTTATGGTCCAGAAAGTGATCTATTATAGTGAATGTTCCATGTGATCTTGAGAAAAATGTGAAACCTCTAAATATTTGGACTCTGAAATTTGGATTGAAAAAAAGGCAACATCATACTGGAAGTTGTTGGATGCCCTAAAAGTGCCAATTAGATCCAACTGAATGATGGTTCTGTTCAGTTCAACTATATTCTTTCCGATTTTCTGCCTGCTTGAGCTGTCAGTTACTGAAAGAGGGGTGTTTAAGTCTCCAGTTATAATTGGTGATTGACTGTTCCCCTAAATATTCTATAATTTTTGCCTCGTGTACTTTGTTGTGTTTTTAGGTGCATACACTTTAAAGACTGTTATGTCTTCTTGCAGAACTGACTCCTTTGTCATTATGTAATACTCCTCTTTATATTTGATAATTTCCTTGTTCTGATATCTGCTTTATCAGAAATTAATATAGCTACTACAGTATCCTTTTGATTATTGTTAACATGAAACATCTTTCTCCAACCTACTTGTAATCTATCTGTGTCTTTATATCAAAGTTGGTTCTTTATATATATATATATTTTTTATTTTTAGCATCTTAATTGGAGTTTAATTGCTTTACACTGGTGTGGTACTTTCTGCTTTATAACAAAGTGAGTCAGCTATACATATACATATATCCCCATATCTCCTCCCTCTCCCACTCCTCTAGGTGGTCACAAAGCACTGAGCTGATCTCCCTGTGCTATGCGGCTGCTTCCCACTACCTATCTGTTTTACATTTGGTAGTGTATATATGTCCATGCCACTCTCTCATTTCGTCCCTGCTTACCCTTCCCCCTTCCTGTGTCCTCAAGTCCATTCTCTATGTCTGTGTCTTTATTCCTGTCCTGCCCCTAGGTTCTTCAGAACTTTTTTTTTTTTTTTTTTTAGGTTCCATATATATGTGTTAGCATACGGTATTTATTTTTCTTTTTCTGACTAACTTCACTCTGTATGACAATCCCCAGACCCATCCACCTCACTGCAAATAACTCAATTTATTTTCTTTTTATGGGTGAGTAATATTTCATTGTATATATGTGTCACGTCTTCTTTATCCATTCATCTGTCGATGGACACTTAGGTTGTTTCCTTCTCCTGGCTATTGTAAATAGAGCTGCAATGAACATTGTGGTACATGACTATTTTTGAATTATGGTTTTCTCAGGATATATGCCCAGTAGTGGGATTGCTGGGTTGTGTGGTGGTTCTATTTTTAGTTTTTTAAGGAATCTCCATACTGTTCTCCATCATGGCTGTATCAATTTACATTCCCACCAACAGTGCAGAAGGGTTCCCTTTTCTCCACACCCTCTTCAGCATTTATTGTTTGTAGATTTTTTTGATGATGGCCATTCTGACTGGTGTGAGGTGATGCCTCATTGTAGTTTTGATTTGCATTTCTCTAATGATTAGTGATGTTGAGCATCCTTTCATGTGTTTGTTGGCAATCTGTATATCTTCTTTGGAGAAATGTCGATTTAGGTCTTCTGGCCATTTTTAGATTAGGTTGTTTGTTTTTTTTTTTGATATTGAGTTGCATGAGCTGCTTGTAAATTTTGGAGATTAATCCTTTGTCAGTTGCTTCATTTGCAAATATTTTCTCCCATTCTGAGGGTTGTCTTTTTGTCTTGTTTATGGTTTCCTTTGTTGTGCAAAGCTTTTAAGTTTCATTAGGTCCCATTTGTTTATTTTTCTTTTTATTTCCATTTCTCCAGGAGGTGGGTCAAAAAGGATCTTGCTGTGATTTATGTCAGAGAGTGTTCTGTCTATGTTTTCCTCTCAGAGTTTTATAGTGTCTGGCCTTACATTTAGATCTTAATCCATTTTGAGTTTATTTTTGTGTATGGTATTAGGGAGTGTTCTAATTTCATTCTTTTACATGTAGCTGTTCAGTATTCCCAGCACCACTTATTGAAGAGGCTATCTTTTCTCCATTGTATATTCTTGCCTCCTTTAACAAAGGTGACCATATGTGCGTGGGTTTATCTGTTCGCTTTCTATCCTGTTCCATTGATCTATATTGGTTCTTTATCAATAACATGCAGTTGGGTCTTATTTTTTACCCATTCTTCCCATCTCCATCTCTTTGGTGTTTATAGACCTTTCACATTAACATAATTATAGATACAATTGAAGTAATATCTACCATGTGTGTTTTACGTTTTCTATTTCCTTTGGCCTTTGTCTCTGTTTATCTTTTGTCCTCCTCCACTGGCTTCAACTGAGCAACCGTGTTTATCTCGTTTTCTCTCCTCTCTTACTGCTTCAGTTATACTTCCTTTATTGACTTTTTAGTGATTGTGTTGTATTTGAAATATGCATTTACAATTAGTCTAAGCCCACTTTCAGATAACAGTATACTGCTTCATAAGAGTTGCAAGAATCTTATAAGTGACTATTCTCCATTCCTCCCTCCCATGCCTTATAATATTGCTGCCATTTCACTGATCCGTATGCTATGATCACAATACATTGTTGTGAGTATTACTTTGAACTAAAAATTGTCAATTAGATCATTTAAAAGAAAAGTAAAAGATTTTACTTAACTTTATTTATTCTTTCTCTGATCCCCTTCCTTTCTTCATGGAGATCTGAATTTTTCACCTATATTATTTTTTCCTCTCCCTGGAGAACTTCTTCAACATTTTGCAAGGCAGAGCTACTGGTGACAAATTCCCTCAATGTTTGTTCATCTCAGAAAGTCTTTATTTCTCCTCCACTTTTGAAGATAATTTTGATGGATTCAGAATTATAATTTGGTGGGAGTTTTTTCTTTTACTATTTTAAATATTTTATCCCACTTTCTCTTGCTTACACAGTTTGTGAAGGGAAGTCCTATTATGCCTTTCTTGTTCCTCTATAGATAATAATACTAACCTTCACCCTTCCAGCTTATTTCAAGATTTTTCTTTGTCTCTGTTTTTTCTGCCATGTAATATGATATACCTAGGTGAACTGAGTGGGGTATTTATCCTGCTTAGTATTCTCTGAGCTTCCTGGATCTGTGGTTTGGTGGCTGCCATTAATTCTGGAAATTTCTCAATCACTATTACTTCAATTATTTCTTTTGTTTCTTTCTCTCCTTCTTTTCCTAGTACTCCTATCACACATATGTTACACATTTTTGGTTGTCTCACAGTGCTTAGATACCCTGTTACATTTTTTAATTCTTTTTGTTTCAGTTTTGGAAATGTCTATTGACATACCATTAGGCTCACTGCCTTTTTCTTCTGCTTTCCAGTCTACTCATGGGCATTCTTTAGTACTTTCTATTCCTAGCACTTTCTTTTGATTCTTTCATAAGTTTTCCATCTCCTTACATTAGCAATCTATTCTTTCATTATCCACTTTTTCCATTAGAGTCCTTGGCTCATTAATCACAGCATATTTTAAATTTATATTATGACAATCTCAGAATCTCTTCACATCTAAATCTGGTCTAATGCTTGTTTCGTCTCTTCAGACATTTTTCTTGACTTTTATCATGTAATGTAATTTTTATTGAAAGTCAAGCACAATGTACTCAGTAAAAGGAACTGAAGTAAATAGTCCTTCAGTGTGAAGTTTCATTTTTATCTGGCTAGGTGCCATGCTGTGTTTAATTTTTGCTGTAGTTGAAGGTGTCAGAAGCTTGACTTTCTTCTAATATTCTTGCTTTTTTCTCTGCTGTTGTTACTAGATTTCCCTATAAACTCCTTTTTAAAAAAATATTTTATTATTTATTTATTTAATTTATTTGGTTGCACCGGGTCTAGTTGTGGCTCACTGGCTCCTTAGTTGCGGCACGCATGTGGGAACTAGTTCCCTGACCAGGGATCAAACCTGGGCCCCATGCACTGGGAGCACAGAGTATTAACCACTGTACCACCAAGGAAAAAAATAAAGTCTGTGTCTTCCAGTTCTCTCAGCTGTAACCCACTGTTATAATCCTGAAGCCTAGCAGTGCTGGTGGTAAGATGTTGGGGGAGGAAAACATTCTGTAATCTTTTGATGAAATCACTGTGGGTTTTTTTTTTTCCCCCCTCTTTTTTCTTTTTCTTCCTCTAGAACAGAGCCTCTGGGCTGTGGATTTCAGAATATTCTCTTGGTTTCTTTTTTTCTTCTTTTTCCTCCGCTATGTGAGGCAGGAAGTCTAGAGGGAGCTGCAGTTGCTTAATTGCCCTTCACCAAGGTCAAATAAGACTTTGATAAAGTAGTTTCCCTTGAGCGGTAGCCTTTGTTACAGAGAATATAGTGAAGAACAGAATGTTGTGGGCATATTTCAAAATTGCGACTTTCACCCTCCCTCTGCGGCACGCATGATGTGATTTTCTTAAATCCTCAGTGTAAACCCTGTAGGTCTCTCGGAAGTAAAACTCAGAAAGTGTGGAGCTTCAGTAAGAACTGGGCCCTGAATTTATACTCTCAAGCTAGTTCACAGTGAACCTCTAGCAATTCATCAATCACTTTAAATGTTTCTACAGTTACTGAATCCAGAGGATTCTTCTCCTGGTAAGCTGTGATTCTCTGCATTCACTTGTATCTCCAGTTTTAGGGGCAGAAGTTTGCACTGTGACCTTAGTTCTCTGGCAGTTCTAAGAAGAATTGTTGATTTTCACTTCCAAGTTTTGTATAGGTCAGAAAGAGAACTGGAGGCCACCTCATTCTTTTGTTGAAAATAAAGTATATAATTTTTCACCTTTATTTAAAGCATTCCAATGTATTTCTTGCTTGCTTCAGGCATAATTTTAGAACAAAATCATCAAGATTACATTCAATACTTTCTTTATCCTACTAAGAGCATTGGACAAAATGCATTGAATACAATTTTATTATCTAGTATTGAATGAATCATGGAATATCCCCCTAAAATGTAAAAATTATAAGACAAGATAAGCAATACAAACAAATGATTACCAAAAAGGCTAATTTTTTTCTATGAACATTGGTAAAATATTTTTGATGGCACTCAGTAAAGTTTTTAAATGTTCTTATGTATCTTAAACATTTATTCAGTTCAATATTCAGAATTTTAGAGTTTTATTTTCTATTTTGAGTATGATATTTTTCCAGTAATTTTAAAATGAGTATTACTTCATATACAGAGGAAAGTATTTTCAATGCTATATTCTCACATTGCTCCTAACCAATCTTCCGTTGATTTTCTTGAGCTTTGAAGCTAAACGTTATCTGATCTGATCATTTCCTCTGACGAACACACATTTTACTTCATTTAACAATATAAAATACTGTATGTATTTACACTACATATTGATCCAAATCACATACCTATGCATTAATTTTGACTAACTGCAATTGCTAGTTTGTCCAGAATAATGTTACATGAACATGGAGATAGAGGCCATTCATATTTTGTTTGACTGTAATGAGAGTGTTTTAGAGTTTCACGACCAAAGATAACATTTGCCCTTGACTCATTCCCTCTTCCATACATCTTTCTCCCTCCTGACTCCCTGTCTCTCTCCTACTATCTGTCTGTATCATCCCACCAGTTTTCATGTTAAGAAAGAAGCCATCCATTTTCATCAGAATGGAATTTAAGAAATTGTCAAATGCTTTCAGATTTTATAGAAACATTTTTTCATCAAAAATTATGAAATCAGAAATATAAGTTTAAATTTAATTGAATAAAATTAACATTAATTGTAAAACAGTGATGTTTTTCACTTAGATATAAAAATATATTGCTCACACTCTTTTTTGTAAATCGTTTTCTTTAGCTATTCAGGAAAGCTAAGGATCAAAGTATGTACAAACAGTGGAGGAAAAAATTAGGCAGTCTGCCGGCTGTCTAATGAGGTTCAGACAATTAATTCTAAAATTGACTCTTACTAATTTTAAGTGGCAGAGTGCTTTCATTGGATTTTCATCTCATTCAATGTAAGAGATAAAAATGATATTCTACCAAATTACTTTATTAGTGAAACTGTCTTTAGTCATCTGAAATCTAAACTTTAACATTGAGGTTTATATTAACTCCAAAGGCTTCCTCTATTTTGTTTGAGAAACTATTGGGGAGTTATATTTTTGGGTGGTGGGAATGGTAGGAAAGATGTTAGTTACTAAAATTTGGCACTTCCCATTGTTCACTCAATTTGTAAATGAAATCACTTTTCCTTTTTTTTGTTTCCTTTTCTTTGTTTTAAAAAGAAGCTAAAACAACTCTCCATTTCACTATATATTTGAGTTGACTGCAGCATTGTGCTTTTTTTCCTTTGTCAGCTTAAAAACAAAGTGATAAACACACTTTTGACAGTTTCTGAACCTAAGTATATGTGATCTTGGTTTATATTTTATACAGTAAATGTAAGAATGACTCAGAGCTCAGAATTTGACCCCATATTAGTTCCTACCTACCCATTCTCTGTAAGATAACTTACATGGCTTGAATTACCTTTGTAAATGATGATTCTAAAATACCAAATCTGGTCCTGCTGTCTTTTCTGCATTCAAGAGTTACACATTCAGTTGCTCATTTTTTGTCTTAGCATGGATATTTAATGACAACCTTACACTTACTTTGACCAAAACAAATGGCTAATCACAGTCTCATCACCAGCAGGGATATAATGCTCCTTTATCAGCATTATTTCATCATCCAACTAGTTACTCAGCTCAAAACCTCCAGAATTATTCTCAACTCCAATCTCTAGGTACTTCCAGCTTAAAGCATGATCTGGACCATCATCACCTGGGAACTCGTTTGAGGCACAATATTAGGCTCCCCAATTCAAACCTATAGATTCAGAATCTGGATTTTAATAGGAGCCCCCTATGACAGGTATAAATATTAAAATTTGAGAAACACTGCCACAAACAATCCTTTACATCCAATCTATCAGTCATTGTTACTACCTCTACACCTAAAACAGATGCAGAAGAGAATACTTTTTAATCATCTCCCTTGTTACCACTGTAATTCTTCATCACCTAGTCCTGCTTCCACTTTGCTCCCCGTGGTCCACTCTTCCCACATCAGGCAGGCTGTTCCTTTGGAATTATACATCAGACCCTGTTGGTTCCCAGCCTAGCCGTTGCATTTGAAGCTCTTTAGCCTGTCCTATAATGTTCTGTATGATCTGTCCTATCTGCCTTTCTGCCATTATTGCCCACTACTCTAATCTCATTTACTCATGTATTATATTTAGCTACACTAGCCTGTTCTGGACACAATGCCTTGTGGTACACCATGATCAAGTGCTCCATTTTTACTGGGACCCAGTAACATGCTGGAGGTTGTTTTGAAAAAGGCATCTAATCCTTCACTGCCAACAACATGACCCTGTCCCAGTACCTTATGGACCAGCTTTGTGATACTTCCACAGGAATTTGCCGTAAACTCCAAAGTGCATCTTTTCCCATCACGGAGATCTACAATAACACAGTGTCTGGCAGTTCATACAGCCCCAGTTTCAGGGCAGCTGGTGTTGTATGTAGCCTGGACTGCCACAGAACTCTGTGTAGTTCCGGGAGTCACCCAAGTCTGGCAGTCTTCATGTCTCCCAACATGTGGGCGGATACAGCATACCTATGGTGGAAAGGGTTGTCTCCAGAAGCAAAAGAAGCCTACTAGATGTTTCCTTCTCTGTGGTCATGCAAGGATCTGCAAGACACAGGAATTTGTCTTTTATTTCAGGAGATATCCTGGCATATCCCTGACCACTAGGCCCTAAAATTTTACAGAGTGCCAGGTCCCTGATCCTTCATAGAGTTCATCTTCCAAGATCTGGAGCACATGCATTACCAAGACCTTTGGCATATGAGCCACTCACTGCTGGTCCAGATCTTTTGGGATCATGTTATTACAGAAAGCAGGAGAGTTAACATAGACTCATGAACAATCTATAAATGAATATTAGTGTCCATTCCACATGGATGTGAACTCTTTCTGATCCTTTATACTGATAAGTATAGGAAAAAATAAAAAGAACATTCACCAAATCAATGGCCAACTTGCCACATGCTAAGGCTTTATTAATCTGTTATAAAGCAGTGATAGCACCTAAAATAGCAGCCACTCTAGCTGCTCGTCTTTGGTTGAGTCTACTGTCTTTCTGAAGGATTCAGTCAGCTTCTGTCAGAGCCAGATTGATGAATTAAACTGAGCTGCGACAGGGACCACTTTCCCTGCATCCTTTGTATCTTTAAAGATGTCACTAACCCCCACCGTCCTTCCAAGAATAGGACTTGGTTTTTGATTCATTTTGTTGGATTTAAGGAGAGGGTAGCCTCAGAGGCTCCACTCAACCTTCCCCGCTGTTAATAGCTCTTCCCACACAAGTTAAAGATCACGTATGGAGTTATTTCAACTCTCAGATATGTCAATGCCAATTACACACCCAGTGTTGTGGACTGGAATTGTGTTTCCCTAAATGACATATGTTGAAATATTAACCCACAGTGTGACTCTATTTGAAGACAGGGCCTTTAGGAGGTAGTGAAGGTTAAATGCGGTCATGGGGGGGCGGGGCTTTAATATAATAGTATTCGTAGCCTTGTATGAAGAGTAAGAAAGAGAGATTTCCTGCTCTTTCTCTCTGCAAACACACACCAAAAAAGGGTCCTGTGAGAATTTAGCAAGAAGACAGCTGTCTACAAGTCAGGAAAAGAGGTCTCACCAGAAACCAAATTGACCAGGACCTTGATCTGGGACTTCCCAGACTTCTGCAAAAATAAATAAACAAATGTTTATGTTTAAGCTACTCAGTCTGTTACATTTTGTTATAGCATCCCTAGCAGACAAAGACACTCAGGAAGAGAAGAAATGACCATAGTTTGGGACTGTGGACCCAGTGGACTTATGACCACTTGACCCCTATTACTTCAGCCCCATTAGCCCTAATGATATTAAAGAGGCCAGCTCTGTGACCACCTCTGCTAACACCAGCCATGGCTTTTGAAGGAGATCCAGCACTGAACATTGCAGTGATGCTGCTTTCTCTTTCACCAGAACTGTTCTGATAGCCTTGGGGAATGATGGGCCCTCTGTCCCTCCAATGGAACATAATCTTCTGTTGATGTTCTGGTCTTAGCTAATATACCCAACTCAATATGCTCAGTTCCCTGAGGCTTTTTATTTTTCCTTCTATCACCTACTAAGACAACTCAGGTCTTGCCCACTTGGCTCAGTATGGGTCATTACTTCCTCCAGGCTTCTCTAAGTCACCCCAGCTATAAGCTTGCCCCCACCCCTGAAGTGCTCACAGGGTGTTAAATCTCATGTAGTAAGAAAGTGTCCACAAGTCAATGAATTCTTGCTTATTCAGTCTTAAATTCTGGTCCCCTTGATCGATCACTCACAAAATCAATCCCATGGGTATTCCTCTGGTTCCTACCAATGTAGCTAGTTGCTTCTTATAACTTCCTTGGCATATCCAGAGCTGGATTATTCTGTGCTTTTTCCTTTTTTTCAGCCTGGTAGCCAGGAGAGGAGGTACGGAAAATTCCTGAGGGTGATACCTATTTCTTTTTGTGATTAGATCTGTCTAGACCCTTCCTGCACAAGGAAAGGACAAGATATTCCTAGGGAAGGAGTGAGTCACTCTGGAAAGTTTGTAGGATCTAGGAGTGTCTGAAGAGCCAAAATTCTTGGAGAGATTAATACAGATGCCACTTTTCCATATCTCAGTGTCTTGGGTTTTCTCAGCTAGAATCCTCGTCTTAGTTTTGAACAGGCATTTAAACATTTCTGGAACTCTCTGTCTCAAACCACCAAATCCTGTTCCTAAGTTATGTATTTCTACCTCAAGAGACATAGGGGAACTTTTTTAAACTACAAACAAAAGGTCCTCTGGCTCCCATACTTACCTAAATTGTTAATTTTTTCAGCTTCTCATTATTTCTCTACAGAGTGTCAAAGTAACTTAGTAATAACCAGTCAACTCAGCTGTCTTTTAAGGAATTTTCCCCTCACTTCATTTAAATGTCTGAGTCATCATGCAGGCCCATTCTGGACACACTGCCATGTGGTATACATGTTTATAGATGTTTATAGTATTTGAATGATTGATGCCTTAGTCATACTTATTACTAATATAATTTATCTTGCCTCCTAACTTTTGCTCTTGGTCAGTATTGGGAGACATTTGTCTATGTTATTAGTTGTTTCAAAGAACCAAGTTTTAGTTTTGCAGATTCTATCCATTGTATCTTTTTATTTAATTAATTTTTACTCCTATGTTTATCTTGCTTCTTCTAATTATTGGATTTATTTTGCTTTTTATATGTATTTTATAATTTTTCTATTGGAAAATATGCCCATTAATTTTTTTTAAATATCTTTATTGGAGTATAATTGCTTTACAATTGTGTGTTAGTTTCTGCTTTATAACAAAGTGAATCAGTTATACATATACATATGTTCCCATATCTCTTCCCTCTTGACTATACTTTCAGGGATCATTTCTATAGTTCGTTGCCCATTAATTTTTATTCTTTTCTAAAATAAACATTTTAAAATAATAATTTTACCTATAACTACTACTTTAATATTCATTTCTAAGTATTTTAATATGCATGCATTGGTTAATGTTTCAATCTGACTGGTCATGGGGTGCCCAGATATTTGATTAAATGTTTTTTGGGTATGTCTGTAAGCATGTTTCCTGATGAGATTAATATTTTAATTGATAGCCTGAATAAAGCCACCTTCCCCAATGGGGATGGGTCTCATCCAATCTGTTGAAGGCCTGGATAGAACAAAAGGCTGAGCAAGAGAGAATTCCTCTCTCTACCTGATGCTCTTCAAGCTGACACATCAGTCTTGTCCTGCCATCCGACTGGGACTGGAACTCACACCATCATCTCTCCTGGTTTGCAGGCCTTCAAACTATAAATCATGGGACTCAGTGTATATAATCGCCTGAGCTAATTCCTTATAGTAAACCCTATCTATCTATCTATCTATCTATCTATCTATCTATCTATCTATCTATCTTCTATCTATCTATCTGTATCTTATTGGTTTTGTCTCTGGATAACTTTGAGTAATTTAAGTTCTGGTATAAAAACTGATTTTAAAGAAACGGAATTTTAAGAATAAATGTTCTGAATCAGTTCTAGGGTTTCTGGAATTGGCTTTCCAATCTGATTAGATTTAAAGAAGCTACTGACTCTATTTCCAGTAGTAAAAAAATCACTGATGGTCCATAGCAATTGATATATGCAAAACAACTCCATTGCATACTCCTAAATCAACCACTTACAAGAAGCAAGAAGCTGTGTGACTGTGTATATGATACTTTTGACTGTTTTTAGAAAACTTACAAATTTAATGAGGTTGGTTGGTTGCTTCTAATATCCTTAGATGATGTGATGAATGAAAATAATGAGTTCAGGAATTCAAATTCCCAGCTCAAGGGCCACATAAGTGACCTGAAACTTTCTATGTGTTCCCTGAAGAAGATCCTTATTTCCTGTAGCTGCAGGGCTGAGATGGCTGACAGTGAAATGAAGAATCTCATCCTGTGACTGACTGAATTACAGTGCAAGTTGAACACCAATCTTTGTGCAGCTTCTACTGTTAGAAGCATTGATTTGAGAAAGAATGGTATCCTCTAAGTTGGGATGGGGACATATCAAAAAACACTGATGAAAATAAGACATTTTGAGACACTAAAGTCTGATGAGTCTTCGTTTCCAGATGCCTCCCCAACTCCAGTAGAAGCAGCTTTCCCACCACCAGTGGTACCAGCCCTTCCACTCCCTTATGAGGGGATTAACTCTTCACTGCCTGAGGAAACCGTAATGACCTCCTTTGAGGCAGATGTCTTGCAAGACACTGTTGATGTCTTCAGGACCCACTCCCAGCACCATTCTTTTCTTCTAGACTTGTAGCTAGGCTGGAGCCCTACCAGACATCTCAAAGGCAGGTGCAAAGTATGACCCATGAGGAGGTGTGCTGCAGTCCAAAAGAACTACTTGAGTTTTCTAATTTATACACACCAGATTCTGAGGATCATTCATGAGAATGGATACTAAGCATATGGGATAATGATAGAAGGAGAATAAGGTGGATCAGGTTGAATTTACTGATACGGGCTCATTAAGGAGAGATTCTGCATTTATGCTGCAGCTAAGATTTAGGAAGGTATCTAACAGCTTGTCTGGCTGGTTGATGAAAACATGGGTCAGAAGGTGGCCCACCATGAGTGAATTAGAAATGCTGGACCGATCTTGCTTTAATATAGAGGAAGGAATTCAAAGGCTCAGAGAGGTTGGAGTATTAGATTGGACTTGTCATTTATGACCTACTTACCCACACTGCCAGGGTACAGAAGACACACCAATACAGTCAGAACTACACTTGTGAGGAGAGCTTTGGTATCCTTGAAGAGCTCTGTGATCACTCTTCTCTGTTGGGTCTCTCGTCAACGAAATAGGAAACCTAAATGTAATGGGAGTAATTGGATCCCAAGGTAGAAAGGACTAAGTGGCTTCAGTCAATCACCAGAGGCAAGGTGGGTGTAGTTACTGCAGTGGACAGCAGAGTCAAAGCAGCGGTCAAAATAGTCTGACTAGTGCAGACCTATGGCATTGGCTAGTTAGTTGGTCATGGTGTTCCTACAAGTGAAATAGTTAAAAAACCCACTAAATTATCATTTGGTCTATATAAACAGAATAGTTCTCTTGCTCTGGTCCCAACCAAATCAAGCAGATTTTCAAATTACTCAGTGGACGTGCTGGAGGAACACAGTCAAAATTTCAGAATTCAAAGAGGCCTCTAGTCATTGAGTTTCTTTTTTGTCATAGGAGGGGTCAAACCCAAGAGCGATCCTTCACCTTAGAAGGGATATCTTGACATGCATTGCACCACTGGGCCCTTAGAAATTTCACTGAAATGGTTGGCCTCTGGATTTTTGTCAGACTTATTTCCCACTCTCTGACATGCAATGTCTTATCGATAAGAACAGAGAAGTTGCTCCTTCTTCCTCACTGGGTCCAGCCAGCATAATGTCATCCACATATTGGATCAGTAATATCTTGTAAAAGGGAAAAGTGATCGTGATCTCTGAGAACTAAATTATGACACAGAGCTGGATATAACCCTGAGGTAGGACATTGAAGGTATAGTTTTTCTGGTCTTTCCGGCTGAATATAAACTGCTTCTGGTGGTCTTTACTGACACATACCAAGAAAAAAGCATTTGCCACATTCACATGCAAGGTACCGAGGGATATTTCCATTTGCTCAAGCAAGGAAACCACTTCTGGTACAACAGCTACAATTGGAGAACTCAGCCGGTTAAGCTTATATGATCCACCATCTTTCTCCAAAATTCATCTGTCTTCTGTACAGGCCAAATAAGTGAGTGGAATGTGGATATGGTAGGAATCTCTACCCCTGCGTCCTTCAACTCTTTGATGGTGGCACTAAACTCAGCAACTCCTCCAGGAACGCAGTATTACTTTGGCTTACTATTTCCTTAGGTAGAGGCAGTTTTAATTACTTCTACCTGAACTTTCCCCTATAATAGCCCTTACTGCACAGGTCACCGAACCAAAATGGGGATTGTGCCAGCTGCAGAGTGTATGTATTCCAACTATACATTTAAGAACTGGATAAATAACCACAGAATGGGTTCAGGACACACTGGGCCCTTAATGAGATGAACTTGAGCTAAAACTCCATTGATTACCTGACCTCTATAAACCTCTACTCTGACTGTGTCCACTGCTAATTCTCCTGATTAGTGTCAGTTCAGAGCCAGCATCTCTCTAGTAGTCCCCGAAAGGCCTGATTATTTCCTTTTCTCCCATGTACAATTTCCCTGTTTAAAAGAACAGCAACAACAAACACTGTAGGTCTCTTTGGGAAGGCTGGGAGAAATATTAACTATATATTTTGGGTAGTGTACCAGGGTCTTTTCTCAATGGGACTGAGCTTCCCCTTCATTTTGGGCTTATAAACTGGCTCATGTCTGGAAATTGATTGAGGGGCCATGGCTCTCTGTTTTTACAATTCAGATGAGACTTTTATTCATGTGAGTTAGAATCTTTCTGCTTATACAGATCAAGAGAAAGTTCTATAACAGAACGATATTGCTGTGTAAACATCTCTACTGCTTTGCCATATGATCCAACAGATCCAATGGCTCTTAAGGTGGCAGTGGCAGATAGGAATGCAGTTTGGAGTCGCTGACAGGATCTTATTGTTGAATCCACAGCCCAGACCCTTAGGACTTGGGAGCACAGCTCTACATCTGCAGATAACTAACTACTCTCCTTTGGAGAAACAGCTCCTGTGTTGCTACTGGGCCTTAGTAGAGACTGAAAACTTAACTGTGGGTCACCAAGTTACCATGTGACCTGAGATGCCCATCATGATCTGGGTGTTATCTGACCCAACAAGCCTAAGGTTGGGCGTGCACATCAGCGCTCCATTATCTAGTGGACGTGGTTGATACGTGATTGTGACTGAGCAAGCCCTGAAGGAATAAGTAATTTACATGAAGAAGTGGCCCAAATGCCCGTGGTCCCCACCTCCTGCTACTCTACCTTCTCTCCCACACCCTGTACCTATGACCTCATGGGGACTTCCCTTTGGTCAGTTGACATAGGAAGAGAAGACTCAGGTCCAGTTTACAGATATTTCTGAATAAACTGCAGGTTCCACCCAAAAGTAGACAGCTGTAGCACTACTGACCCTTTCTGGGACATCCCTGAAGGACAGTGGTGAAGGGAAATTCTCTCAGTGGGAAGAACTTTGAGCAGCACACCTCATTATTCACTTTTCTGTGGAGGAGAAATGGCCAGAAGTGCAATTCATACCAACTCATGGGCAGCGCCCAAAGGTTAGGCTAGATAATCAGGGATTTAGAAAAAAAAACATAATTGAAAAATTGGTAACAAGGAAATCTGAGGAACAGGTATGTGGATAGTCCTCTCTGTATGGACAAGAAATTTGAAGATACTTGTGTTCCGTATGAATGCTCACCAAAGGGTAACTTCAGCAGGGGAGGATTTTAATAATCAAGTGGGTAGGATGATCTGTTCTGTGTATACAAGTGACCCCCTTTCCCAAGACACTCCTGTCATCACCCAAAAGACTCATGAACAAAGTGGCCAAGGTGGTAGGGATGGAGGCCATGGGCTCAGCCATATGGACTTCTATTCACCAAAGCTGTCCTGGCTATGGTCACAGCTAAGTACCCAACCTGCCAGCAGCTGAGACCAATGTTGAACCTGCAATATGGCACCATTACCTGGAGTGATAAGCCAGCTACTTGGTGGCAGGTTGATTACATTGAACTGCTTCTAACATGGAAGGGGATGCATTTTGTTCTCATTGGAATAAATCCTCTGGGCATGGATTTGATTTCCTTGCACACAATGCTTCTTCCAATACTACCATCTTTGATCTTAAAAAATGTCTTATCACGATCATGATATTCCACAAAGCTTTGCTTCTGATCATGAAACTCACTTCACAGCCAAAGAAGTATGACCATGGTCCATAATCTTGGCTATCACTTGTCTCACCAAATTCCCTACTATACTGAAGCAGCTGGTTGGATAGAATGGTTTTTGAAGACTTGTTACAGTGCCAGCTAGGTGACAATACCTTGCAAGTCTGGTGCAAGGCTCTCCAGAAGGCTGTATATGAGCTGAATCAGTGTCCAATATAGGGTGCTGTTTCTCCCATAGCCATGATTCATGGGTTCAAGAAGCCGGGAGTGGAAATGGGAGTGGTAGCATTCATTATTACACCTAGTGACCCAAATGAAATTTTTACTTCCTTTCCTGCGACCTTATGCTCTGCTGGTCTAGAGATCTTAGTTCCAGAGGGTGGAATGCTTCAACCAAGAAACGCAACAATGATTACATTGAACACTGCTGCCTGGCTACTTTGAACTCCTTCTGCCTTTCCTTCAACAGCAAAGAAGGGGGTTACAGTGCTTGCTGGGATGATTCATCCTCATCACCAAGGGGAAACTGGAGTACTGCTCCACAGTGGGGGTAAGGAAGAGTGTGTCTGGAATATGGGAGATCCATTAGGGTGTCTTGGTAACACTATGCCCATGATTAAAGTCAATGGAAAACTACATCAACCCAATCCAAGCAAGACTACTAGTGGTCCAGACACTTTGGGAATGAAAGTTGGAGTCACGTCACCAGTTAAAGAACCAAGACCAACTGAGCTGCTTGCTGAAGGCAAAAGAGACACAGAAGGTGTAAGTGGAAGAAGGCAGTTACAAATACCAGCTACTACCATGTGAACAGTTACAAAAACAGACTCTGTCATGAGTATTACTTATTTTGTTTTAAATGTATTTGTATCCAAATATCTTTGTTTCCTTCCTTTCCTTATTTCTTTATCATGTCACATAAGATATATTGACTTTACATCATAGTATATAAATATTGTTAATTTTACACAATAATATTTAAGGTGGAGAATAAACATTACACTGAAACTTTACCTCCTCTTCTTGGGGAGTGGTTAGTACATTTTTAGTGGTATGCAGGAAAGTTGAATCATGTTCGGTGGAAGTATGCCCTTGTTATTGTCTTTATTTGGAGATTAAATATTAAATATGTCTTTATTTGGAGATTAAATATGACATATGTGCACCAAGTTGACAAGGAGTGGACGTGTCATGATTAACTCTATGTGTCAACATTATTGGGCCATGGAGTGCCCAGGACTTGGTTAAATATTATTTCTGTAATTGTCTGTGAAGATGTTTCCAGATGAGATCAATATTTACAGTAATAGGCTGCATAAAGCAGGTTGCACTCCCCAATGTAGGTGGGCCCTATCCGAACTGTTAAAGACCTAAATAGAACAAAAGGCTGAACAAGAAAGAATTTGCTCTCTTGGCCTGATGGTTTTCAAGCTGGAACATGGTTCTTTCTTCTCCCGCCTTTGGACTCCCACTGGAACTTGCACCATAGGCATTTCTATTTCTCAGGAATTTGGACTGAAGTTCTTAGAATTTAGCCTCCATAATTGTATGGGCAAACTACTTATATGAAACTATATATATATATATATATATATATATATATATATATATATATATATATATAGGTATATATATGTATATGTATATATGTATATATATATATATCCTATTGGTTCCGTTTACTCTGTACAACCTTGACTAATACAATATATTATGCTTTCTATGTTGATTTATGACCTTTGTTTTTTTTTTTTTTTTTTTGCAAGTGTGGCTTTCAAATTCCAAGTATATGAGCATTCTTATAAAAATCTATTTTATTGACTTCAAAGTTGATTTCATTGTGGTTAAAGTACATGATATACATGTTACCTTTTAAAAAAATGTTATTATGCCCTGATATATGATCAACATTTGAATATTTCAGATATGCTTGAGAATAATATCTAATCTCTAATTTTGCAGTGATACATAAACTGAGTAGATAGATAGTAGTTGAGTAATCAAGTTTGCTAGTTGCATTTTTCAAATTAACCTCACATATATTAGCTTTTCTTTTCCATGAGATACTCATAATTGCAAGAGATGTTTTAAATTTCTCATTGTGAAAGTAGATTTTTAAATTTCTTCTTTTTTACATGGTACATAAAAGTCATAATTTTTGTATCTTCCTGATGAATTGTAACTTTTATCATTATAACATGACCTTCTATTCTTGATAATGTGTTTGTCATAAGATACTGTCTGTCTGACATAATTAAAGCTACATAATATTTCTTTTGGTTAACAATTGTCTGGTAGTTTTAAAATCCCTTTATATATTTCCAGGAATTTAGGTTTTAGTTTTGTTTCCTATCAGAGCATATTGTTGTCTTTTTGAAATACATTCTGACACTTCTTTTTTTTTTTTTTTTGAATGTCACGTTATTTTATTTACTTATTTATTTATTTATGACTGTGTTGAGTCTTTGTTTCTGTGCGAGGGCTTTCTCTAGTTGCGGCAAGTGGGGACCACTCTTCATCACGGTGCACGGGCCTCTCACCATCGCGGCCTCTCTTGTTGCGGAGCACAGGCTCCAGACGCGCAGGCTCAGTAATTGTGGCTCACGGGCCCAGTTGCTCCGTGGCATGTGGGATCTTCCCAGACCAGGGCTCGAACCCGCTGACACTTCTTTTTAAATAGTGTATTACATTTTTCATGGTTGTGCACACACTGAGACATAGCTTTAACTTCTTACGTTTTGGATTTTTTTACCCTATGTTTAACTATCTTGCATATATTTCTCTTTCTTTACCTTTAAATATATTTAATTTTTTTAAAAAAATTTGCTTTGGTTTTTGTTTTCTTATTCAATTTTCCTCTTTACTCAGGTACAAGTTATATACTCCCTATTCTCTGTCTGGCTATCATTAAAATTTTACCAAGCATAATTTACTGCATACAGACAAATTAATGTCTCCCTCCTCCCCAGAATAAAGGCTTTAGAAAACTTGAACTGTAATAAATACTGTACAGACTTAAATGCTTTTCTAGGATTTTAATCCTATCAATTTAATATTATAAGTGAGACTCAGAAAATCAAAACAATATGTTGTTTATTTTTACCAGTTTCTACTCCATTCTTTCTGCATCTCAGAGTTTCCTCCTAGTTCATGGGCAGGTTCTACTTCTCATGCTGGACTTCCTTTAGAGATTCTTTACTATAGGCTTGCTAGTGGTAATTGCAGCTTTTGTGTATTTCAGAATTGTTTTTACTAGACTTTGTTTTAAAAGATAATTTTTTTTTTTCTGGATAAAAACAAGTTGATTAACAATAATGTTCTCTTAGCATTCTACTCCAAAATATAGAACTCTGTTTTCAGGCTTTAGCTGCTGAGAAATCTGTCATTAGTCTAAATGTTCCTGTGTATGTGATCCTATAGATCCCTCCAGCTCTTTTTAAAATATCTTATTTGTGTGGGATGCTTCTCAGTATTCTTTTAGGTGTGCACATCTTTGTGTTTATCCTGTACATTTTAAAATGTGTTTCATGTACCTGTGGATTTCTGTCTTTAATCTCTTCAGGAAATTTTTTAGTCATTCTATTCTCAAATATTTTATTTTCATCTACCTCTTCTTTCTCTACTTCTAGATATTTGATTAGATGTTATGCTAGACTTTCCCATTGTATTCCTCATGTCTATTAAATTCTCTAATATGTTTTTTTGTTTACATTTTATTTTTTATTATTGAAGTGTAGCTGATTTACAATATTATATAAGTTTCAGTGTTACAGCATAGTGATTCAGTATTTTTATAGATTATACTCCATTTAAAGTTTTTACAAAATAATGGCTATATTTCCCTGGGTTGTACAATATTTCCTTCTTGCTTATCTATTTTACACATAGCAGTTTGTATCTCTTAATTCCATACTCTTATCTTGCCCCTCCCCACTGGAATCTAAAAAATAAAACAAATCAGTATATATAACAAAACAGAAAGGGATACAATGATATGGAAAAAAACTAGTTGCATACGTTTTTATTTCATTTTCTATCTAGCAACTATCTAGAGCCACTTTAGCCCCCTTCAAAGTTTTCTGGTTTAACTTGAGAGTCTCTAGTTCTATCCTGCACTTTGCTGCTGGTAAAATCTTTGTCAGCACTGATACTGGGGAGTGCCCTTGGGGTAACCAACCTTTAACAGGTACTTTCCTCTATCAGTTTGAATTCAAGTCTCAGCTTCCTTCCCACCTTTTGTTTGTAGGAGGCCTTTCCAAATATCTGGACTGCCATACTTAACTTTAGACAATTCTTTTATGCTTAATATTTCCCTTTTTGTTTAATTTAATTTTTAACCAACTTTATGGAGGTATAACATACACACTATAATATTCAGCCATTTTGTGTTCAATTTTATAAATCTGGTAAATGTCGATAGTTCTGTTAACATCACAATAATCAAAATTTAGAAAATTTCCATTACACTCAATGACCTAGTTTTTCTTTATATTCTATCCCCTCCTCCCTGCTCACTAGCCCACCACAACCAGTGATCTGTTTCTTGTTACTATAGTTTTTAGATGTTTTTCCTTTGTAAAACTGCATGTCATTCATCTGAAAGACCTAATTTCACCTGAGATTGTGTTCTGTCTTGCTTTCTAAAAGGATTATTTTTATTGTCTCTTTTGTTTTCAGTAATGCTAAAGACAATTACCTCTAGATATATCAATTCAACTTCTTTTTAGCTTAGAGCCTCCAGTGAATGAGGTTCAAAATTTATTTCCTGCCTTGAGTAGGATACAAAAGTGATAAGGAAAGAATGTCTGCTCTTTTCCCCAAGGGTGTTTACTGCACCTCTTGGTCTCTGTGTGTGTGTGTGTGTGTGTGTGTGTGTGTGTGTGTATGTGTTAGGATCATTTTAAAATTTTTTTTAGGATTTCTGTTACCTGCCTTTAATGTTTGCACTCTTTATATGTAGGACGGGGAAAGAGAACTGAAATCTGCATGGAACCAAATTAGAGAAACTTGTAAAAATGTAAAAATATCTCTCTGTCCATTAGCACTGCTTTCAGCAAGATTAGAACATGAGGCTTGGCACCTTCTTTGTCTAATTGCTGCAGTGTGTTTTCCTGACTTGTTCATTTGTTTACCTTCTTTATTGATCTTAACATTAGTTTCTATGTGGGGCAATGTTGAAGTCTAGCTTGACTCCATCATACTACCCCAAAACTTTAATTCAGTAGTTTTAAAACCACATATACCGAAGTAGAGGGAATTGTTATCTCTAAAAAATGATGTACTTTTAAATAATGGCAATGGAGATTCTTTTAAATAATATTCAGATCAAAGCTATTTAGTTTTGTAATTTTGTCAAAAGAGGTTATTAAAACACTCCCACCTCAGTAATCCAAAGTAAAAAGATATCCAGAGATATTTTATCTACTTTGTCTTCACATTTCTCTCTAATCCATCTATAGGCCTGTCTCCACTTTATGCTGTTATTTCTTTAAAACATGTATTTTTTTCAATCTCAGGGCCTAATAATGTGCATGGCATCTCGTATAAGTTTAATAAGGAATTTTTATTGAATAAAAAGAATATTGTGATTTGAAAGAAAGTTGCAGCTCTAATATTCCACACATTTTGAAACTATAGCCATATGCATAAAAGAAGCATATAATTTCTGTTCAATAAAGACTAGATGTAAACTGTACATAATAGAAATAATAATTCTTTAAAATTTTTATATAAACTCTGAAAAGGAAATTACTAGTTTAATTGATACTAGAACAGCTGATTATACCAGGAAATGTCACACAGGTTGCAATAGTCAAACAGCAGATGACACCAAGCTAGAACAATGTCAGGAGAATCAATGGGACAGACATTATATAACTGTGTAAGTTTCCTGAGTGCCCCACTGAGGATGAATGTATATTTAATAACAGAGCCTCATACCAATGCAGTATCTGTAGATGCTCTAAATATGTTTAATTTGGTTAATCCACATAGATGGCACTATTCCTAACGAATGTGTTTGTTGCATTTATAAGGCCTGCATATTGATAAAGCATTAACGGAAGCTACTCAAGCAAAGACTACTGACTAATAATCAAAATGAGTCTTCTCTTCTTAATAGTTCTAGAGCTAGACTCTGTGTGAGTGGGGACAATGAGGGCCACCTCCACACCTGACCCTTGGAAACCTGCATGGGGCTATCATGAGCTCTTTCCATTTCTGGATGACTGAGATAGCTCCTACCCTCACGGAAACCTTCGAAGTCATGGGTGGAAAGCATTGGAGCCTCTATCAGGCTGGGTTCCTGAATCCTAGCATAAAAACTCCCTATTCCCTACCCCCAGGAAGTGAACCAAAAACAAACGTACTGGCTTTGATCCACTGCACATTTGGAGCCAGTTTGTTACCCCAGCCTACCTTAACTAATACTATTCCTGACCCAAGCGATACCAGTCAAGACTTAGAGTTGCCCTCTTTGTATAAAAATTCTGAATTAAACCCCTTGCTGTTTGAGCACATCAATCCATACAGAAAAAACATATTTCTAGTTTCCTTTTCTGTATTATAAATGAACAACACATATTTATATATTCAAATTTTCCATACAGCCATTATTTCAATACAGAAAAATGTAATAATACCTCAGCAGAGAAAGAACAGTAGGGCTGAAAAAAGATTTTATGTCCTTCTTGCCTCACACTCTGAGAATAAACTAGGGGAGTCTATGACATTACTTCCTACAAAAGTGAACTGATATATGTATGTAGAATATGCTGCATACAATTTTGCAAAAAGCCAAACACATATTCATTGTATTCATGTTCTTTTAAACATTTCTTCCACGAAATGTATTTTCTCCAGTATTAGAACTTATTACAGGATTTAAATGAATTGATGAGTTGGTTAAATTCTCAGGCAAACTACTGTTGCTCTGGCTGAGAGATAAAAGGCAGTTCCTTTGTAACACTCTCCACATCTTTATATAATAAAAATGTGTCCAAAAACTCAAAAGGTAGAGAATGGAGACCGTAATAATAGGCATTGTTACTAAACAGTTTTGATACCTCAGTGTAACTGTGTTCCCTGTGGGGCAACAACAAGACATTCAGCAGGAAATTGTATCATCATTAAGGTCTGGCGGATACGGTCATTAGGGGCAGCAGGGAACTCGTGTTCCGTGGAGGAGCGCTGTCCAAGGTGCTCGCAGCAGCTTTCATCCCAGTTTTTAAAGAGGAACGTACAAAATGGCATGTGTACACCTTGACAAAATTGCCCACAAGGGCTTCATGAAAAGCATTTACCATGAAAAATCTTCATAGCAGCCTTTTGTCGGAAAAGGTAGCGGAAAGGTGTCAAATTCTGGTCTTTTGCAGTACATAATGAGCCACTGCCATTGCTAGATTGTCCTGACTAAAGCTGGGTTTTAAATGGTTCTTTAGGAGTAAACTCCTACATTTGTCAAATTTTATGTCATTCGGAAATTTTGTTTGGAATGTTTATTATGTCTCTCACCCAAGCTCTCTAAGCTGCTTACCTTTAGCTCATCCCCTCATGAAAAGAAAAGGAGAGCACAAAAGAAGACAAAGATGCTCTTCTAAAACTACACCAGACCCTCAACTCTGGTTCTCATTTGACTTAGCGATTTGCTCCTTATGTCCTAGCTCCTGTTGCTACAGGGTTTGAGTTTTAATTGTTCAATTTTCTTTGGAATTACCAGTTTCTTCATACTTTCCTTGTACTTATACATTGACAACTAACCTCCCATCCTCCCAGAAACCACATGCTTTTTTTTTTTTTTTCTTTAAAATGGGAGTAAAAACATCCTATTTTAATTCTTAGACGATGGCAGTTGGCATGTACTTAAAATGGAGTGAGTAGTGTGAAACTATTTCTATGTCTTGAGTCCTTTATATACATCTTAACTTACAGTACAAAACAGTTTAAACATATGCATTCTTGTGCTCTTTGTTACCTTCATTGTAAATATCCTTTCTATCCCCTCACTTTTTTCTTGACCATTTTCTTAGAATTTACCTGATTTCCTGTCATTGGATTTCCTTGTCTACGCAGAGCTCGATCTTCCCTTACAGTGCCTTGGCTCTGATATTATTTGAACCCACAGGAACTGACGCTGCATTGACCCTGACACCATTTTCTGGTACTCATCCCTATCCTATTCTCACTCTTCTTCACTTCCAGATTAGAACTCATGCCTTATCAATATTAGCCTCCTTTGAAGTATCCTCAACAGCCTTCATAATCTATTTCACCCATAAAACTGCCCAGAGTCCCCAATATGGGAATCTTCCATCAACTCTGTGCTTGAAGAAAAATCCCAACCTTGTTGGTTGCTCTCATTTTAAAATATGACCACTAACTTATGCAGGTCCTTGATGTGGCTCTGCCATCCTCTTACAATTCCCCAGTCCAGTAACTTGCCCACTCCTTCCAAGAAGTATTGTAACCATCTTCTCTTTCCTCAAATTCTACTCCACCATCACTTCTATCCACTTCTATCTTTCTTCCAATGCACTGTTAAAATAGAAGTAAGCACAGAAACAAAATTCCAGCTGTACCCAGCATCCTATTTCTAACTCATTCACCACTGTTCTCACATATTCTGTCCATACTCTTATTTATAAGGATCCATGGTTGCACTTGTTCTCTAGATCCCATCTACTTTTCTTTTCTTTACTCAGGGACATAATTGTAAGAATCATTTCTTTTCTCATCATTTTATTCCTTTCTCTTTGCTCCTTACTCATTTTATATTTTTTCATTAAAAAAATCTTTTTACACTGTAACCAGCCCCACCCGCTGTACCACTTTATAGCAAAACTGCTCTCTCCATGTCTTCATCACTCAGTCTTTCTTGAACTCACTAATTTTTACTCTTCTTACCCAACAAAATATCTTTGCTTATATACACTTTGCTAAATTCAATGAGTAATTTTTTGCTCACATTTTGCTTAATCTATTCGCTTCACTCAATTTGATAGGATTTAAATACCATCTCTTTGTTGATGATTGACAAATACTTCTTGGGATGTCTATCCAGAATTCTAGACTGGTATATTAGGCTAGTTACTTGATATCTCCACTCAAATGCATAAAACTTTACTCAATATCTACCTTAAAACTTACTCTTTCCATAGTTTTCTCCATCTTAATAAATGGAAACTTCATCTTTCAAGTTATTCAGGCAGAATAAATCCTGAATTTAGAGTCCTGTCTTTATTTTTATATTTCATAACCAAACCACAATGAACTCTTATCTCCACACTAAAATACACTCAACATCTGTCCGCTTGACACAGTCTCCACCAATAACAACTCCGTCCAAGCCACCATGTATTACTCCCACCTGGACCATTGCCACAAGTTCCCAAGTTGTGTCTTCCTGCTTTCACTCGTGTCCACCTGTCTTCCTTTTAATGCAAAAACCAGAGGGAATGATGTCAGCCAAACCATAGCTATGTGGGTCGTATTTGTTCACTTTCAACTTGTGTTATTTACAAATTGACTTATATTTTAAATTCTACTGGTTATTTATCTTCGATTTTATCAATGTAAATATGATACCCTATTTCTCTAATTATCAAAAACAAGAAAATATATTTTCCTGATTTTTAACAAGCAATATGAGGTATATTCATGAAATTGTTTTCTTTCTTCCTCACAGTTTTCATGATTGTTAATTTGTTCCTGAAGTTTTAGATGATATTATTTTTCCTACATATAAAATCTATTAAGATTGAGTAACGATGGACTATCTTAATGAATATCAATGAGATATTTGTATGAAAAATGTATGCATGAATGTACTAATCATGATTTGATTTCATGTATAAAATACATGAGTGAGAAATATTATTTTAACCAGTCAGTATTAACTTGCAACATAAGTCTCTTAAATTTCCACATAGGTTAAAATTTATGTCACAAATAAGATAGAAATGTTGAGCTATTCATAATTAGAATTGTTTTTCTGAGTGGTTGTAGGAATTGATCAGGAAGTCAAAGACATAGTTTCATTTACCATGATACAGACAAAAAATTTGGATTATGGGAGAACCAGATTGATAACAACAGAGAAGCTAGGCAGAAACGTGGAGCTACACTATAGAAGAACTGGATGACTTACCTAGCCACTTCAATTTTCCTTGTGGCAGAGTCTTAGCATGGGTACGTTTCAGTAAAGTTAAAGGCCAAGAGGAGTTACTCTTGATCATTATCATATCTTTTCCTACTAATAGGTGAGCAGATGTAGGAGAAAAGAGGAATTGATGGCACTTTCTTCTTTGTCTAAAACACTCAATAAATAGTCCTAAATATTCTAATGTTGAATAGTCAATTAAATTAAACTATGGGCACGATTTGGGATATAACTGGGACTGGGTTTCATTTCTGTGGCTAACTTGACTACTTGCGAGAAAAATACAATATGATATGCATTTATAAATTATTAACGTTTATCTCTCCATATACACGTATACACACATGACACATAGACACCCATGTTTATATTGTTTTTTCACTGCCAATATTTCTATTCTACACACTTTCTATTCCTCATTTACTAATCTTGGTTTCTCTTTCACTTGGCTGGAAACGTTCTTAGGTATTTTACTCAGAAGAGTATATATTTTCTCTGTCTTGGCAGCCATGATGTTATTTTAAATTATTTCATCACATAGACATCATTCATTACCTGCAGTGACCCTCCAGCAGTCACCTTCACTCTGGCTTAATTGCATATTAGGAGCTATAGCTTCTTAACATATGTAGAAAAAAAGGGTGAAAAAGTTCCAAGGTTTATTGTGTCTTGACTTCAAAGGAAGATCCTGAATTATCTGCTGGTGACTTCCTATTCCTTCCTTCCTCCCTTCCTTCCTTTCTTTTTTCTTTCTTTTCTTTCTTTCTTCTTTTCTTTCTTTCTTTCTTTCTTTCTTTCTTTCTTTCTTTCTTTCTTTCTTTCTTTTCTTCCTTCCTTCCTTCCTTTCTTTCTTTCTTTCTCCCTTCCTTCCTTCCTTCCTTCCTTCTTTTCTCTCTCTCTCTCTTTATTTCTTTCTTCCTTCCTTCCTTCCTTCCTTCCTTCCTTCCTTCCTTCCTTCCTTCCTTCCTTCTTTCTTTAAACACGATTATATTTTAATACACAACCAAAATGCAAAACACCAGAATAAAATGATGGCAATAAAATATGGTATTTCATTTGCATTGCATGACGAATTCTTAACACTGCCACCTCCGTCTGTTTTCTACTATTTTTTTTATAGTTCTACCACTTATTTTTTTTTAACATCTTTATTGGAGTATAATTGCTTTACAATGGTGTGTTAGTTTCTGCTTTATAACAAAGTGAATCAGCTTCACATATACATATATACCTATATCTCCTCCCTCTTGCGTCTCCCTCCCAACTCCCATCCCACCCCTCTAGGTGGTCACAAAGCACCGAGCTGATCTCCCTGTGCTATGCAGCTGCTTCCCACTAGCTATCTATTTTACATTTCGTACTGTGTGAGTACTGTATGAGAGAGTCCATGCCGCTCTCTCACTTCGTCCCAGCTTACTCTTCCCCCTCCCCATGTCCTCAAGTCCGTTCTCTACATCTTCATCTTTATTCCTGTCCTGCCCCTAGGTTCTTCAGACCTTTTTTGTTTTTGTTTTTGTTTTAGATTCCAAATATATGTGTTAGCATACAGTATTTGTTTTTCTCTTTCTGACATACCTTACTCTGTATGACAGACTCTAGGTCCATCCACCTCACTACAAATAACTCAATTTCATTTCTTTTTATGGCTGAGTAATATTCCATTGTACATATGTGCCACATCTCCTTTCATAAATAAGGAAGCAAAAATTAAGTGATGGTATATTCATACAATGCACTACTATATCTGTTTTGGACATCCCTTCTGCAGAGAAAAGTTTAAAAACCAGGACACAACATTTTTTAAAAAGTTAATTTGAAATTACAAGTCATCAAGGGAGTGACAAAGGTGGAAAAGTATAACATTTGGAAAAAGGAAGATCTTTTATATTATGAAATCAATTGGTCTTCCAGGCCAAAAGAAAAAAAGTAAGTTGAACCCTAATTCACACTGTTCACAATTGTAGATTGTAATTCCAAATTATAAATCACATTGTAAAGGGAAATAATAAAATGATTAGAAGTTTGCTTAGAATAATACCTTCATGAGTCTGAGCTTGGAAAACCAATTACCATAAAGGAAAAGATTAATAAGCAAGACTATGCTACTTTTAAGAATTTCTGTTCATCAAAAGATACATATAAGCATGAACAGGCAAAAAATGGGTTCTTATCTAGAATGTCAATATCTTATTAGAATGTCAATATCTTCTATAAAATAATATGAAAAAGCCAAACCAAAAAAGACTTGAACAAGAATTTCAAAATAGAATGTCCACATAGCTAAAAACATGAAAATGTGTCCAAACTTGTTAGTTACTGGGGAGATGCAAATGAAAATTACCAGTAATATGCTTTTAAAGACCTCTAGAATTGCTTTTAAAAAACTAGTGAAAATACCAATTGTTAGTGAGAATGTAGAATAACTGAATTCTGATTCATATACTTCTTATGGTAAATAAATACCAGTACTATGAAAAAGAAGTTTGGAATACATGAAAAGTTTTAACATGTTAATTCATTGAATACCTTAAACACATATGGTTTTTTATTTATGATTTCATACTTCGATAAAGTTATTCAACATGAGAATTAAAAGAAAGTATAGGGTGCTATATGGGGTGATATAGAAAAACCATTTTAAGACTAAAAAGTATAGAAGTATATAATATATTATCTCATTTGTGAATATAAAATAGGTAGCATTTTTCCGGAAGGAAATATAAGGAATTTTTTAGTACTTGACAAGTAGAAAAGTGGATGGGATACTCTTCATTCTGTAATTTTCTGTTTGAACATTCTACTATGTGTATGAATTACTGTTATATTAAAATAAATAAAGGAAAAACTAAGGAGTGTTGTGTACTGATACTATTAATAAAAATATTTGCAATATAAAATAATTCTATAATAATGTAAAATAGATTCTAAAAATAGGAGGTTAAAAATGAGATCATACTTAGTCACCAGAAGAAAAGTACCATAGTTATATTTCCAAATTCTCTCTTGGTTTCTTAGTGTTTTATACATTAACAAAGTATTGAATATTCTACTTATTTAGGTAAATATTTAATAAAAGTTACACTAGCTATTTATTTTATATCAAAATCATATTTTTATTAGAGAAATATTGTGAGGTTTAATTAATGTTTAATATAAGCAAACAAAGGGTAATATTATTGAAGTCAAATTCTTGCATTTGTCACTTCCATGGAATATAACATTGTATAAGGTACTTAAACTTTCAGTTTTCCACACAGTAATGGATACAGAACATTTTCCATTTCATATGGATATTGTTTGCTTTATTTAATTGCTCTTTTTAAAGCATTCAGACACTTCATGTTGAGAATTTCAGAATTTAATTTTATTTATTAAGGACTATTGTTAATAGTCCCTTTTAAAAATTCCTCCTTTCTCTGTTCTCTGGTTTTACTCTATAGTTACACTGACTTGAGTGTTGTGCTACACATTTTCATTCATTGCAGTGTCCTTCAACTAATTTTCTGTTGTGCTACCTAATCATGTGTAAATATGCTAAAAAGAAAGAAAGAAGCAAAATAAGAAAGAGACAAACAAAGAAACAAAGGAAGAAAGGGAAAGAAATAATTGAAAGTTAACATTAGGAAAAAGACAGTTTAAACTAAAATGTGTAAAATGTGACCATCAGCACATAAACTGAGACCAATGAGCTTAGAATCTTCTTGTTAATTTTTCTGAATTTTCTTATTAGCATTAACTTCGTTCTCTGTCTTTCCCTATAGGGGCTGAAAGTCTTAGAATTATGTTTTCCAAACTTTCTTGTCTTTCTCATTCTAGATGCCACTTCCGATATGTCAGCAATATACACATATAAGAGATTCAGAAGGCAGAGGCAGATGATGGGGACTTTGACAGATGTGGAGATTTTGGGTAGCAGCCTGTCTGCCAGGCACCCACTCCTGCCCTGTAGATGGAGTTAGCAGCACATTCCTGGGGCATCTGACCATGGCAAACCAAAGTAATCTCTTCATCTCTGGCCCATTGCTATAGCAGCTAATATGAAGACTGGTGGTTTTTTCTCTCTAACTCCTTCAGTGCTTCCAATGTTTTTGTGGGCACCACATCCTCTATATGAATTCCTTTCTGTTTTAAATTTCTGTAATGGTTTATGTTTTACTGAATGAACCCTGACTAGCAAAGTATTCCTGAAATAATGCTTGAACTCTTTTTGACATTATTTTCTTTGTCCAGGAGATAATTGTTTTTGATCATACTTGAAGTACTTCTATTTTATTAAATCATTTGACATTATGTCATTAATTCTTTCCTCTGTTTAAAATCCAGGTTCCAAAAATACAGGCTTTTGGGGGAAAGCAGAAGCAACATAAACTTATTTTCAATCCCAAATGAAATAACCCTTCAATCACTATATATTAAAATAGAAATTCTTAAATCTTATTTTTCTCATAAAGTCTTTTATATATGATATGACTATTAAAATAACTTAGTTATTTTAGCTGGTATTTGTTTATTATGCCTTTTTGATCCCTTTAATGTGAATATTTTTTGTTTAGATTATAGAAATATCTTTGGTAAACAACATAGAATTGGACATTTAAAAATGATCACATATGATGATCTCCTAGCTAGGAATTCTAATCCATTTACATTTATTGTGATTAACAATATATTTTGACTTGTTTCTACTATCTTATTCAGTGATTCTCTATGATTTGATAAACTATATCCAAAAAGAATGTGCTTTCAACTCATCTATTATGCATCAATGGAAAAAAAAATTACTAAAATTTAAAATTTGAAATATCATGCCCTCTAGGTAGAACTATCAAGGATATCCTATCCCAGTGGTAGATTGAGTATTTGTTTAGCCCCTCTTGCAGCTACTCATGCAATTTAGAAAGATCTTTCTTTACCTTCGTCCTACCTTTGAAGAGTAGATTCCTCGGCCATTTTCCTATATGGCCATATCTTACTTACACATTGAGATAGATTCTCATCCTCAGACATGCAAAGCATTTACAGCTTACTTTCTTGGTATAATTTTGAAAGAGAAGAGATAGGATAATGAGTTGAAAAGTAAAAGTAACTGATCATTAGGCCTTATTTGACAATACAGTTCCCTCTATAACATGAGTGTAGGGGTG
This sequence comes from Balaenoptera borealis, assembly GCF_965194805.1. Lineage (NCBI taxonomy): Eukaryota > Metazoa > Chordata > Mammalia > Artiodactyla > Balaenopteridae > Balaenoptera > Balaenoptera borealis. Next base: position 4,777,043 of record NC_138861.1, on the reverse strand, counting down.
GGGAATGAGTTAAATTTATTTAAACATAGCTATACGAATTGTTTTATCTATATGTAGTCTTTCAGACTTAGGAGTCTTGTATTTTAACCGCAGTCTTCTGTGCTTGTCCTAACCCCCTAAGCTTCATCTAATCACCAATTTGAGAAAGTAGTGTCTGGCGGAAAGACACCTTAAACACTCACTGGTTCACCAGGTTTTTATTGAGAATTAACCTTGTTCCATGTCCTTTTCTAAGTACTAGAAACAGAGGAGTAAACTATTTTACTAGAAAACAGTACTAGTAGTAGAAACAGAGGAGTAAACTATTTTACTAGAAAACAGTACTAGTAGTAGAAACAGAGGAGTAAAGAGAAAAATTACTTTCCTTCTAGAGCTTATAATACAGTAGAAGGTAATAAGCAATAAAAATTAAGCACATAGCATTCAGTTTGCAAAACATGTTCCAGAGAACAATAAAGAAGGATGGGGAGTAAGGGGTGTGTGTGAGACAGAGCTGTAATCTAAAATGCACATTTGAGGATGGAGCCAGTGTTACTACAACATGAAGAGTTCAGGGAACAGGAGAGAAGTAACAAAGGAGAATGATTAGGAGAAGTTACCAGTGAAAAAGGAGGAAGACTAAGATAGTGTGATACCTGGAATTCAAGGGAAGAAAGTGTTCCAAGCAAGCATCCATTTTCCCCTGCTACATGGAGATCAATCATAACATTCACTGGGAAGTGTTTGTTCAGCTGTAAGGAAAAGAACTATTAAACAATATTTGCAAGGTAAAAGGACGGAAATCAGGATGAATACCAAGAGTGGGCAACTTTTTCCAGATGTTTTCTATAAGGGGAGAATAGGGGTCTATCTAGTGAGAGAAGTAGGGTCAATAGGCTCCATGATGATAGAAGAAAAATAGAATTTCACTTTTTTTCTGATGAGAATGACAAAGCAGAGAGGAAAAATGTGATAATACAGAAGAAAAAAAATGAATGTAATTCTGTCATTGAGTTGATGAGAGAAGATGGGACCAAGCATACAACTTCCATAGGTGGAAGGAGTACTGACAAGTGATCATCCTGTCAAAAGTGAAAGATGGGTGAATGTGTCAGGGATAAGGGGTTGTGGATGTGTGTAGAAATCCTTTTCTGATGTATTCAATATTCTGAGTAAAATAGGACACTAATCCATGAGCCAAGATAAGAAAAAGGGAGGATGTATGGGGAGATTGAGGAGAAATTAGGAATAGTCTTCTAAGAGAACGGGAGAGTGAAGGAGTTGGGGAAATGTAGGGTGATCTCCAGACAGATTTTAGAGTCCTCTTAATATTCATTGTACTGGGTAGAAAGTAGACTAGTCAGCTAAGGGACTGGCTAATACCAGCTAGAAGATGATAAAAAGGACTGATGTGTATATATCCATGGAGTAAGAAACACTTACACAGTGATACAGATGCACTATAGTTTACAGCGGACTGCTTCCAGCCAGGTGGCCAGCACAGAGCCTGAGTTGCTAGGTATGCTACAAAAGTCATGGTTTAGGGAAAAAATTTGAGAAGGATCCAGTTTTTACCCCAATGGCAGCATCATTACCATTTGTGCCATGCTTGAATAGGAAATATTATGATGGCCATGACAGCCACACCTCTACTTGGTTCAATGCCTAATATACATTATTTATATATATATATGAAATATATATTTATAAATGTATATATATTCTTAATTTCTTAGACCCTAAACTCACATTAAAATTACTTGTTTATCTTTTGTTTGTGTTTCCTTCTGTCAATCATTGTCACTCCTATGACAACCATGACATCCCTATATGAATATCCTGGGTGTTTATTTTTAAGTTATATTATAATTCTCAAAGTTGTTTATCCTTTACACTACATTTAAACTGATTCACTTTTTAACACCAGCTAGTCCGTTTTATGACTGTACTATTTCATAGTGATATTTTTTTAAATGTTTTGAAACACTTGAGACAAAATTTAGAAAGGCCAGTATAGCAAATAGACATACTCGTCACATCATGCAGCTTAGGAAATAGAATATTAATATAGTTTAAGTTTTGTTTACACATCTCTCTGCTCATATGCCCGTCCCTCTACGCAACATGATTATGCTATGCTTAGTGTTTAAAATATCCATGTATTTTCTTTATACTTTAACAACATATTAAGCTTTATATTCTATACTTTAACAACAAATGTTTAAACAACTTAAGTATACCTACACTATGCTAACATTTATGTGCATTGTTTAGTAGGATTTCAAACTTTATATGAATGGTAATATACCACACATAACTCTCTTAATTTTTCCTCCCCTAATGTGCTATGAAGGTTAATTTCCACAGTCCTGGAATTAGCAAGGACTATTTTGCTAAAGTTCCTGCATATCACTAACCTTGGTAAAGTCATGAACATACTGACTGATGGTGTTTCTTTGTAACCATGAGTACAAGGAGTTTCAGGGTGGTGTGTACCAGCTTATCACCACTGTTCATTGATAACAGTAAGATTGAAAATGGTAAACCAGAAGGCTTTATTGTGAAGCTGGTTGCATAGCAAGAATATTTTTGTGTGACCAGTATGGCCTAAGAAACCCTGACCGAGATTCCATTTTGTGCTTTTCGGTCCTGAGGCATTTTGTGCACATCTTGATAATTTCTGGTTCAAAAGAAATATATAGAAATATATTTGTATGTTTGTCCTCATTGAGGGAGGAAAATAGGAGCTAGATCTTAGCACCTCTAGACCCCATGTTCTGAGACAGCTTTGGGTTATGAAATAAACCTTTAATTTAATGTTGTTGCAATATTGCATCTTTTCCTGCAATAAACTGTAGATTTGTAAACATTGTCTTTTGAGGCCCTGTAAGTCTTCTTTAGTAATTGAACACTGTCTGCTTACCATTGTGCACCTAGCAGCACTATGTTTATGAAACTAATTCACAAACTAATACAGCACTATTTATTTCACATTTCCTGCCGCCTGTGTGTTTATTTTTCCACTATCTTATTGATAGATATTAGGTTGTATTCTATATTGAAAACAATGCCTCAGTTAGCATTCTAATACATATCTCCACCTGTATTTGTGTAAGAATTGAGCTACTAGGTCAGAGGTTATAAATAACTTCAATTCATTAAATTTTGCTGGAATGTCAAGCTCTTATATCAATGTATAGATCCAAAAACAGTATATAAGTGTTTTCATTCTCCTTAATCTAGGAAAAAATACTTATTTTGAGACTTTTATGTTGACCAATCTGTGGAATGGTTCTTGGGTTAATACTGTGATTTTCCTGGATTCCTAGTAAGCATCTTTTTATATATTTATTGGCCATTACTATTAGTGTTCTTGAATTACTTTTCACAGAAGAGTAATTTTTTTCTTTTTTCTTTTTTTCTACCTTTTGCTTATTTTTTCTAGTTGGTTAGTCTTTTCTAATTCATTTGTACAATTTATTTACATGTTTTATATAACAATTGTTATTTATATATACAGCAAATATCCCCTGTAAATCTGAAGTTTATGTTTTTACTTTTTATTGTGACTTTTGAGGATTTTTTAAATGTAGTCTATTTCACAAACTTTGAATTTGTTTCTGCTTCTTTTGTGTCTTGTTTTAAAAATACCTAGATACTCTGAGATCTTAAGGATATATTTCTAAATTTTCTTAGAAATTCCAAAATCTTAGGATTTCACATTTATATTTTTCATTCATCTACAATTAACTTTATGTATGGTGATGAGTCACTTTTTCCCCATAGTTATTGTAAAATTTATCAGACTTTTTTATTAGCATTTCTCCTTAAAGGCATATATCACATTAATGTACTTTGGTTTTTGGTGTTTTGTTTGTACATTAACATATTTTGTTATGTTAAAATATTCTTGCATTCTTGGTCATGATTTTGGGTTATATTTCTATATTTAATTTGAGTTTTTCAATGTTTATAGCTATGATCATAATTGAGATTATCCTACAAATTTTGTGTGCCCTTGTGGAGTTTTGGTACCATAGTTAAAGAGTTCATTAAAAAATTGATGAGTAATCTTTCTCTTTCATCCTCTGGAAGAATGTGTATCAGTTTGGAATTTTGTGATTCTTGAATGTTTATTAGACCCAGTTAGTACAACTATCAGCGTGTTGATTTTGTTGGAGGAAAAGTCTTAAATATTAAATTTATTTTATAGTTCTATGAATATTTTAGATTTATAAAATGTAGTCTTTCTTTGGACACAGTTTATTTATCTTCATTTTAAAATGTGCGTTGCAAAAGCTTTCATATAATTTTCTTAGCTTTGACCACTCTACCCAAAGCAGTACATTTTCTGACATATCCTTCAGACTTTCACTTCTCCAGATTCTTGACTAAGTCTGACTGATAAAGTGCAAAAAGTTGTTATTGGGGAAGAGAGCCTTGAGGACAAGTGAATATTTTCCAAGTAAGACAGAAAAAGTAAAACGAAAAACCCAGATATATGCTCCTAATTAGGAACATATTTAAACTATAAAGAGATAGAACACAAGAAAGTCAAACAAGAGGATAATATCAATGGAAACCATTGTAGCTATGATAATGCCTATCATTATAGATTACTAAAGAATAATAGGAAACTCAAGGCTAATTTTAACAAACAGAAAATCTCACTACTTATATTAATATCAGTTAAAATATATATGGTAACCACTTAATACAAAATGCACTAAGAAGATGTAAAAATCTTAACTTTCATGCAATTGGTAACATACCTGAAAAATAGATAAAAACAAAATTACAGACTTGTGATGAATAAATCAATAAATAAACAAACCTGCCATTAATGGAAAGTACCCTCCCCCCATTTCAATTATTTAAGAAAACTGTGTCCTTTAATCCATAGAATTTAAATCGTGATGTTTACTTTTTACAAACGTGAATAATCTGATGATTACATATAGAAGCTTCTTTAGATTCAGGTTTCTTTTGGGGGGCAAAAATACAAGGTGCTGCATGTTTCCTGTCATCATGCTAGATAGAGTATCTGGTTTTCCCATTTTGAATACTGTTAAGATTGACACTATTCAAGATCTATTTGTTATAATGTTCCCTATAAATGTTTTACCTAATAGTTTCATCATCATTGATAACTGCTGTCCCAATTCACTGCATTAAATGTGTCAAAATATTTTATTTTTAAAATATCATTTTAGGGTTTTTTGGTTGTTTTTTAATGTAATTGGTGTACAATATTATGTTAGTTTTAGGTGTACTACATTGTGATTTGACAGTTGTATGCGTTATGAAATGATCCCAGTGTTAAGTCTAGTAACCATATGTCCCCATACAAAGTTATTCCAATATTATTGACCATTGCCTTATGTTGTATATTACATTGCTGTCGCTTATTTATTTTATAACTGGAGGTTTTTACCTTTTAATTCCCTTCACTGATTTCACCCACTCCTCTGCCCTAAACTACGCACCTCCTGCTTTCTGGCAACCACTGTTTGTTCTCTGTATCTGTGAGTATGTATTCATTTTGTTCTGTTTATGTGTTTGAGATTCCACATATAGGTGAGATCATACAGTATTTGTCTTTCTCTGACTTATTTCACTTAGCGTAACACTGTCTAGATTAATCTATGTTGTTGCAAATGGCAAGATTTCATTTTTTATGGCAAGATAATATTCCATTGCATATATAGCACTTTTTATTTATTTATCTATTAATGGACACTTGGGTTCCTTCCATATCTAGGCTGTTACGAATAATGCTGCAATGAACATTGGATGCATATATCTTTTCAAATTAATGTATTTATTTCCTTTGGGCTAATACTCAGGAGTGAAATTGCTGAATCATATGGTAGTTCTGTTTTTAATATTTTTAGAAACATCCATACTGTTTTCCAAAGTGACTGCACCAATTTACTATCCAAAAACAGTGCACAGGTGTCCACTGTTCTCCACATCCTTACCAACACTTATTACTTGTTTTCTTTTGGATGATAGCCATTCTGACAGCTGTGAGGTGATATTTCTTTGTGCTTTTGATTTGCATTTATCTGATAATTAGTGATGCTAAGCATCTTTTCATCTGTCTGTTGGCCATTTGTATGTCTTCTTTGGAAAAACAAATTGTCTCTTCATGTCCTCTGCCCTTTAGTATGATGTAGTCTTATTTTGCTTTTGTTTCCCTTGCCTGAGGAGACAGATCAAAAAAAACAAAAAATTGCTATCATCAGTGTCAAAGAGTGTACTGCCCGTGTTTTCTTCATGGAGTCTTATGGTTTCAGATCTTACATTTAAGTCTTTAATCCATTTTGAGGTTTTTGTTGTTGTTGTTATATGGTTTCAGAAAATAATCCAGTTTGATACTTTTGCATGTACTTTCCAGTTTTCCCAACATGCTTTATTGAAGAGGCTGTCTTTCCACCATTGGGTATCCGTGCCTTCTTTGTCATAGATTAATTGACCATATAAGTGTGGATTCGTTTCTGGACTCTCTATTTTGTTCCATCATTTCTAAGCAACAAACCAGACTATCTCCAAGTACTACAAAGACTTTATACTTGAGAATTGGAAGTTCTTCCCTTTCTAAAGAATTTGTTCATTTCAATATTCTTTCAGTTTTAATATTCTTTCAGTTTTAATATAAAAGTAATTTAGTATACTGGCACCAGATAATTTATCCAGGAATAATACATTAAGGAACATTTATTGACTCAACAAAAAATTAATCTCAACCCACTATATACCGAGCACTGTCCCACAGCACTGGATCAAATAGACATAAATACTGCCCTCCAGGTAATTACAACATCTTGTGAATACAAGTGTGTTAGTTAGTATTTTCCAGAGAAACAGAACCAATAGGAAATGTAGAAACAGATACAGCTTTATCTATCTATTGAGAGCTTAATTATAAGAAAAGGGATCACTCAATTGTGGAGGCTAGCAAGTCTGAAATTTGTAGGACAAGCAGGCTGTAAATTCTGGTAAAAGCTGATATTGCGTTCTGGAGGCTGAATTCCTCAGGGTGACAGCTGCAAACTGCAGACAGGCTTTCTATGCTGTAGTCTTGAGGAAAAATCCTTTCTTCAGGAACCCTCAGTCTTTTCTCCTAATGCCTTCAACTGATTGGTTGAGGCCCACTCCCATTATGGATGGTAATCAAGTTTACTCAGTTTACTAACTTAAAAGTTAATCACATACAAAAGAAAACACAAAACCTTCACGGCAACATCTACACTGGCATTTGACCTAACAACTGAACACAATATCCAAGTTGACACATAAAATTAACCATCACATTAAGGGAGGGACTTATGGTGGGTTACAGAGAAGGAAGGGTGGTGAATCCAAATAAATTACTGAATTAAAGGATCATGGTATCAATAAAAGAGGATGACAAACTGGCTGGAGAGAAAGCAGAAACGAGGGATCTGGGATCTCTTGATTGATCCTCTAGATCAGATGATCTCTAGTGTTTATTCATCTCGTAAAATTGAAACATTGTATCCTTTGACTATGTGATTTGAGGACAGGGTAATCAGACAAAGGCAGTCTCTTCTAGTGCTCCTGTTGCACAGAGAGGAGAAAAAAATGAAAGGGCTGAGAAATGCTTCTGAAGGTCACAGCCAAGGGGCCAAAGCCAGTAAAGGATAAACAGATTTAGTCACAAGATTATAGAATGCCTGCTTTTCCAACACCTATCACTACAAGAATAGGGCTCCAGGATAACAGTAGTGAATTACATCTGGGATAGCTGCAAAACAGACTCTGTTTAAGAAAGCATTATTAGGGAAATCCAGAGACAATGGGGAGAAAAACAACAACAAAAAGACTGGAGGACATTAAAGCCTCTGGCACCTGGAGCCGCAGACAACATTAAATATTTCTCTGTTCTTACACAGATTCATATAAAACCTCACATTAAAAGCTAGATTATCTTAGTTCCTATAACCAGATACATCATTTCCAGCTTTCAGTAAGAAAATACAATGCATATTAAAGACAAGAATAAAGAAAGTTAGAAAAGATAAAGCAAAGCATCAGAAAGAGACTCATACATGACACAGATTTTGTAATTATCAGAGAATTTAAAGTAACTATGATTAAAAGGGCTCTAGTGGAAAAAGTAGACAAGATATAAGAACAGATGAATAATGTAAGGAGAGAGATGGAAATTCTATGAAAGGATCAAAAGAAAATGCTAGAAATCAAAAACATTGTAAAGTAAATGAAGAATGCCTTTGATGGGCTAATTAGTTGACTGGACACAGTCCAGGAAAGATTTTGTGATCTTGAAGATTTGTCAATAGAAAATTCCAAAACTGGAATGCAAAGAGAAGAAAAGAGTGGGATAAAAACTGATAGAACTGCAAGAAGAAATGGAAAAATACATTATTATAGTTGGAGATTTAAACACATCTTTATCAGTAATCGACAGATCTAGCAGGCACAAATTCAGTAAGGGTATAGTTGACCTGAACTGAACAATTAATCTAGATCTGTTTGATATTTATAGATGTGTCATCAAACAAGAGCAGAATATATGTTCTTCCCAAGATCACATGGAACATACACCAATATATACCATATTCTGGATCATAAGCCAGACATTAACAAATTTAAAAGAATTGAAATCATACAAAGTATGCTTTCAGACCACAGTGGAATTAAACTGAAGAACAAACAAACAAACAAAACAGAAGCTGAAAAACTAAAATATATTTGGAGATTTAGAGAAACATTCATTCATGTATTTCAAATAACATATTAATCAAGAATAAGTCTCAAGAGATTCAAAAATATTTTGAACTAAACGAAAATAAAACTCATCAAAAATTTTGTGATGCAACACGCATTGAATACATATATCAGAAAAGGAGAAAAATCTAAAATCCATAATCTAAGCTTCCAAGTTAGGAAACTGGAGGAAAAATAGCAAATAAAATCCAAAAAACAAAGAAGAAAATAAATAATAAAAAGTAGAGCAGAAATCAATGAAATTGTAAATAGGAAAAAAATAGAGGAAATCAATGAAACTAAGTGTTGGCACTTTAAAAAGACCAATAAAATGAAAACCTTTAGCCAGGCTAACAGAGGAAAAAGGAAGGCATAAATTTCTAATGTCAGAATGAAGGAGGGATCTCATGGACATTAAATGGATAATAAATTGATATTATGAACAACTCTATATCCACATATCTGATAACTCAGGTAAAATAAACCAATTCCTTGAAAGACATAAATGACGAAAACTCATGCAAGGAGAAATAAATAATTGGATAGATCTATTTCTGACAATGAAAAAAGCAATAAATCAATAATTTATGAACTTCCAAGGAAAAAAACACCAGACCCAAAAGGTTTCACTTATGTATTCTATCAAACTTTTATCAAAAGATTCTCTACAATCACATGCAGAAAATAGAAGCAGAGGGAACACTTTCTAACTTATTCTATAAAGACTGTATTAATAAATAAAGACTTTATAAGAAAGGAAGACTAAAGATCAATATCTCTCATGCACATAGATGTAAACATCATCAAGAAATTATTAGCAAATCAAATCCAACAATGTACAAGCAGAACCATTCTCCATAAACAAGTAGGATTTATTCCAAAAAGTGCAAGGATCTTTCAGCTTTTTACAGTCAATTAATGTAATTCATTACATCAACCAGCTAAAGAAGGAAAGTCATATGATCATATTAATAGATGTGGAAAAAGCATTTGACAAAATCCAGCACCCATTTATGATAAAAACTATCAGCAAAGTAGGAATAAATGGAAACTTCTTCAACTGGATAAAGAACATCTACAAAGAGTTCACCACTCATATCACACTTAATGGTTAGAAATTAGATGCCTTCCCCCTACAAACAGAAAGCAAACGAGTCCCCTCTCATCACTCCTACTCAACATTTTACTGGAAGTCTTAGCTAATGCAATGGGACAATAAAAGGGAATAAAGGGCATACAGATTGGGAAGGAAGAAAGCAAACTCTCATTATTCACAGATGTCATGATTGTCCTTGTAGTAAATTCCCAAAGAATAACAAAAAACTTCTGAAACCAATAAGCAATTACAATAAGGTTACAATACAAAGGTAATATATAAACTCAATTGCTTTTCCATATACCAGCAATGAACAATTGGAGTTTGAAATTAAAACCACAATACTAGTTATATTAGCACAAAAAATGAAGAAAATACTTAAGTATAAATCTAACAAAATATGTACCAGACCTATATGAGGAAAACTAGAAAACTCTGATAAAAGATATCAAAGATTTAAATGGACATGATCATTGATGTTCATGGATAGGAAGACTCAATAGTAACAAGATGTCAGTTTCTTGCAGCTTGATTTATACATTTAACACAATCCCATTCAAAATCCTATTAAGGGGGCTTCCCTGGTGGCGCAGTGGTTGAGAATCTGCCTGCCAATGCAGGGGACACGGGTTCGAGCCCTGGTCTGGGAGTATCCCACATGCCGCGGAGCAACTAGGCCCGTGAGCCACAACTACTGAGCCTGCGCATCTGGAGCCTGTGCTCCGCAACAAGAGAGGCCGCAATAAAGAGAGGCCCGCGCACCGCGATGAAGAGTGGCCCCCACTTGCCACAACTAGAGGAAGCCCTCGCACAGAAACAAAGACCCAACACAGCCATAAATAGATAAATAAATTAAAAAAAATTAAACTAAAAAAAAAAATCCTATTAAGTTATTCTGTTGCTATAAACAAAATGATTCTAAAGTTTATAATCTAGAATATATAAAGTTTAAGATCTAGAATAGTCGACACAATACTGAAAAGATTTAAATTGGAGGATTGATACTACTTGACTTCAGAACGTATTATAATGCTGCAGTAATTAAGACGGCATAGCATTGGTAGAAGAATAGACAAGTAGATCAGTGGACAGAATAGAGTTAAGAAATAGGCACACATAAATTTTTTTTGACAAATGGGCAAAGATAAGACTTTTCCAGTGCTGCACTGCACCCTGTGACTCTTCCAACCCAAACTTTTCCCATCTCCCTGCACAGGTGTCAAACTGGTGCTGTAGTCTGAGACTCTCTCTAGCTATGCTAGCCCCCTTGCTTTTCTATCCTTCACAGATATCCCTCCAATATATCTCTTATGTTTCTTGACGTTGCTTCCTTGAGAACCTGAACTGACAGACAGTGCCTGCAATTGTGTTGTCAAGTAGTAGATAATCAAATACTTATTATATGATTAAATATTTTTGATCTGGTAACACTGCTGGAAAGTGTTTCAGTTATGCAAACATAAAGCAAACTGCTTCTCTTGTTGAAGACGTTAGAAAAGAGAAGCCAAATAGAACCAAATTTAATTTTCTGTTTGGTAGTGTAGATTGGGTGCATATTTTTGGCAGTTATGTTTGAAGATGTGTTGCTCTTTATGTGCAGATTTTCTAGCCCTGAGCATCATTGCTCATGGAAAGGATGTGCTTGTTTATGTTCAACCAGTTGCCTACAGAACATTCAGTGAACAGGCTTCAGTCTTGAAGAGAGCAATTATAGACAATGCATCAGCCTGTCATGGTGCCACATATGGGTTAATAATGACAAACTGACTGGTAGAAATGTACTTTTATGCACCCATTATGTTTTGTTGTTGTTCCTGCTGCTAATGTTGTTAGATCCATATGGTTAGATAATGTCTGAGGTTGGTGCATGAGGCAACCCTGGAGGGATGTGACATGCCCATTCTCAGTTACCTGGAAGAATGCAAGTCTTGTAACAGAGTGTGAGTTGGGAGTGTAGCCTTAGGCTTGGATGAGAAAAGAAATGTCACTGCTTCCTTATTTGGAAGTGATTATGAGAATCCCTGATAGATATAAACTTGCCCAGTCACATGGTGACAATTACGATCTAGGTCGGTAGTGCTCAGAAAGAAGCCTAAGTGGTGAGGCCTTTGAGACAGGGAAGTATGGAAGCTTCCTCATATTTGGTATTCAAATTGCCTTCAATTATTTCCAACATAATCATATATGGGCCCTGGGATATTAAAGAAGTGTATTTGATCATGCTTTTTCCTTATCACACAAAGAGTGCCTAACATGAGGGGAAATAACCAGACAGTATAATGTTTAATAGCCAAGGCTCTGGAATCAAACCACCTGGTTTCAAATCCTTGCAACACTGCTTTCTAGCTTTGTAAACTTTGCCTGAGTTTTCATCTGAAAAATTAAGATAATAGTGGCATGTAAAAGTAGTAATGACCTTTATGTCTAAACTAATCAACACAATTTACTCAACCTGGTCACATTTTATTACTACAGAAATGAGTGTGAGACACATACTCACATGTCAATTTAAAAGAGAAACATTTTTATTACCTATTTTAAAAATAGGAAGATGTAGCCCTACGAAATGACAACAATGATCCTGTGGACATGAGAGGAATTTTAAAGCTGTAAAACAAAGCTGAGGAATCCAATATGGTTATCAAGCTTCATCTAAAGCCATTCTATCCTAAATGTTTTGTAAAATAACCTATCTTGTTTATGCAAACTTAGGCTAGGTCTCATTCATTCTTAATTAAAATTCCCTAATGTTATATTTTATTTATTTAAAAATAAAAATTAAGTCAGATCGAAAGGGGTAGGCAAAAAGCAATATTAACCAAGGATTTTGAATATCCTGAGAGCAAATCTAATAATTATTCAATATAACTATGTTATATAATAAAAAATCAAGATAGAAATAAGTTTTTAGACTTGTGTTCCTAATCTTTTTTTGCATCCAGACATAAATAGAAAATCACAATATTTAAAATAAAACTGAAGTAAGTGAATAAAGATGTGGCACATATATACAATGGAATATTACTCAGCCATAAAAAAGAAATGAAATTGAGTTATTTGTAGTGAGGTGGATGGACCTAGAGTCTGTCATACAGAGTGAAGTAAGTCAGAAAGAGAAAAACAAATACTGTATGCTAACACATATATATATAGAATCTAAAAAAAAAAAAAAAAAGGTTCTAATGAACCTAGGGGAATGACAGGAATAAAGATGCAGATGTAGAGAATGGACTTGAGAACAAAGGGACGGGGAAGGGTAAGCTGGGACGAAGTGAGAGAGTGGCATTGACATACATACACTACCAAATGTAAAACAGATAGCTAGTAGGAAGCAGCTGCATAGCCCAGGGATATCAGCTTCGTGCTTTGTGATGACCTAGAGGAGTGGGATAGGGAGGGTGGGAGGGAGATGCAAGAGGGAGGGGATATGGGGATATATGTATACATATAACTGATTCGTTTTGTTATACAGCAGAAACTAACAAAATATTGTAAAGCAGTTATACTCCAATAAACGTGTTAAAAAAAAAAAAAAACTGAAGTAAAAGGACAAGACATCTTGCCCCCAGAGAGCTGGGAGCTCCAGTGCCCCAGTCAGTCTCTACCTGGGCTCTCCTGATGGAGGAAGGGGTTACCATCTTGTTCATACCGGTAAACCATTCATACCATACCCTCACTAAGTGGCACAGAGTTTGGGAAGTTCTATTCTAGAAAACTATAATATAGGAGGAGTTAGGCATGAAAGGAAATGAAAAACATGTAAAATGTTTCTGTCTTATGCATAAGGAGATTAGAAACACCAAATAACTTTTCACCTTTGTAAGATAAACATGACCCCATGATGTAATCTAAAATTTGTAGATAGCTACTAAAACTATAAGACTATAGCTGGAATTCACAATTTCCAATGGGCTGAAGGATAATTAATAGAGGGGAAAGAGAATAAATAAGAATTGATAACTTCCAAGAAGAGAGAAGAAGAAGACAATGCAAAAAACAGAGCAGGGGGAAAATGTAAAATAAGATAGCAGAAATCAGTTGAAATATGTCAGCAATTACAAAAGTATAAATGAGTTAACCTCACCAATATTAAAAGGCTGAGATTTTCACATTGACCACAAAAAATCCACTTATATGTAGTATACTATAGTATAGAGCATTATCTAAAACAAAATGAATGTGATTGAAAGTAGAGAGATGAGAAAAATATTATAGCAAATACCAAATACAGCTGTCCTATCAATATGATATCATATAAAAATTTAAGATATAAATAGGGATATTACATTATAATATAAAAAACATCCAGAAAAATACAATTAACATTTATTTTCCTAACAATATAGGCTGAAATTTTCAGAGATAAGTAACAGAATTACACAGAGAATTAAAACAAGAACAATATAATGAATGTGATTAATACAACTCTCAAAGGAAATGATAGCTCAAGCAGACAAGAAATAAGTAGATATATAGAAGGTCAGAAAAACATGATTAACTAATCCATTATAATAGCTACAGAGAGAACCTTTAACCCAGTAGAGAGTATGCATGCTTTTAAAATAGACATTGAGCATTTGTTAATATTGACATCTTATAAACTAGAAAGAATGGGTCAAGAAACTCTGGAGTCTCAGTGTTATATCCTCTGATAACAAAGCAATAAAATTAGAGGTAAATATCAGATTGTTAAAACACATTATACCACAATTAAAAACTGAAAATATAGCCATAAGTTATCCACACATTAAAATGGTAATTAAGATGTATTTAGAAATAGATCACTGTGAAATCATTACATCTCAAAACTATTGGAAACAAATTGTCACTTATGAATAATTTTTAGCTTTCTTATATATATAGCAAAGCAAAAAATTTTAAAAAAATAAACATTTAAATCAACAAGCTAGAGTAAGATATATACATAAAGTTGATGAGTTAGAGAATAAAAGAAACTGCCGCCCAAATAGGAAAAATCCAAAAGTAGTTCTTTGAAAATTAGAATGGAATAGAAAAAATAAATCATGGGATAAAACTAATCAAAACAGAAACAAAACAAAACAAACAAAAAACAAAAAAGACACAACAAAACCCAATAATAAGTGCAAAATAAGGACATGGAATTAATCTACATACACATGTGGGGTTTAAAAGTCATAGGAAATTTTTATGAAATAAATTCAGGAATCTAAATTTGAAAATAAATTTAAAAATTCATTTCCAGATAAACATAAATGACCAAATTAATTCAAGAATGTAAAATTGTTAAAATAGACTAATAAGCAGTTGTATAAATAGGCAAAATTTCACACACATGCGTACATATACTCACAGCCAAATTTTACTAACACTTCAAAAAAAAGTAATCCTCAGTTGTTATTTTGAACAAAGCTTTCTAAAGAATAAAAGAAGGAACAGCTACAAGATGTATTTATGCAGTTTACATAATCTTTACACCAAAATTGTTGATGGATTGTTCAAGAAAAGAAAATTACATAGATCAATCTCACAATATTAATATAAATGCAAATCATTCTTCTAACATAGCAAATGAAATCCAGCACCATATCCAAGATAAACCATGCTCATTAGGCTTTGTCATAGAATGTGAGAATGGCTTATCAAGATACCTAGTAATGAAATCTACCACATTAACAGATTAAAAGAAAAATATCACCATAATTGTCCCAGAGGCAGGAAAAGAATTTTCTAAAGTCACAGAGGTAGCAAGTGGCCAAGCTAGGGTGTGTGAGTTTAAACCTGGGCTTGCTTCACTGTGCTTCTAATACAACACAGGAACTGAGAGAAAAGTTTCAAAATCTTTCTATTTTTATGATGCCATGTACTGTTTTGCACTTGCATCACACACTAATTAATACGAATCTACAAGTTCTCTACACTTTGTTCTTTTAATCATCTAATTTGATCTTCCTTTCTGTCTCTACTGTGTCTGCCTTATCCTGATCTCTGTCGTAATTGCCTTGCCAGGCCTCTGAGCCATCTGTGTATAACAGATTCAGTGCACAAGAGTCCAGGTTCTAAAACTATTTCAGGAATGCATCTAGAATGGAATACAACATCAAATTACAAAATGTTTTCAAATTTTCTTAATTTATAAAAATACCTCCACTAAAATGAATTATAATTAATTAGAAATTCAGCATTTATAAATTGTATAAATTATCTACAATATATAAATTATCTATAATACAGTCAAATAGTCTTTATTTTGAACCAAATTAAGTAACTATAGAGCTACTATATAGGTTTTTTATATGAATTAAAATTTATATACTTAGAGAATATTTAGTATGGACTCTGTTGGGAATTTATGCTTAAGGATTTTTCTTTTATTGAGGTATAGTTGATGTATAATATTATATAAGTTTCAGGTGTACAACATAATGATTCACGAGTTTTAAAGGTTATATTCCTTTTATAATTATTATAAAATATTGGCTATATTCACTGTGTTGTACAATATATCTTTGTAGTTTATTTATTTTATAAATAGTTGTTTGCCCTTCTTAATCCCCATTCCCTATCCTGCACCTCCCTGGTTCCCTCTGCCCACTGTTAATCACTAGTTTGTATATATATGAGTCTGTTTCCTTTTTGTTATATTCACTAGTTTGTTGTGTTTTTTAGACTTCACATATAAGTGATATCATACAGTATTTGTCTTTCTCTCTCTGACTTAATTTCACTTAGTATAATACCCTCAATTTCATCCATGTTGTTACAAATGGCAAAATTTCATCATTTTTTATGGCAGAGTAGTATTCCATTGTATATATACCACATCTTCTTTATATGTTCATCTGCTGATGGACACCTAGGTTGCTTCCATGTCTTGGATATTGTAAATAGTGCTGCTATGAACACTGGGGTGTCTGTGTTTTTTTGAATTAGTGTTTTCGTTTCTTTTATATATATAACCAGGAGTAGAACTGCTGGGCCATATGGTAGTTCTATTTTTAGTTTTTTTGAGAAACTCATACTGTTTTCCACAGTGGACGCACCAATTTACATTCCCACCAACAGTGTAGGAGTGTTCCCTTTTCTCCACATCCTTGTCAACATTTGTTATATATGTTCTTTTTGATGAGAGCCATTCTGACATATATGAGGTGATATATAATCACAGTTTTGATTTTCATTTCCCTGGTGATTAACGATGTTGGACATCTTTCCATGTGTTTGTTGGACATCTGTGTGTCTTCTTTGGAAAAATGTGTGTTCAGGTCTTTTGCCCATTTTTTAAATCGGGTTGTCTTTTTGATGTTGAGTTGTTTGAGCTGTTTATGCATTTTGGATATCAATCACTTGGTCACCTCATTTGCAAATATCTTCTAACATTAAGTAGGCTGTCTTTTCATTTTGTCAATGGTTTCCTTTGCTGTGCAACAACTTTGAAGTTTAATTAGACCACATTTGTTTATTTTTGTTTTTATTTCCCTTGCTTTATGAGACAGATCTAGAAAAATATTGCTAAGATTTATGTCAAAGATTGTTACACCTATATTTTCTTCTAGGAGTTTTATGGTTTCCCATCTTACAATTAGGTCTTTAATCCATTCTGTGTTTATTTTTGTGTATGGTGTTTGAGAATGTCCTAATTTTATTCTTTTACATGTAGCTGTCCAGTTTTCCCAGCACCACTTATTGAAGAGAATGTCTTTTATCAATCATGCATTCTTGCCTCCTTTGTCATAGATTAATTCACCATAAGTGCCTGGGTTTATTTCTGGGCTTTCTACTCTGTTCCATTGATCAATGTGTCTGTTTTTGTGCAAGTACAATACTGATTTGATTACTGTAGCTTTGTAGTATAGTCTGAAGTCAGGGAGCATGATTCCTCCAGCTCTGTTCTTTCTCAAGATTGTTTTGGCTACTTTGGGTCTCTTGTATTTTCCATACAAATTTTAAAATTATTTGTTCTAGTTCTGCAAGAAAGGCCATTGGTGTTTTGATATGGATCACATTGAATCTGTAGATTCTCTTGGGTCCTTTTAACAATATTAATTGTTCCAATCCATGAACATGGCATGTCTGTACAACTGTTTGTGTCATCTTCAGTTTCTTTCATTGGTGTCTTATAGTTTTCTGAGTGCAGTTCTTTTACCTCCTTAGGTAGGTTCATTAATAGGTATTTTATTCTTTTTGATGCAATTGTAAATGGGATTCTTTCCTTAATTTCTCTTTCTGATAGTTCATTGTTAGTGTATAGAAATGCAACAGATTTCTCTGTATTAATTTTGCATCTTGAAAGTTTACTGAATTTATTCATGAACTCTAGTAGTTTTTTGGTGACATCTTTAGGATTTTCTATGTATAGTATCATGTTATTTGCAAACAGTGACAGTTTTACTTCTTCCTTTCCAATTTGGATTCTTTTTATTTCTCTTCCTTCTCTAATTGCTGTGGCTAGGGCTTCCAATACTATGTTGCTTATTGTGGATATAGATGACTTTACTACTTTTGTCTTTTACCTTCCTATCAGCTTTGTGTTTGGATGATTTCCTACCTTTACTATATGTTTGCCTTTACCAATGAGCTTTTTCATATCTTCATTTTCATGTTTCTAGTTCTGGCCTTTTCTTTTTCAAGTAGAGAAGTTCCTTTAATATTTTTTATAAAGCTGGTTTGGTAGTGCTGAGCTTGCTTAGTTTTTGCTTCTAAGCTTCTGATCTCTTCAAATCTGAACGAGAGCCTTGTTGGGTAGATTATTCTTGGTTGTAGGGTTTTCCCTTTCATCATTTTATTTTTTTAAAGTTTTTTTAATTATTATTTATTTTGGCTGGGTCGGGTCTTAGTTGCGGCACGTGGGACCTTCTTTGAGGCATACAGGATCTTTCATTGTGGTGTGCAGGCTTTTCTCTAGTTGTAGCATGCAGGTTTTTTCTCTTCTGTAGTTGTGGCACACAGGCTCCAGGGCACATGGGTTCTGTAGTTGTGGTGCATGGGTTCCAGAGTGCGTGGGCTCTGTAGTTTGCAGCATGCAGTCTCTCTAGCTGAGGTGCACAAGCTCAGTAGTTGTGGCACGCAGGCTTAGTTGCCCCACGGCATGTGGGATCTTAGTTCCCTGAACAGGGATTGAACCCACGTCCCCTGCATTGTAAGGCAGATTCTTTACCACTGGACCACCAGTGAGGTCCCTCATCATTTTAAATATATCATGCCACTCCCTTTTGTCCTGCACAGTTTCTGCTGAAAAGTCAGATGATAGTCTCATGGAAGTTCCTTTGTATGTTACTTGTTGCTTTTCCCTTGCTACTTTTAATATTCCCATTTTATCTTTAATTTTTGCCATTTTAATTACAATGTCTCTTGCTGTGGTCCTCTTTGGATTGATTCTATATTGGACTCGCTGCACCTCCTGGACTCTGATGTGTGTTTCCTTTCCCAGGTTAGGGAAGTTTTCAGCTATGATGTCTTCAATTATGTTCTCAGCCTCTTTCTCTCTCTATTCTTCTTCTGGGACCCCCATCATGCAAATATTAGTGCACTTGATGTTGCCTCAGAGGTCTCTTAAACTGTCCTCATTTCTTTACATTCTTTTTCTTTTTTTTTTTCTGTTCGGCCTTAGTGATTTCCACTACTCTGTTTTTCAGCTCATTGATCCATTCCTCTGTATCATTTAGTCTACTATCGATTTCTTCTAGAGTATTTTTCATTTTAGTTTTTTATTCTTCATCTCTGTTTGGTTGTTCTTTATAGTGTCTAACTCTTTGTTAAATAATTCTAACTTCTCACTCTGTACATCTATTATTCTCCCTAGTTCTTTGATTATCTTTACAATGACGACCCTGAACTCTTTCTTGAGTAGGTTGCCTATCTCCACTTCACTTAGTCCTCCCTCTGGGGTTTTGTTTTGTTCCTTGTTTGGAACATATTCTTCTGTCACCTCATTTTTCCTAACTTGCTATTTTTCTTTTTACGTACCCGGTAGGTTGATTACATTCCCAGCCTTGGACAAGTGGCCTGTTGTTCAATGTGGTCTATGCATCCTGTCAGTTCTAGGGTTATCTCTATGAGGGCTGTGTGGGTCTTTCTGTTGTGCTGGGCTGACTATATGAGCAGTCTGGTAGGATTGGTTGGTCCCTGATCCAGTTGGTTGCCTTGTCCTGCCTTATGTGAACATTCCCAGTGGCTGGTTGGCAGGACTGTGTCACAAGACAGCAGATTGCAGAACCCCAGGGGCCCCAGGGCTAGTGCTGGGTTACTGGTGGGTGGAGTCAATTCCAGGAGACCTCAGGGCTGTTGTTCACCCACTGATGGGCAGAGCCAGGTCCCGGGGTCTAGGTGCAGGGTCCAGGGGTCCTAGAGCTGGTGTTGGATCACTGGTAGGTGGTGTCAGTTCCTGACACTGTTGGCTGTGAGACCTGGGGTTTCTTGAAGGGAGTCTTAAGGCAGCTTGTCTGCTCGTGGGTGTGGTTGTATCCATGCACAGTTAGTTGCTTGGCCTGAGGTGTCCCAGCACTGGTGCCTACAGACTGTTGGACCAGGGCAGGGCTGGGTCCTGGGGTTAATAACCTAGAGGAAGGATTCCAAAATGACACTTGAAGCACCAGTCTCCACAAGGTAGAAAGAGCTCCCAGAATAGCTGCCCCAGTGTCTGTGTCCCTGGGGTGAGCTGCAGTTGCCTCCTGCCTCTCCAGGAGAATCTCCAAGATCAGCAAGTAGGTCTGACCTAGGCTCCTATAAAATTATGGCTTTCACCCTGGGCCTTGGAGCCAGAGCTTGTCAGATTGTGTGGGTGCTCCTCAAAAGTGAAATCTCTATTTCTTCAAGCCCTCTGAGACTCCCAAAAGGAAGCCCCACTGGCCTTTGCAACCAAATGTTCTGGGAACTCATCTTCCTGGTGCAGGACCCCTATGCTGGGGAACCTGATGTGGGGCTTGGACATTTCACTCTTTTGGAAGAACCCCTGCAATGTAATTATTCTCCTGTTTGTGGGTGGCCTACTTGGGGACATGGGGCTTGACTATATCACAACTTCACCCCTCTTACCCATCTTATTGTGATTCCATTTTTTATCTTTAGTTGCAGAAGATCTTTTTCGGTAGGTTCTTGTCTTTTTCATCGATGGTTGTTTTCCAAATAGTTGTGATTTTGGTGTGCCTGTAAGAGAAGGTGAGCCCGGGGTCTTTCTACTGTGCCATCTTGGCCATCTTTTAATTGAATTCTATATTTAAGACTTAATAATCCCCTGTTTTAGCATAAAATTTAAACCAACCTTCTTTTGGGAACAATCCATCCAACAAATTACAACAGAAAATAATGCCACCTATTTCTCTCACTGCATTTCCCACTATGGACATATACTCAGAATCAAGACACACAGCATTTTATGTAGTTGAGTTTCCAGGGAGAAGGTGCAACAGTGCCTAAAGCCATAATTTGTAATAGCATACTAAAAAATATTCATCAACCACAAATGGAACTCAAATTATCTGCATAACAAAACTCAAAATACCTGTAAGTTAGAGGTAGTTCAGAAGGTAATAAAGGCAGTTGACAGATACTTCATCAAATGTTCCTTCTGCAGACCTGTCGAGTCTTTTCAAAGATAAAATCATCCTGTTGCTAGATTTGGCAGGTCAATTCAGAGACAACCTCCTGGTGTATTTTCTTATACTGATTGATAGGAATTTAAAAGTGACCACACATTTTCCAGAAAAATATATGTTTGCTTACAATGCCATTTATGATCCAATACAGATTTTCATTTTTTTAATGTAAGTGCTAAAGAAGAATAAAAGTTATGCTGGTTTGCTCTGAAGAAGTTTTTTGTTTGGAAAATATTTTAAAATCCATTTACAGCTTTAAACTGAAAAAGTAATATAAATCTTATAAACCATTTTTAAAGATTCATAATTATTACATATCACTGAGAAATTAATTTAAAAATCATAAGAAGTAGTCTATTAAACAGAGCTCTAGCCAGGAGAGACTGGTAAATATGATGGGGAGGTGGTTATATTTTTTTCTACCTTTTCATAATATAAGAGTATGGGTTATGTATCATCTCAAATCCTTTAGAGGAAATTATAAGGAATTTCAAGCAGATTACCATTAATGTATGACTAAATATACAGTTGACCCTTAAACATAGGTTTGAACTGTATGGGTCCACTTACATGTGGATTTTTTTAAATAGTAAATACGACAGTACTACACAATCTTCAGTTGTTTACATGCATGGATGTGGTACAACAGATGCAGAGGAATTGCATATTTGGAGGGCCGACTATAAGTTATATACAGATTTTTGATTGTGAGGAGGGTCAGTGCCCCCAACCCCCACATGTTCAAGAGTCAACTGTATTAAGTGAACTAATTAATAAATACGTGAAATACAGAAAGGTGGTCTCAGAGAACGAGAACAAAAGATAAGGGGAAAACAAGAGATGACATAGCCTTAAAACTATCTTAAAAGAATAGGTCTCCAAGTGTGATCACTGGGACAGTAGCACAAGCACCAACTGGAAACTTGTTAGGCATGCAAATTCTCAGGATCCTCCCCAAACCTTCTGAACCCAGAACTCTAAGTTTGTGAATCTATAATCTGCGTCTTTAAAATGTATTTAGGGGATTCTGAAGCATGGTAAAGTTTGAGAAGCACTACCTTAAGATCACCTTCTGTGGATCCTAATATCGCTTATACAAAGTAGAACTCATGATCCCTCATTAAAATCCTATCCTTGCGGAAACCTTACATTTATGTGTGCCTCTATCGCCTAATTGTACATTTTTGGCAACAGTCATCATGATTATATCCAACTCATTGAACAGCTGAATATGCCTAATAAAATACCTACAAACATGAAGATTGATCTCACTTTATACTCACAGCCACTAAGGTCAAGTGGGTCTTTAGTGCAGCTCCAAAATCCTACTTCATAACCCAGCCCATTCACTCTTCTATTCCCCTAGACTATCCCAAGCCTTCTCTTCATTCCACTCCAGATCTCTTCTCTCATTTTCACTATAATTGGATAACCACATTTCCTATTTATGGAGAAAACAGAAATGATCAGAATAGGATTTGTACTTGATGATACCACCATTTTTAACAATTTGCATTTGCCCAATTACTCTCCTGTCTCTCCTGCTCCAATGAAAGAACTATGTGTGCTCCTAGTTAAGGCAGTGGCTACTCTTGCACTTTTGGTCCCATCTTCTCTCACCTCGTCAAGGACAGAACTCCAATACAACCCCTCTATCTCTTGTATCATTTTATTTTCCTCTTTACAGAACATTTTTATGAGCATAAAACATCTTATGATTTCTTCCATTAAAAAAAAAACCCTCTCTCTTGACCCCATAGGATCTGTTCCCATGTCCTCAAATCGTTATTGTCATCTTTTATTTTTCTCTTCCTTTTCTGCTCAGTCACACTGTCTTCTTGGTGGTTCCTCGAGTACTTCAGGCACACTCAAACCTGAGTCTTTGCTCTTAGCTGTATCCTTTGACTGGGATTTTCTTTCCCCACACAATTGCTTGGTTAACTGCCTCATCTCTTCAAGGCTCACTTTATCTGTGAGATCTACTTGGACAACCTTAATTAATAGTGTGCCATCATCCTGACCCCTGGTACTTCTGCATCCTCTTACTTATATACATTTTCCTACAGCATGTAGTGTGTTCTAAAACTATGCAATTTACTTATTTATTATTCCATTAAAATTTAAGATAGAATATAAGGTCTAAGGTAGAAAAATATCTGTTTTATTACTTACGTATCCCATATCTGGAACAAGGACTGAACTCTTGCATGTTTAAGTATTTGTTGAATTAATTAATGCAAATAAATGAATACACTAACCTCAGGATGCTTTTTAACACTTAACATTAACGGAAAATGCAGACTATAGAGAACTTTGAGTTGAAACACATATTTGAAGAATAAGAATTATTTTACATCCAGAAATGTTCAGGTTAAAAGGAGATAGTGTTTTACTGTTTTTATGGTGTTTTGTGGTGGTTCATCTCTCTTGATAAATTTTCTCAAGGCTGTCTTTACCATTTTAATTGTTCCCAGAAATGTGAAGGGAAAGGAATTCTGGGAAATGTAGTTTCAAATTATCTAATTTCACATAGCATGAAAGATCCACAGTCCACATCTTAACAACTGGATATCCATACTAGACATCTTCTCTTAACTATTCTTAACGTCCCAAAACAGGCGGTATTTAAGTTGTTTCCACATCACACAATGCAATTATTCCTTTTACAATTTGAAAAAAAGTGCTCACTCAACTCCCTAGATGAGGATACAAAGGCTGGTATATCATTTATTTGTCCTTGGTTGAAGTTTGCATCCACTTTCAACTAAGTCACAAACACTTTGTTATCCTAAATCCTGATATATTATGTCAATCCTTATGAAAACATTTTATTTCAGCTGATAAAGCAGTGAAATAGAGGAAGAAAACAATTACTGAATATATACACTGATGTATTTATATAAAAATAAAGAAGAAACTATTATAACTATTACATTCCTCATTTCATATTTTATTGCTGGTATTTATGTCTGCTTTTTCCACTGTCCATTCCATATTCCCTTTACCTTCAGCAAGCAATCGCCTGTTGTGATTCCTTGCATTGTTTGGTGTATAACACTTTATTCTGAGGGTATGGGATCATAGTGGTCCTACCTGCCCTGAGTTGTAATCATTGTCATTACATTTTATTACAGGACATGGGTTTCCTGAGAGGTGTCTCACGGGCTATCCTTCATTCCAGACATGCCTCTCCTTTCTCCCATTGTGTAGTGGCAACCTAATTTCTCTTTGAAAGTAAGGGATAATCAGTAATTCGCTTTCCTGCCTGTTGGTTTACTGGAATGAGAGTCCAAAGAAGGCATATGCCAATCTCACCCTCCAGTTTAATGAAAGCATTGCCATGTCCCCCACTGAAAGCATTTTTCACAATGAAACAAAGACTTGGATATCTGCAGAAAGTAGTGTCATGAAAATCGAAAATAAGATATTTGCTGTTCAGTCACTGAGGGTAATGATGGGAGAATTTTCTCCCATTTCATCTTTTTAAGTCCTGGACCTGTGACCACTTCTTATGGGGTAAAGAGCACCATATATCGGTTGTTGGTTTAGAATATAGACATACATTGGATTACATTATCCCAAACCTGGAATATATCGCCATCCACTTGCACAGTATATGAATTTTCAAAAGGCTATTCGTAATTCTACTGGGACAGCTATGTCAGTGTGAGAATGAATATGGAAAGAACAGTCAATTCCATGAGCATGCATTCATTGTTAAACTTCATCTTATATAAAATGAGTCCCCTGGTTAGAAGCAATGCAGTATAGAATATGATAAGGGTGAGCAGGTCATTCTGTAACTACATGAATGATGGTTTGGGCAGAGCATTGAGAGCAGGGAAGGTAAATTCACGTACAGGAAAACTGCCTCTTCTATGGTGGGTATTCTCAGCGTAGGCAACCTGCCTCAGGTAGCCAGAAGAATCCCTTGGAGAAGGATGCCATATTGGAGTCTCAGTGTGACCACCGAGTGTGGACATAACTGCCAACTTGCTGTTGGCAAGTCACACACTCAACAGTAGGTATTGTTTAATGAGCCCATGCATAACTTAGTCCCTGCTGTCATACCCACTTTGTTCACAAGCCAATTTTGTGAGGATAGAATGGTTGGGAAAAGGTTGAATGATGTCTACAGAACAGAACATTTTTTACTCACCTAATTACTAAGATCCTCTTCTGCTGAGATTGCTCCTTGGTGAACATTTATGTTGAGCATATATATCTTCACATTCTGTGTGCATTTGGAGACGTCAACCCATACTTTTATTCAGCAAAAATCCTTGTCTCTAATTTCCTAATTGTATCTTTTCTGAGTTACCCACTTTTCAGCCAAACAATTCTCCACTTCTTATCAATCAGTGTAGGTCAGTATATTTATCAGTCTCTCCTTCCATTCAGGAGAAATGAACAATCTAGTGCACAGCTCAAAAGTCTGCCCACTGGGAATATTTTCCTAAAGTTTTGTTCTTTAGAAGCATCCTTGTGTGGGGTGTGGTATTTCAGCCATCCACTTCACCTGCAGCCAGTGTATCTTCAAAATCATATGTAAAGTATGCCCACCTTTTATTTCTTCCCAAGTCAGCTGGTCATAGTAAATTCCCAATGAAAACGTAGGTGTAGACTGAGTGAGAGGAGGCAATGTAGTAGCAATAAGTTCCATGGGCATGTGGGTACTTGTTCTTAAACATGCTTATACCACTAGAACCTTCTTGATCCTATTATTATACATACCACATCCATTTGATCCTGGAGTGCTTCATGCAAGCCCAACTTCATGGCACACTGGGCCGACCACGACATGAAACCAAGGACTTATGCGGTGTCCTCCATAAGCCTCTCAGTGGTGGGCCACATGAATTTGGGTTTCTAGGAATTAGTAACTGTTGAGAGCCAATATCTAGTCACCCTCCCAATGTCTGATTATGTCCCTTTACCTAATGCTCAGTCACTCTGGCACATGGTTTCACGTACCTTTGGATAAAAGCAAAAATTTCACAATATAAACATTTTATAGTATAGCAGGAGCCTTCCTCAAGGATCAGCTAGCTGAAATCAGTGACCTCCACTGGTTAGACTATTGTGATTACTGCTACTACTCTACCACCTATTAGGATAACCCTGTGCATTTTTCCTTGGGCAATTAAATACCATAGCTTGGTCACTAACATCCTAAAATACCGTCTTCCCCAGTGAATTACGGGAACCCAGTGGACTGGATATACTTACCCCAGTGCCTTTCCTGACCAAACAGAGAATAACCACCACAGAGCTTTGCAACAATGCCAGGCTCCCCTCACAAATGTTCTTATGTCTTATAGTATTTCTTATAGCTTTGGTAAAGGTAATAACCTCTGGACACTCTCCTATGACCAGGTAGGGAGTGAATGAGCAGTTTTCACGTGATAAACCTGCTCTAGTGTGCCAACCTCACTGTACCTTTGGGTAATTCCTTTCACAGGAAGTTCTGCCATTTCTTTTTTTTTTTAATGAATTTTATTTCTCTTGGCCACACAATGCAGCATTTGGGATCTTAGCTGCCTGGTCAGGGATGGAACCCACGTCCCCTGCTTTGGAAGCACGGAGTCTTAACCACTGGACCACCAGGGAGTTCCCTCTGCCATTTCCATTTGATTCAGTGTAGGTCTTCATTGAGTCCATGTTTCAGTCACACAGCCTAAAAACTCTTAGTCTCTCCCAATTGCTGGAGTTAATACAGTGAATCCAGAATATCCACCAACAAATATGATGTGATCCAACATTATTTTATTTCATCCTCATTCACCCTTAGAAAGCATTGATATAAACTGGAAAAATCTTACACTCTTTTGAGTCTTCTCCCAGGATTAAATTTATAACTTACCACCTGGGGCCTTCAGTTATGAATCTAATTTATTTCTAGAAGCTGTGAGAGGTGGTGGGCATAGTCCTTAGGAAAATCAGCAATTCCCTTGATGATGGTTGGTTCTTCAGGCAAGGGAAGACCATGCTCTTCCAGGGAGGAAAGCTTGTTTCTGCAGATAAGGCTTAGCAGAATTAGGAAGTCCAAATGCCTATTTTTATAAGAATTCACACATACACCTATATCCCATTTTTTAGTGTCCCACTCCTGTCTAATCAATGCCTTAACTTTAACATAATAGTACTCCTGAAATTGTAAATTCAATTTGCATTGCAATTTAACTGCCTATAAGATTAAGCTGTGGCTTTGGCTTTCATAATCTCTGTGTCTACAAAGGATAAGGATTTATTTTAGAGTCATCACAAATTTTTTCTGATCACTTTCCCAGACCTCTAGTTGTGGATTTAAAGCCCTGAACAAATTATTCTTCTTTTTCCTGTAAGTACTGCTGTACAATTAGAAACAACCAATGAATTACATTACACTCCTTATTTTCACTAAAATATTTCCAGTGGTAACTATTTTGTTACTTTAAGCCTTGCCTCCTACAGACATTTTATTACAAGAGGTTAATTTAAGTATGATAATGTAAGTGAATGTTTATCATAGGTTTCCATGGGCTACCAGCCCACTTGACCATGCCAACAGTTGCATTTATGCCATTGGATCTAATCGTATCAGAGAAATATTTCAGAGGACGCTTCTTGAAGGTTGTGTTTCTTGGAACCACTTGCAGGACTAGTGATTGATCAAGGATGCAAAAATAATATGTGTGATACAAAGTTAAGCTATGTTGTTGTAATTAGCCTTTCCATAATTGTGGGAGCATGCAACACATTTGTATGGCAGGCTCTTGCCTCTCCACTTAAGAGTGAGTCTGAAGTAACTGGAGGGTAAGATGTCAGTAAAATGCTGAATGTGAAGTGGAGGAGAGCAAGGACACATAATAACCCATGAGGACAACCCACAATCCATGAGTGTAAATGCCAACCTTGATGAAAGAAGCTGTCACCTTGCCATTATTCTGCACACACCATGCCTGGACCAGAATTGGAATCTATGAAAGAGGAAATCTGGAAGGAGCTGAGGACCTGTGGGCTTGGGTGCAGCCCACACCAACAAAGTGACCAGCAGGTAAGTGACAATGTACCTGAGACACGGTGGCAACAGGTATCCTTCACCAACCTTCACAGTAAAATGGCTGCTGCTTCACTTCCACCTTCCAAATCCTGCACGCATTTCTTCTGTTGTCAACTGTCATTCAGATCCATGCAGGAATGTGGTTTCTGGCAAAAGTAATTCCAATTTAACTAAGCTGATGGAGTACAAATCCGCCACAACCCACATCAGACATCAAGGCCCACCTTCCATAATTCAAACACCTTCAAAGGCAAAATCTTGTCTATTAGCAAATCTTTGTCACACAGTCTAATGAATAAAACACACAAGACCTTGAATAGATGTGCATTATATATTTACATAAACTTAAAAAGTGGATAGAACTGGAGTAGCCAGTGAAAAGGGGATACATTTTTAGAGTGAATACATTGAGATGAGTAGAGAGTGAAAATGACAAAATGCAAAACGTGTTTGAGAATCAGTGAGCATATAAATTCAGTCAGAGGTAGAGTTAATATAGAGAATAAAGGAACATGATTTTGGAAATATAGTTTCAAAAACAAATCGTGAATGACTTTCAATGACAAACCTTGGAATGTTGAACCAATGTATGCCATAGTTTAATGGATATGCAATATCTTTCAAACACAGTTTGATTTAAACATTTCTGCATTCATGAATAAATATGCCTTCTCAATCAAAAGACATTAGAAGTTCCTTTATCCAGTATTAATTAAGCCTGGGAGATTTGTTTTTGCATATCTTTTAAATGGCAACATGATTTTTAAGCCTTCTATGTATGCTCTGGGATTTTGGTTTTGCTAATATACTCATAACAGATGTTAAATTCTTCTTTATTCTTTTTTCTAGTCCTCATTGGAGAGGTTATAATTCAATTTCAAGTAATAATTTATAAAATACTTTCTGTCTAGAGAATTTCACATATTTGTATCTAATGCCTTAAAATATTTAGATGTTTCAATTAACATAGTGATACACAAACAAATAATATCATTTAAATCACAATCATTTGATTCCATCTCCATATTACTAACAGAGATCAATTTATTTTAAAGATATCTATAGTGTTTTCTTATTTTCATGAGTTCTCAAGGATAGTTGCCCAATATTCTTCCATTTTGTACACTTTTTAAAGCCAACATTTAGAGTCATTCTCCAATTGAAATCACCACTAAGACCACCACACCAACCTCAGTAAAGGCTATCTTTCTTCACTAAGCTCCTAGCCAAGGAGGCTTTCCTTGACTATCCAGAAATTTCTAAAACCAGTTTGAACTTTTAAGGATGCTTTTGTGAAAGCATAGAAGAAGCCCTCTGTGCTTATCAATAGCTTATTTATTTCCAGATCCATTTCTTGTCTTCCTCCTGCAAGTTATATTTCAAAGCCTTCCTTGCTCACTGGCTTCCTGATAGATTGGGTCAACAGAAGGCAATTGTAGAAGATTTGAAGGAAGGAATGAGGGGAGGAAGAAAACTAGAGCAATAAAGAGAAACCAAGGATATTTCTCCTCATTTCTCTCTGCTTCCAGCGATGGGTGGCTTCCTGTGATTTCGGTGCCATTGGCCTGACTCTGCTTTCATGGCACTGGCCCCTGCAGGGTACCACTGCTTTGGTTCAAGCTCAATCCAGAATTCTGTGGTTTCTCATTTTCTCTCTGTGTACCCCCTGCCCAAGGAATGGCGACATCATCTACAGCTAATCTCTGGGGTACACTACTATTTATTAGTCAAAACCTCAGCTTCTCCAACAACCTAATTTTTTAGGTTTAACTAATTCCTTGAATTAAATTCCCTAGACTTGAGATGTCTGGAGTAGTCTCCATTTTCCTAAGTAGACCTTCACTGATATACACTCTTATCTGACAATAATTAGAGTAAAATATAGATTTTTTTCTGGGTGAGAACCACTCCGCTATCCTTTATATTTAAGCTCTGCATCTTCTGTAAACCATTACAGCAAACACAATTTAATAGAAATGAACACACTAGTCCAAGTTCAGATGTATAAAACAAACATTTTTCTAATGAGTGTCATAATTTTCACAGGCATAGTTTATGTTATTAAACAGAATAGTCATCCTAGTCTTAAATATCTGTTCTGGGATTACTTTACTTCATGCAGCTTCTCACAATGGATAGACACTTTCCTTATATGGGCATAATTAAGGGCTCACTAAAGTGTTTTCTGTTTCAGATCCACCTCTAGAAGAAAATAACTCCTAAAGGAAAATCTCATTTTGATCCAAAAAAAAAAATAGCTTATGACAATTTGGATCATTACATTTTTTGTCCTGCCTCTTAAACAAAGCAACAAAACAAAAACACACTGTCAAAAAAGCCCTCAGTAGGGCCATATCTCTTGTGCCCATGGTCGCTGGCTTCCCTGTGCATCTGGCACTGCCAGGGCTCCTGCAATCCAAGCAGTCATACCAGCTCTGTGCCCTATCCTCACTGGGGCAGACCCAAGAGCTCCAAGGCAGCCTCAGGACCAGACTCCTGTGGGTGGACCACACACAGAATGGTGGATAAAACCAAAGCTGAACCCCAGGGACAGGGTGACTGAGGAGGAAGAAGAATGAAAATCTTTCCATCAGCTGTACAAGCTGCAGATTAAATCCCCGTGACCAGCTGGGTAGACCCTGTGTCTATGGAATATCTGAGTAGACAATGAGTGTTTCCACAAAGGAAAACTGTCTAGCTGTGGCAGCTGTGGACTTTGGGGGCAGCAATGCAATATTTGGGCCAGATCAGAGTCTGAGTGGTCCCCACAAGGCCTACAGCAGGTCCAGAGACCAGTCCAGAGACCAGCCCAGGGGCAGAGGAGGGCCTCTTGGGGAGGCAGAGGTGGACTGTGCCTCATGGCATGTGCAAGGACACTTAACAGCTGAGACCCCATGGAAACCTAATTATTACTATTAATTTTATTATGTTTTGATCCATTCTGTTGTGGGTTCTTGCTTTTTGTTGTTGTTTTTTGACTTTCTTTTTGTTTGTTTGTTTGTTGTTGTTTTAATATATTTTTTTAATTTAGTCTTTTGGGATCTTTGTGTTTTATGACAATTTAAATTTTTTTATATATTTTTATTTTTACTTTGCTTTCCTGTTGTTCTGTGCTCTTTTCCCATTTTTGTCTTTCTTTTCTTTAATATGTATATTTTTTATATTTCCATTTCTACTTTGCTTTTCTGTTGTCCTATGTTTTTACCCTTTTTATTTTATTTTATTTTATTATTTTTGTCAGTTTGTTCTGTTTCCTTGCTTTATTCTTCAGTTGGCACACCTGCTTTGGTTTTGTTTTTAGGTTTAGTGTTTTTGTTAGTTTTGATCCTAACTGTTTGATTTAGTTTTTGAATTCTTCTATTTGCCTGGTTATTCTCATTCTTTTTGTTTTATTTGGTTCTGTTTTTTTTTTTCTTTTGCATGTGTGTGTTTCCTTGTTTCTGTTTTTGTTTGTTTGATTTTGCTTTTACAATTTCTCTGGGATTTTTTTTGTCTTTTTTAAAATACCTTTTCTATTTTATTTTTTTATATTTCTATTTATATGTGGCTTTTCTGTTGCTCTGTCTTCTTTTCCTATGCTCTTTTTCTTTTTTTATTAATCAATTTTTCGATTTGTTTTGTTTCTTTGCCTCATTCTTCAGTTGGCACTCTGCTTTGGTTTTGATTTTGGTTTTGTGTTTTTTCAGTTTTCAATTGTCTGATTTTGTTCTTGGGTTCTTTTGTTTGTCTGGTTGTTCTCTTGCTTTTTGTTTTATTTGTTTCTGTTTTTGTTTCCTTTGTATGTATGCGTGTTTCCTTGTTTCTGTTTTTGTTTGTTTGATTTTACTTTTTACCATTTGTCTGGGGTTTTGTTAGTCTTTTTTTTTTTTAGTCCCCTTTATTAACAGGACAACTGACTTGCGGGGTCATAGTTCCTTGACTGGAAGTCAGGCCTGAGGCTCTGGGGAGGGAGTACCGAGCCCAGGACTCTGGACCACTAGAAAATTCCCTGCCCCAGGGAAGATTAATCACCGAGAGTTTTCACGGAGGCCTCTATCTGTATCCAAGACACGGTTCCACCCAACGGCCAGCAGCTCACAGTGCAAGATGCCTCACACCAAACAACAAGACAGGAACACAAACCCAACCATCAACACACAGACTACCTAAAGTCAGAGTAAGCTCACAGACACCCCAAAACACAACACCTGACATGGCCCTGCTCTTCAGAGGGAAAAGACTCAGATCCACCCACCTGAATGCAGCCACCATTCCCTCGCATCAGGATGCCTATGAAAGCCACTGGACAAACCTCACCACAGAGGGCAGATAACAGAAGCAAAAGGAACTACGACCCTGCAGCCTAGGGAAAGGAGATGTCAAGTACTGTAAATTAGACAAAATGAGAAGACTGAGAAATAGCTTGCAGGCAAAGGAGGAAGATAAAGACACATGTGACCAAATAAATGAAGAGGAAATAGGTAGCTACCTGAAAAAGAATTCAGAGTAATGATAATAAAGATGATTCAAAATCTCAGGAATAGAATAAAGAAAATACAGGAAACATTTAACAAGGACCTAGAAGAACTAAAGTGCAAACAAACAGTAATGAAAAAAACAATAACTGAAATCAAAAGTACGCTAGAAGGAATCAATAGCAGAAAAACTGAGGGAGAAGAAAGGAGAAGTGAGCTGGAAGACAGAAGGGTGGAAATAACTACTGCACAGCAGAATAAAGAAAAAAGAATGAAAAGAATGGAGGACCATCTCAGAGACTTCTGGGACAATATTAAGCATGCTAACATTCCAATTATAGGCATCTCAGAAGAAAAGAACAAAAGAAAGGGTCTGAGAAAATATTCGAAGAGATTATAGTCAAAAACTTCCCCAACATGGGAAAAGAAATAGTCAATCAAGTCCAGGAAGTTCACGGAGTCCCATACAGGGCAAACCCAAGGAGAAACACACCAAGACACATATTAATCAAACTAACAAAATTAAACACAAATAAAAAAATATTAAAAGCCACAAAGGAAAAGCAACAGATAATATACAAGGGAATCCCCATAAGGTTGACAGCTGATCTTTCAGCAGAAACTCTATAGGACAGAAGGTAGTAGCAAGACATATTTAAAGTGATGAAAGGGAAAAATCTAAAACTAACATTACTCTACCCAGCAAGGATCTCACTCAAATTCAATGGAGAAATCAAAAGCGTCACAGACAAGCCAAAGTTAAGAGAATTCAGAGCCAACAAACCAGCTTTACAACAAAGGCTAAATGAATTTTTCTAGGCAGGAAACATAAGAGAAGGCAAAGACCTACAAAAACAAACCCAAAATAATTAAGAAAATGGCAATAGGAACGTACATATCCATAATTACCTTAAATGTAAATGAATTAAATGCTCCACCAAAAGACACAGACTGGCTGAATGGATACAAAAACAAGACCCATAAATATGCTGTCTACAAGAGACCCACTTCAGACCTAGGGACACATACAGACTGAAAGTGAGGGGATAGAAAAAGACATTGCATGCAAATGGTAATCAGAAGAAAGCTGGAGTAGCAATACTCAAGTAAGACAAAATAGACTTTAAAATAATGACTATAATAAGAGACAAGGAAGGACGCTACATAAAGATCAAGGGATCAATCCAAGCTGAAAAAACAGTTGTAAATATCTATGCACCCTACATAGGAGCACCTCAATACATAAGACAAATGATAACAGCCATAAAAGGGGTAACTGACAGTAACACAATAATAGTAGGGTACTTAAACACCCCACTTTCACCAATGGACAAATCATCCAAAATGAAAATAAATAAGGAAACACAAGCTTTAAATGACACATTATATCTAATGGATTTAATTGATATTTACAGGACATTACATCCAAAAACAACAGAATACACTTTTTTCTCAAGTACACATGGAACATTCTCCAAGTTAGATCACATCTTGGGTCACAAATCAAGCCTCAGTAAATTTTAGAAAACTGAAATCATATCAAGCATCTTTTCTGACCACAACACTATGAGAAGAGAAATCAATTACAGGGAAAAAAATGTAAAAAACACATAGAGGCGAAACAATATGCTACTAATAACCAAGAGATCACTGAAGAAATCAAAGAGGAAATCAAAAAATACCTAGAACAAATGACAATGAAAACACAACAACCCATAACCTATGGGACACAGCAAAAGCCGTTCTAAGAGGGAAATTTATAACAATACAATCCTACCTCAAGAAACAAGAAAAATCCCAAATAAACAACCTAACCTTACACCTAAAGCAACTAGAGAAAGAAGAAGAAGAAAAAAAAAAAAAAAAACAAACCCAAAGTTAGCAGAAGGAAAGAAATCATAAAGATCAGATCAAAAATAAAAAGAAATGAAGGAAACAATAGTAAAGATCAATAAAACTAAAAGCTGGCTCTTTGAGAAGGTAAACAAAACTGATAAACCATTAGCCAGAATCATCAGGAAAAAAAGGGAGAAGACTCAAATCAACAGATTTAGAAATGAAAAAAGAGAAGTAAAAATTGACACCACAGAAATACAAAGGATCATGAAAGGCTACTACAAGCAACTATATGCCAATAAAATGGACAACCGGGAAGAAATGGACAGATTCTTAGAAACGTACAGCCTTCAAAGATTGAACCAGAAGGATATAGAAAATATGATCAGACCAATCACATGTAATGAAATTGAAACTGTGATTAAAAATCTTCCAACAAACAAAAGCCCAGGGCCAGATGGCTTCACACATGAATTCTATCAAACATTTAGAGAAGAACTAACGCCTATCCTTCTCAAAATATTCCAAATATAGCAGAGGGAGGAACACTCCCAAACTTATGTTACGAGGGCACTATAACCTTGATACAAAACTAGATAAAAATGTCACACAAAAAAGAAAATTACAGGCCAATATCACTGATGAACATATATGCAAAAATCCTCAATAAAATACTACCAAACAGAATCCACCAACACATTAAAAGGATCATACACCATGATCAAGTGGGGTTTATCCCAGGAATGCAAGGATTCTTCAATATATGCAAATCAATCAATGCAATAAACCATATTAACAAATTGAAGGAGAAAAACCATATGATCATCTCAATAGATGCAGAAAAAGCTTTCAACAAAATTCAACACCCATTTATGATAAAAACTCTCCAGAAAGTGGGCATAGAGGGAACCTATCTCAACCTAGTAAAAACCATGTATGACAAACCCACAGCCAACATTCTCAATGATGAAAAACTGAAAACATTTCCTCTAAGATCAGGAATGAGACAAGGGTGCCCACTCTTACCTCTATTATTCAACATAGTTTTGGAAGTTTTAGCTACAGCAATGAGAGAAGAAAAAGAAATAAAAGGAATCTAAATTGGAAATGAAGAAGAAAAACTGTCACTGTTTACAGATGACATAATACTACACATAGAAAATCCTAAAGATGCCAACAGAAAACTACTAGAGCTAATCAATGAATTTGGTAAAGTAGCAGGATACAAAACTAATGCCCAGAAATTTCTTGCATTCCTATGCACTATCAACAGAAAATCAGCAAGATAAATTAAGGAAACACTCCCATTTACCACTGTAACAAAAGAATAAAATACCTAGGAATAAACCTACTTAAGGAAGCAAAAGACCTATATGCAGAAAACTATAAGACACTGATGAAAGAAATCAAAGACAATACAAACAGATGGAGAGATATGCCATATTCTTGGATTGGAAGAATCAAAATTGTGAAAATGACTATACTACCCAAAGCAATCTATAGATTTGATGCAATTCCAATCAAATTACCAATGACTTTTTTCACAGAACTAGAACAAGAAATTTTACAATTTGTATGAAAACACAAAAGATCCCGAATAGGCAAAGCAAACTTAAAAAAGAAAAACAGAGCTGGAGGAATCAGGCTCCCTGACTTCTGACTATACTACAAAGATACAGTAATCAAGACAATTTGGTACTGGCACAAAAACAGAAATATAGATCAATGGAACTGGATAGAAAGTCCAGAGGTAAACCCATGCACATACAGTCACCTTGTCTTTGACGAAGGAGGCAAGAATATACAGTGGAGAAAAGACAGCCTCTTCAGTAAGTGGTGGTATGAAACTGCACAGCTACATGTATATGAATGAAATTAGAAAACTCTCTAACACCATACATAAAAATAAACTCAAAATGCATTAAAGACCTAAATGTAAGGCCAGACACTCTTGGAGGAAAACATAGGCAGAACACTGTATGGCATAGCAAGATCTAAATCATAGCAAGATCCTTTTTGTCCCACCTCCTACAGAAATGGAAATAAAAACAAAAATAAACAAGTGGGACCTAATGAAACTTAAAAGCTTTTGCACATCAAAGGAAACCATAAACAAGACGAAAAGACAACCCTCAGAATGGGAGAAAATATTTGCAAATGAAGTAACTGACAATGGATTAATCTCCAAAATATACAAGTGGCTCATGCAGCTCAATATCAAAAAAAAAAAAAAAAAAAACCCAATCCAAAAATGGGCAGAAGACCTAAATAGACATTTCTCCAAAGAAGACTTACAGATTGCCAACAAACACAGGAAAGGATGCTCAACATCACTAATCATTAGAGAAATGCAAATCAAAACCACAATGATGTGTCACCTCACATGGATTAGCATGGCCATCATCAAAAAATACTACAAGCAATAGATGCCGGAGAGGGTGTGGAGAAAAGGGAACCCTCCTGCACTGTTTTTTGGGAATTTAAATTGGTATAGCCACTATACAGAACAGTATGGAGGTTCCTTAAAAAACTAAAAATAGAACTACTGTTTGACCCACTTCTGGGTATATACCCTGAGAAAACCATAATTCAAAAATATACTTGTATCACAATATTCATTGCAGTACTATTTACAATAGCCAGGACATGGAATCAACCTAAGTGTCCATCAACAGGTGAATGGATAATGAAGATGTGGCACATATATACAGTGGAATACTACCCAGCCTTACAAAGGAACGAACTGAGTTATTTGCAATGAGGTGAATGGACCTAAAGTTTGTCATACAGAGTGAAGTAAGTCAGAAAGAGAAAAACAAATACTGTATCCTAACACATATATATGGAAACTAAGAAAACGGTACTGATGAACCTTGTGGCAGGGCAGTAATAAAGATGCAGATGTAGAGAATGGACTTGAGGACACAGCGGGGGAAGGGGAAGCTGGGATGAAGTTAGAGAGTGGCATGGACATATATACAGTACCAAATGTAAAATAGATAGCTAGTGGGAAGCAGCCGCATAGCACACGGAGATCAGATCCGTGCTTTGTGTCCACCTAGAGGGGTGGGTTAGGGAGGGTGAGAGGGAGATGCAAGAGGGAGGAGAAATGGGGATATATGTATACATATAGCTGATTCACTTTGTTATACAGCAGAAACTAACACAGCATGGTAAAGCAATTATATTCCAATAAAGTTGTTTAAAAAAAAGAAATAATTGAATAGAGGAGAAAATAAAGCAGTTCAAGAGAAGGTGTTAGCAATGGAGTAATGAATACCTTGCATTAAAAATGGATTTGTGCTCAAAACAGCCAGGATAAATTCTTGTCCGTGGGTCAGTGAACCTGGTGGCTTAGGATATGTCAAAATTCATAACTAATGCCAATAAAAAATTTAAAAAAGAAATAAAAGATCACTATTTATAATTCTAAGTAAGACAAAGCCTAGAGCTCAAAAGGTGGAAGGAAAAAAATAATTTAAAGCTGTCATTATTTTAGAAACTATGACATCATTCAAAATTAGATATTTTCACAAGTGTGCCTCTTTGTTTTTGTGCTCTTTTTATCACATACTTTTATCCTCAAAGCTATTATGTTATATCACTAGGGTCTTCTGCATTCCTATTATCTGCTTCAGTGTTTCACAAATTTCTTTATTCACAATCAAGCTTCACAATAATATGTAGAATCTCAACACTTTTATACCTTATTTTGTTATTTAGTTACTTGGGAGGTATATGAGATGGCATTTTCCTACCCTGCATCTAGCCTTGGTTAACCAAAGATAATAATTATTATTTTTTTAATTTCAACCTCCATAGATTATTTCTACATTGTCTTCACTTTTCTCTCTGTGAATAGAAAGTAAAATTACTTTGACAATTTCGCTGTTAAAGGATGCCTATATATTCTGCAAAAGAAAACTAGGTGCAATTTAATGAAAAGGCAGAAAAATACTTATGCTGCACCTAGACAGAATAATGATCATGTAGCTCTCTCTTTCAGTATTGCACTTGATCATAGCAGGACATGAATATCCAAAGAATTTTCATGGCTTCGGAGGCAAAGTGATTATATACGACGAAATCAAAACCTGTCATATACTCATCCCTTTAACTGTAATAACATACAATGGGATGAAAAAAAAAAAAAAGGTCTGAAAAAATGGCAACAATGTTCCTTTCAGAAGAGGTTAAAAATGTGGTTAAAAACAGAACAAAACAAACAAACAATAAAACCCAGAGTGAAGAAACAAATTCTTAATAAACCTTTCTAACAGGTGCAGTGAAAGTTAAGATCCTTGAGTCACATGATCAAAGGAGAAAAAAAAATAAAGGCCACCATTCTATATAGCAAAGTTAACACAATTTTCTCACTTCTTTGTCTTGTGACTTTTGATAAGTTATTTAATCTATCTATATCTCATCTATCCTTTGTAAAACATGTAGAATTCTTGGACCTAGCTGATAGAATTGTGTGATAAATGAATGAGAAAATAAGGCAGAGCACTAAAAATAGCACCTGGCCAAAAATATTGGTTATCATTAATGAACAGTGAGTGCCTAGCCTTCTTCCCTTGCTCAATTCCAAGAACTCCCAGAACAAACGTGCCTGGCTAATTAGTATCCTTTGGCAGATGGAAGTCATCTTCACTGGGAGAAAGAAACTGCCCCAGAGAAAAGACCTTTTATTTTGGTTTTCTCAACGTAACAGCTCTGCCAGATCATCCTTTAATCAAATTCATAGTTGAAGGCAAATTAACACACATGGTGATCCTTAACAGCTTTTTAATGCATAATTATTAAATATGTTCAGATAGATAGGTATCCCCAGCACTTGAGGAAAATAAAATCTAATAACAAGACAGAAAAGAAAAGAAGCAAATAAAAAATAGTACCTTTTAGTAAATATAATATATAAAGGCAAGGAAGGAATCTTTGAAGGTTATCAATGTCATAAACTTTAAGAGCTGATACACCATTGCACCTATGAAAAAAGAACAGGCTACTGCTATAAAGAAAAAAAAATCATAGAAAAAAGAACACCTGAAATTAAAAATATAACAGCAAAAATAAAAATTCAGTAGAAAAATTGGAAAATAAAGATGAGGAAATAAAGCAAATAAGAAAAAAAGATGAAAAATGGTAAACACATATAAGAAAGTTGGAGAACCAACCTGGAAAGACTAAGCTTTAAATAATAAAAGTTCATTAAAAAGGAAAACCATGAATGGAACACTAAAAATGGGAGGAAGGAATTGACAAAGAAATTATTCAATAAATTTTCAGATGTAAGAAAATGTTTCACGACGGCAAAGACCCACAAAGTAAATACATAGGATAGTAAATAGAAATGGATCCAAATAAAGGCATATCTTTGTGAATTTTAGAACATTCAGAATGATGGAGAAATCTTAAGTTCAGAGAAAAAAAAATTACAAGGAAAGAATCCAGGATGAATAAGACATCCATAGTCTTAACTGCAACTTAGGAAGACAGAGAACACTAAAATGACATCTCAAACTTTTCAGAAGTAAAATTTTATGTTCAGTATGAATGTGAGAATAGATTAAATAAATATATTTTTACAAACTCAGTGTCTCAATAAATGCCTTTACCCCAAATCTATCTCAGAAAGGATAGAATATACACTCCACCAAAATAGGGGAGTAAATCAAAAAATAAAAATAGGAGATCCAGGAAATAGGAAAATTCTCATAAGAAAAGATGAGAAAAATCCCAATGCTGATGAAAGGAGATCCTAAGATCTACAACAAATCTAGAAAATATACCTATACAAATATACAGATATACATATAGGTACAAAAAGTACATATGCATATTACACACCTAGTTTAATTGGGAATTTTGTCTCTGTTGTTGAGTTGTAAAAACTCTTTATATATACTGGATACTAGAATTTATGACATGTATAATTTGCAAATTTTTTCCCATTCTTTGCATTGTCATTTCACTCTCTAGATATTTCTCCAAAGAAGATATACAAATGGCCAACAAGCCATGAAAAGATGCTCAACATCACTAGTCATTAGAGAAATGCAAATCAGAATTACACTGAGAAACAGCCCCACACCCCCTAGATTTAAATCATCATCATCATCATCATCATCATCATCAGAAAATGTTGGCAAGGATATGGAGCAATTAGAATTCTTGTACATTGTTGGTGTAATGTAAAATGGTGCAGCCACTGTGAAAAAGTGTTTGGCAGGTCCTCAAAAAATTAAACATAGAATAACTATATGATCCAGCAACTATACTTCTAGGTATAAACCAAAAATAATTGAAAATGTGTATTCAAACAAATACTTGTACAGGAATCTTCATAGTTGCACTACTCACAATAGCAAAAAGGTAGAAAAACCCTGAAGATCTATCAT
This sequence comes from Balaenoptera borealis, assembly GCF_965194805.1. NCBI lineage: Eukaryota > Metazoa > Chordata > Mammalia > Artiodactyla > Balaenopteridae > Balaenoptera > Balaenoptera borealis. The sequence continues at coordinate 4,735,908 of NC_138861.1, read as the reverse complement.
CTGATAAATGGATAAACAAATACGGTTTATCCAAGCAATGGAATATTATTCAGTCATAAAAGGGAATGGACTATGGATACATGCTACAATGTGGATGAACACTGAAAATATCAAACAAGTAAAATAAGCCAGACACAAAAGGTAATGTTGTATGTTTCCATTTATGTAAAGCATAAAGAATAGGTAAAACTATAGAGGCAGAAAACAGACATTGCCAGGGCCAGAGAATGGAGCGTGACTGCATAATGAGGATGGTGTTACTTTTGGGGGTGATGAAAACATCTTGGGACTAGACATAGGTGACGGTTGCACAATATTGTGAATGTACTAAATGCCACTGAATTATACACCTAATGGTTGATCTCATGTCACAAAAATTTTATCTCAATTAAAAAAAAGAATGGTAATTCAAACACCTAAAATATGTGTGAAACTGTATAAAATCCAAACACTGTAATAGAAGTAGAAGCAAAAATTTACGATCACAAAGAAAATATAACAATTAACACAAATAAAAAATTAAGGACAATATCATGATGAAGAAATATTTGAACTGAGATTTTAAAGATAAATAGAATATTAATGATAGAGAAGGTCATATGGCTTTCAACCTGTGTGTTCAATATGAGCAAAAGCAAGAGCATGTGATAGTACATAGCATATTTTCAGCTTTGTGCAGTTTGGGATGATTATAGGATAAAGTGAGTGAGACAACATAGTTATAAATGAATGCTGTCAAACAGACAAGAGCCAGATGGAAAAAGTAGATAAACATATGACATGGCATTTTGCCTTAATTCTGTAGATATCAGTATACTATTGAGCCATTTTGAAAATAAATTAAATATAAGTCGATCTGTAGATTTAGATGTCTTTGCTGGGCATTTGAAAAGAAGAAATATTACAGTCATTTGAACTGTTTAAAATAGTTTAGGCCAAAGATTATAAAACTCTAACCTGAAAAGTGGAAATAAAGGAAAAAATGTACATACAACATTTTTCAGGGATAGCAGTGATTAAATTAGGTTTTTTTTTTTGAATGCTAGTTTAATTTTTGTTTCATGTATAAGAAAATTAACTTAAATAAAAATTAAAAGAAAATTCTGTTAAGTATTGATATCCCTAGTTAGTAAGTATTTACTAACAGACTAAATAAATGCTTCTGTGATGCTTATATTATGTAAATGCCTTATTTTGTTTGGTGAAGCATAACACATGTCCTGGAATGTGTTTTCAATGCATAGATGCTATTCTTACTGATTATTTTTGCATTTAATTCCATCTACTTATGCAAACGATTGCGTATGCTATCTCATTTTTCTTTTTTTTTTTAAAACTCTTTATTGAAGTATAATTGCTTTACAATGGTGTGTTAGTTTCTGCTTTATAACAAAGTGAATCAGTTATACATATACATATGTTCCCATATCTCTTCCCTCTTGCATCTCCCTCCCTCCCACCCTCCCCATCCCACCCCTCTAGGTGGTCACAAAGCACCGAGCTGCTCTCCCTGTGCTATGCGGCTGCTTCCCACTAGCTATCTATTTTACATTTGGTAGTGTATATATGTCCATGACACTCTCTCACCCTGTCACATCTCACCCCTCCCCCTCCCCGTATCCTCAAGTCCATTCTCTAGTAGGTCTGTGTCTTTAGTCCCGTCTTGCCACTAGGTTCTTCATGGCCTTTTTTTTTTTCCCTTAGATTCCATATATATGTGTTAGCATACTGTATTTGTTTTTCTCTTTCTGACTTACTTCACTCTGTATGACAGAATCTATCTCCATCCACCTCATTACAAATACCTCCATTTCATTTCTTTTTATGGCGGAGTAATATTCCATTGTATATATGTGCCACATCTTCTTTATCCATTCATCCGATGATGGACACTTAGGTTGCTTCCATGTCCTGGCTATTGTAAATAGAGCTGCAATGAACATTTTGGTACATGACTCTTTTTGAACTATGGTTTTCTCAGGGTATATGCCCAGTAGTGGGATTGCTGGGTCGTATGGTAGTTCTATTTTTAGATTTTTAAGGAAACTCCATACTGTTCTCCATAGTGGCTGTATCAATTTACATTCCCACCAACAGTGCAAAAGTGTTCCCTTTCCTCCACACTGTCTCCAGCATTTATTATTTCTAGATTTTTTGATGATGGCCATTCTGACCGGTGTGAGATGATATCTCATTGTAGTTTTGATTTGCATTTCTCTAATGATTAATGATGTTGAGCATTCTTTCATGTGTCTGTAGACCATCTGTATATCTTCTTTGGAGAAATGTCTATTTAGGTCTTCTGCCCATTTTTAAATTGGGTTGTTTGTTTTTTTGTTATTGAGCTGCATGAGCTGCTTGTAAATCTTGGAGATTAATCCTTTGTCAGTTGCTTCATTTGCAAATATTTTCTCCCATTCTGATGGTTGTCTTTTGGTCTTGTTTATGGTTTCCTTTGCTGTTCAAAAGCTTTTAAGTTTCATTAGGTCCCATTTGTTTATTTGTGTTCTTATTTCCATTTCTCTAGGAGCTGGGTCAAAAAGAATCTTGCTGTGATGTATGTCATAGAGTGTTCTGCCTATGTTTTCCTCAAAGAGTTTGATAGTGTCTGGCCTTACACATAGGTCTTTAATCCATTTTGAGTTTATTTTTGTGCATGGTGTCAGGGAGTGTTCTAATTTCATACTTTTACATGTATCTGTCCAATTTTCCCAGCACCACTTATTGAAGAGGCTGTCTTTTCTCCACTGTATATGCTTGCCTCCTTTATCAAAGATAAGGTGACCATATGTACGTGGGTTTATCTCTGGGCTTTCTATCCTGTTCCATTGATCTAAATTTCTGTTTTTGTGCCAGTACCAAACTGTCTTGATTACTGTAGCTTTGTAATATAGTATGAAGTCAGGGAGCCTGATTCCCCCAGCTCCATTTTTCATTCTCAAGATTGCTTTGGCTATTCGGGGTCTTTTGTGTTTCCATACAAATTGTGAAATTTTTTGTTCTAGTTCTGTGAAAAATGCCAGTGGTAGTTTGATAGGGATTGCATTGAATCTGTAGATTGCTTTGGGTAGTAGAGTCATTTTCACAATGTTGATTCTTCCAATCCAAGAACATGGTATATCTCTCCATCTATTTGTATCGTCTTTAATTTCTTTCATCAGTGTCTTATAATTTTCTGCATACAGGTCTTTTGTCTCCTTAGGTAGGTTTATTCCTAGATATCTTATTCTTTTTGTTGCAATGGTAAACGGGAGTGTTTTCTTAATTTCACTTTCAGATTTTTCATCACTAGTGTATAGAAATGCAAGAGATTTCTGTGCATTAATTTTGTATCCTGCTACTTTACCAAATTCATTGATTAGCTCTAGTAGTTTTCTGGTAGCATCTGTAGGATTCTGTATGTATAGTATCATGTCATCTGCAAACAGTGACAGCTTTACTTCTTCTTCTCCGATTTGGATTCCTTTTATTTCTTTTTCTTCTCTGATTGCTGTGGCTAACACTTCCAAAACTATGTTGAATAATAGTGGTGAGAGTGGGCAACCTTGTCTTGTTCCTGACCTTAGTGGAGATGGTTTCAGTTTTTCACCATTGAGGACAATGTTGGCTGTGGGTTTGTCATATATGGCCTTTATTATGTTGAGGAAAGTTCCCTCTATGCCTACTTTCTGCAGGGCTTTTATCGTAAATGGGTGTTGAATTTTGTCGAAAGCTTTCTCTGCATCTACTGAGATGATCATATGGTTTTTCTCCTTCAATTTGTTAATATGGTGTATCACGTTGATTGATTTGCGTATATTGAAGAATCCTTGCATTCCTGGGATAAACCCCACTTGATCATGGTGTATGATCCTTTTAATGTGCTGCTGGATTCTGTTTGCTAGTATTTTGTTGAGGATTTTTGCATCTGTGTTTATCAGCATTATTGGCCTGTAGTTTTCTTTCTTTGTGACATCTTTGTCTGGTTTTGGTATCAGGGTGATGGTGGCCTCATAGAATGAGTTTGGGAGTGTTCCTCCCTCTGCAATATTTTGGAAGAGTTTGAGAAGGATGGCTGTTAGCTCTTCTCTAAATGTTTGATAGAATTCACCTGTGAAGCCATCTGGTCCTATTCTTTAGTTTGTTGGAAGGTTTTTAATCACAGTTTCAATTTCAGTGCTTGTGACTGGTCTGTTCATATTTTCTATTTCTTCCTGGTTCAGTCTCGGCAGGTTGTGCATTTCTAAGAATCTGTCCATTTCTTCCAGGTTGTCCATTTTATTGGCATAGAGTTGCTTGTAGTAATCTCTCATGATCGTTTGTATTTCTGCAGTGTCAGTGGTTACTTCTCCTTTTTCATTTCTAATTCTATTGATTTGAGTCTTCTCCCTTTTTCTCTTGATGAGTCTGGCTAATGGTTTATCAATTTTGTTTATCTTCTCAAAGAACCAGCTTTTAGTTTCATTGATTTTTTCTATTGTTTCCTTCATTTCTTTTTCATTTATTTCTGATCTGATCTTTATGATTTCTTTCCTTCTGCTAGCTTTGGGGTATTCTTGCTCTTCTTTCTCTAATTGCTTCAGGTGCAAGGTTAGGTTGTTTATTCGAGATGTTTCCTGTTTCTTGAGGTAGGCTTGTATTTCTATAAACTTCCCTCTTAGCACGGCTTTTGCTGCGTCCCATAGGTTTTGGGTCGTCGTGTCTCCATTGTCATTTGTTTCTAGGTATTTTTTGATTTCCCCTTTGATTTCTTCAGTGATCACTTCGTTATTAAGTAGTGTATTGTGTAGCCTCCATGTGTTTGTATTTTTTACAGATCTTTTCCTGTAATTGATATCTAGTCTCATAGCATTGTGGTCAGAAAAGATACTTGATACGATTTCAATTTTCTTAAATTTACCAAGGCTTGATTTGTGACCCAAGATATGATCTATCATGGAGAATGTTCCATGAGCACTTGAGAAAAATGTGTATTCTGTTGTTTTTGGGTGGAATGTCCTATAAATATCAATTAAGTCCATCTTGTTTAATGTATCATTTAGAGCTTGTGTTTCCTTATTTATTTTCATTTTGGATGATCTGTCCATTGGTGAAAGTGGGGTGTTAAAGTCCCCTACTATGATTGTGTTGCTGTCGATTTCCCCTTTTATGGCTGTTAGTATTTGCCTTATGTATTGAGGTGCTCCTATGTTGGGTGCATAAATATTTACAATTGTTATACCTTCCTCTTGGATCGATCCCTTGATCATTATGTAGTGTCCTTCTTTGTCTCTTGTAATAGTCTTTATTTTAAAGTGTATTTTTTCTGATATGAGAATTGCTACTCCAGCTTTCTTTTGATTTCCATTTGCATGGAATATCTTTTTCCATCCCCTCACTTTCAGTCTTTATGTGTCTCTAGGTCTGAAGTGGGTCTCTTGTAGACAGCATATATGGGTCTTGTTGTTGTATCCATTCAGCCAGCCTGTGTCTTTTGGTGGGAGCATTTAATCCATTTACCTTTAAGGTAATTATCGATATGTATGTTCCTATTCCCATTTTCTTAAATGTTTTGGGTTTATTATTGTTTTCCTTCTCTTGTGTTTCTTGCTAGAGAAGTTCCTTTAGCATTTGTTGTAAAGCTGGTTTGGTGGTGCTGAACTCTCTCTGCTTTTGCTTGTCTGTAAAGGTTTTAATTTCTCCATCAAATCTGAATGAGATCCTTGCTGGGTAGAGTAATCTTGGATGTAGGTTTTTCTCCTTCATCACTTTAAGTATATCCTGCCACTCCTTTCTGGCTTGCAGAGTTTCTCCTGAAAGATCAGCTGTTAACCTTATGGGGATTCCCTTGTGTGTTATTTGTTGTTTTTCCCTCGCTGCTTTTAATATGTTTTCTTTATATTTAATTTTTGACACTTTGATTAATATGTGTCTTGGCGTGTTTCTCCTTGGATTTTTCCTGTATGGGACTCTCTGTGCTTCCAGGACTTGATTAAATATTTCCTTTCCCATATTAGGGAAGTTTTCAACTATAATCTCTTCAAATATTTTCTCAGTCCCTTTCTTTTTCTCTTCTTCTTCTGGGACCCCTATAATTCGAATGTTGGTGCTTTTAATGTTGTCCCAGAGGTCTCTGAGAGTCTCTTCAGTTCTTTTCATTCTTTTTTCTTTATCCTGCTCTGCAGTAGTTATTTCCACCATTTTATCTTCCAGGTCACTTATCCATTCTTCTGCCTCAGTTATTCTGCTATTGATCCCATCTAGAGTATTTTTAATTTCACTTATTGTGTTTTTCATGCTTGCTTGGTTCCTCTTTAGTTCTTCTACATCCTTGTTAAATGTTTCTTGCATTTTGTCTATTCTATTTCCAAGATTTTGGATCATCCTTACTATCATTATTCTGAATTCTTTTTCAGGTAGACTACCTATTTCCTCTTCATTTGTTAGGTCTGGTGTGTTTTGACCCTGCTCCTTCATCTGCTGTGTGTTTTTCTGTCTTCTCATTTTGCTTATCTTACTGTGTTTGGGGTCTCCTTTTCACAGGCTGCAGGTTCGTCATCCCCGTTGTTTTTGGTATCTGTCCCCAGTGGCTAAGGTTGGTTCAGTGGGTTGTGTAGGCTTCCTGGTGGAGGGAACTAGTGCCTGAGTTCTGGTGGATGAGGCTGGATCTTGTCTTTCTGGTGGGCACGTCCACGTCTGGTGGTGTGTTTTGGAGTGTCTGTGGCCTTATTACGATTTTAGGCCGCCTCTCTGCTAATGGATTGGGCTGTGTTCCTGTCTTGCTAGTTGTTTGGCATAGGGTGTCCAGCACTGGAGCTTGCTGGTCGTTGAGTGAAGCTGGGTCTTGATGTTGAGATGGAGATCTCTAAGAGATTTTTGCCGTTTGGTATTACGTGGAGCTGGGAGGTCTCTTGTGGACCAGTGTCCTGAAGTTCGCTCTCCCACCTCAGAGGCACAGCCCTGATGCCTGGCTGGAGCACCAAGAGCCTTTCATCCACACGGCTCAGAGTAAAAGGGAGAAAAAATAGAAAGAAAGAAAGAAAGAAAGAGGGTATAATATAGTGAAGTAAAATAAAGCTATTATAAAGCAAAGCTATACAGACAAAATCTCACCCAGAAGCATATACATATACACTCACAAAAAAAGGAAAAGGGGAAAAATTAATATATCCTGCTCCCAAAGTCCACCTCCTGAATTTAGGATGATTCCTTGTCTATTCAGGTATTCAACAGATGCAGGCACATCAGGTTGATTGTGGAGCTTTAATCCGCTGCTCCTGAGGCTGCTGGGAGAGATTTCCCTTTCTCTTCTTTGTTCGCACAGCTCCCGGGGTTCAGCTTTGGATGTGGACCCGCCTCTGCATGTAGGTCGCCTGAGGGCGTCTGTTCCCCGCCCAGACAGGACGGGGTTAAAGGAGCAGCTGCTTCGGGGGCTCTGGCTCACTCAGGCGGGGGGAGGGAGCGGTACGGAGGAGGCGGGGCGAGCCTGCGGCGTCAGAGGCGTCATGACGTTGCAGCAGCCCGAGGCGCGCCGTGCGTTCTCCCGGGGACGTTGTCCCCGGATCACGGGAGCCTGGCCGTGGCGGGCTGCACCAGCTCCCGGGAGGGGCGGTGTGGAGAATGACCTGGGCTCGCACACAGGCTTCTTGGTGGCGGCAGCAGCAGCCTTAGCGTCTCACGCCCGTCTCTGGGGTCCGCGCTGAGAGCCGCGGCTCGTGCCTGTCTCTGGAGCTCGTTTAGGCGGCGCTCTGAATCCCCTCTCCTCGCGCACCAGGAAACAAAGAGGTAAGAAAATGTTTCTTGCCTCTTCCGCAGCTGCAGACTTTTCCCGGACTCCCTCCCGGCTAGCCGTGGCGCACTAGCCCCTTCAGGCTGTTTTCATGCCGCCAACCCCAGTCCTCTCCCTGCGATCCGACCAAAGCCCGAGCCTCAGCTCCCAGCCCCGCCCGCCCCGGCGGGGGAGCAGACAAGCCCCTCGGGCTGGTGAGCGCTGCTCGGCGCCGAGCCTCCATGCGGGAATCTCTCCGCTTTGCCCTCCGCACCCCTGTGGCTGCGCTCTCCTCTGTGGCTCCGAAGCTTCCCCCCTCTGCCACCCGCAGTCTCCGCCCGCGAAGGGGCTCCTAGTGTGTGGACACCTTTCCTCCTTCACGGCTCCCTCCCACTGGTGCAGGTGCCGTCCCTATTCTTTTGTCTCTGTTATTTCTTTTTTCTTTTGCCCTCCCCAGGTACGTGGGGAGTTTCTTGCCTTTTGGGAGGTCTGAGGTCTTCTGCCAGCGTTCAGTGGGTGTTCTGTAGGAGCAGTTCCACGTGTAGATGTATTTCTACTGTATCTGTGGGAAGGAAGGTGATCTCCGCGTCTTACTCTTCCGCCATCTTCTCTCTGAGCCTCCAAATTAGGTTTTAAAGTGAATATGTTGGGACAGGCGTAGGAAAAGATTTAAATGGATTATGGTTAGGAGATTTCTAGCTCTGTTTTTTGAATGGAAAGTGTCTCTTACTGAGAACTGGGATATGAAAAGAGGAGAACAGTGGATAAGACCCTTAATTTTGATCACTAAAAAGTATGTGGTATGTTTAATGTGTGTTCTATTTGTTAATGCAAATGTAACCAACTATCACCATTCAGAGAATGTGAATGAAGTAGCTTTAAAGAGGCTTGATTTCAAATATTTATCAGAATCTCCAAGATTGTCTTCAAAGGTCTAGCTCTGAACTCAGTTATTTTTGACATTTCCTAAAATCAGTTTTTTGTATATATGACAAACCAATGTTTGTCTTTATATTCCCCAGGAAATAGTCATTGTAGCTTTTTGTTTTCAGTTCCATAATCCTACTGTTGAGGTTATTTACCACATATTTAATGATGGAGTGTCACTGAATTGCGAGAATGCTGTTGCAGTCCCTAGGGTACTCTGTCTTGAGGTTACCAATCCACTAGATGCCAGAGATGAAGCTAGAGATGAAGAAAATAGTACCCTCCCCTCCATAGTGCTAGGCTCTGTAACCTCAAAAATAAAGGGCTATGGCTGTTCTCATTAAAATTTGTATCGACTTTCCTCTTTCCTGACTCTTTCACTAGAAATTCCAGTGATGTCCCAGAATCAGAGTGAGCAGAGGTACTTCTCTATTTCCATGGCACCTATCACACTTAGTACTTCTGTCTTGCAGTAGAGCACAAGTTTTCTTGTGTACTAAACATGCAATACACAAGGGTTTCCCAGACTTGAATATCTCATGGCTTAGCAAAACTTAAAGCAAAGCACTTGCTTACTACCATGGAATAAACGCCTTTTTACTTTGTCAAAAAAAATCATAATTTCATAAAAAGGCTATTTACCCCCAAATTAAAGGGCATTATCTTAGAATACAAACAAATTCTATTAGTGTAAAAAAATAAATGTACTAATGTATCCGTAATGGGAGAACCACCTGCCCAACTAAAAAGGCCTGCGAAGAGTCAGGCTAAATTAGGACGCTCCACTATTAAACATGAGTATCAGTTATCACAGTCATAGATCAAAAAAGAAAGCTTATTTTTAATTACTCAGTCCTCATGCGAAAATTTTATTTAATTTGTTGCTGCTCGAATTTAATTGTCTACATCCTTGTTTCTGGAATATATGAGTCAGATAAGCTTGCCTCTTCTTTCTGGAACGTGACTTTTCACTAGAGGTTTTGAGTACAAAAATTGGAATGAATAGGAGAAGTATGGTTTGATGCCCATTTACATAACTTAGCATTTATATAAAACATAGGCAAGTGTTTCCTCAGATTACTTTTATATGTACCTTGGACAGGGGTGATATGGGGAAGAAGGTCTGTAGGATACAGTCATTCTTTTTTGCCAGTAGGTGTATTTTAACAGAAACATCTGAGAAACATTACACTTATTTCTAAATAAAAAATTATATCTTTAGTTATATCTTTATAGAGAAAACAGGGACATATAAACTTTTCTATTAAAGTAAATGATCCCAAACATATACTATGCAATTAGTAATCATAAAAGTATTTTTCATTCAAAAATCAAAATTCTTCTTTAATATAATGTGTAAATTTAATTTGTGCTTTCATTCAAAACGTAAAAAAAATACTGAACTTATTCAAATATCTGATTTTTGAAATGGAAAAAAAACATTTTTTAAACTTTTAAATCTTAATAGTGATATACATTTATTCAAGATAAATTGCTTACCTTTATCTAGATAATTTAACACCCTCTCTACTGTGTTGTTATTGATTCTCTGGCCTTATTTTAGACTGTTGTAAATAACTTAGTTTAGGATTCTCAGGTTCACACACTAAGTAGAGAACACTTTTTCAGCCCAGATAAAAATTTTGTTAGGGAAATTCTTACAAACATTAGACTGAGGGACTGCAGGTGTGAAGGCTCAGGTTACCAAGCAGACACGGTTTATTAGAGAAATTAATAGACCCTGAAAGTGTTCTCAGAAAACCCGTGCATTGTAATTAACTACCAGTAAAGAAGCCACAAGATCCTTCTCTAGACTGTGAAAAGTATAACATAGCTTTTTATCAAAAGGAGCACAGCCCATGCTCCACAACTGCTAACAATTCTCATGCTGCACCAATTATAATTCCTAAGTTCCTCAAAAACACTTCCTTCTCCTCCTACTTTAAAATAGAATAAAGTGACAGCACAGTGAGAAGTGAATTTTATGAATAAAAAGATAGCATGGAGGAGGGAGAGGAGACTTAAAGTCCTTTTGGATCCTCCATCCTCCAGAGATCTTTAATGTAACATACTTACTGTATCCTTCTGTTTCAGGATCCCAAAGTCAGTTAGCCACAGACACTTAAGTAATGTCAGGAATACACAGAACATCATATGAGTCAGTTGGAGATGCATATATATATATTTTTTTTAATTTTTTAAAAATTTATTTATTTAATTTATTTATTTTTGGATGCGTTGGGTCTTTGTTGCTGCGTGCGTGCTTTCTCTAGTTGCAGCGAGTGGGGGCTACTCTTCATTGCAGTGCATGTGCTTCTCATTGCAGTGGCTTCTCTTGTTGCAGAGCATGGGCCCTAGGCACACGGGCTTCAGTAGTTGTGGCACGCAGGCTCAGTAGTCATGGCTTGCAGGCTCTGTAGTTGTGGCACACGGGACTAGTTGCTCCTCGGCATGTGGGATCTTCCCGGACCAGGGCTCGAAGCCATGTGCGCTGCCTTGGCAGGCAGATTCTCAACCACTGCGCCACCAGGGAAGCCCGAGATGCATATATTTTTAAATAAAGAATTGATTTAAGTAATTGATGGTAACCGGGCTCACTACCAAACAAGTGGTATAATCAGTTGCATAATTCTTAGAAAATAAAAAGGGAAAATTTCTTGAAAGTTATCCAAATTTTTAAGCTCCCAGAGATCGTGTGATGCATGGAAGAGGAGTTCATAAACAAGGCTGTATCCACAATTAGAGAATTTGACTTTTTTCCAGCATTTTTGGCATCATAGGGTTTGTTCTGTGTTTCTCCATCACCATATCTTTGCATATACAATGCCACAAGAATAATTTCTTTTGCCAGTAAACATACACACAGACACATAAATCAAAAGCGCAAGATTATATAATTTCAACATAATGTAAAAAATTAAAGTGAATTTCAATGTGGTGTTTTCTTGCATAAAATATATTCTAAAGTGAATTTTAACATGTATGTTGAACATAGTTCTAGGTTGAGTGTTGAAAATTTAATTTCTATCTCTACCTTATAAACTCTACTACTTGTAGGAAATTTGTCAGTCTATGTATTTTCTTTTTTTCATTAAGGATATCAGCTTTCATCATTTTATTTGAAATTAAAACTTGGATAGTGATTGGTACTTTGTTAGTGCTTAACAATAACTTTTTGATTGAAGGAAAAATAAATACATTACTTCACAATGTTAGCCATTTTAATTACTTATCTAAGCCTCAGTTTTCACAAGTGTTCCTCATACAACAATTTATTTGAAAATATAAATTGTATTCATGTCTACATAATGTTAATTAGGCTAATAGCTAAGTTTAATTCAGGTTTGCATTCCCTCATGTTTTTTTTTTTCCCTTATTTTTAAATTGAGGGTTTGGGACTAAACCACCTTCAGTAATTTCTAATATTTCATATTGAATAAAAAATAAGAAAAGAGGTTCCGATTCTGCTATGGTCTATTCTTATGGTATAAGCCTCCTCAACTCCATCCATTCTGATGACACCTAAAATATGCATGAAATATTTTTTAAAATACCTGGAAACTTTAAAGAGTAAGTAAAAGCAGATGTGATTGTGGAGGAATGTCAAAACACATACAGGGATATACTTTTCATTGTCACTGTTGTTATTGTTTTCTCTTTACCCCAGTGGCTTCACCCCAAGTCTGGGACCTAGTTGCAGACAAGAGAAGCAGTGTAGAGAGAACAAAAAACAAGAGTAATTCCATTTCTCAGTCCAGAGAAACGAGAGAAGGGATCCTCTGTAAACATAGAGTATACGATAGTCCGTAAAGGAAGACAGCTAGAGGAGCTTCTCTAATTCTTGATAAGAACCCATATATGTATTAGCCTAACACCAAAGCTACACAACACAGGACAGACCCAAATAACCTTTGAAAGTTGAACTATCTGAGCCAACCATGTCTCAGACTAACCGCTGAATAATGCATAATTGCACAGACCAACACCAACATATCAAAGACTTTAACAAAGAGAAGCAAACATGAAATTAAGAGAAAAAAAAGAAAAACAAAACTTTTCATCAAAAGAGAAACTATAATAAGGTCAACTGGGATATTTGTATATGTAAAATACAGTATATGGGGAGAAAAAACCTTACTGAATGGGATCAATAGTAGAATGTACATAATAGAACAGTCAGTTAAGATTGGCATAATTTTTGGACTTTGAAGACAAAGAAATAAAAAAGAGATTGATGACAAATGAACAGATTTTAACACACCCATGGGAAGTCAAAAAGTATAACATATGTGTAATTAGACCTCCAGAATGAAATGAGAAAGAGATTAGTGGAAAATCCTATGTGTGTATACTTGTGATATATTAATAACTATACTTAAGTGTACACATATATACACATGGTAAACATAAACATACATATGTGAAATAATGGCTGAAAATTTCATAAACATGGTAAAAATAACCATACATTTACAGATTCCAGAAGCTCAGGATTTCAAATACAATAAATTCAAAAAACATCACATCTAAGCACATCATAATCAAACTGCTATAAACCAAAGAAAAATAAAAACTCTTGAAAGCAAACAGAAAAAGATAAAAAGTTACAATGATTGTGAATTTCTCATCAGAAATCATTGTTGCCAGAAGAAAGTGGAACAACATCTTTAAAGCACTTAAATAGAAGTGCTGTCAATCTAGAATTCTATATTTAGTAAAATATAGTTAAATTTATATTTATTCTATTTTATATATTTATTTTTATAAATAAATATAGCTAAATTTAGCATAAATGCAGAATGGAAGTGAAGATATTCTCTGGTGAAGGGAATTTATTTCTGAAAAACATACTCTATTGGTAATGCTAATGGCATTCCATCAAGATGAAGGTAAAGATACCAGAGGGAATCTTGAGATTCAAGAGTAATGAGAGAGGAACAGAAAGAGTAGAGAGCTACGTAAAGATAAAAGACATTTTACCACTCCGTCCTTCAAAATATGTATGAATGTTTAGAGTAAAAATTAAAAAACCTTCTTGAGGGGTTGTCAGTGTATGTGAATTTATAATTATAATAATTAAAACATGAAGGTGAGTGGGGGGGATAAAAAGACCTATATGCCTTCAAGGATTTTATATGTCATTTGAAGTAGTATAAAATTAGCCCTTAGTAGACTGTTAAAGTTTATGTGTGTACTTTGCAATCTCTAAAGCAATCAGAAATAAAAATCCAGTAGTTACAAAAGGATACTAAAACATATCAAAATATTACAATATCACAGAGGCACACAAAATAGGGAAACACAAATAAAACAAATAATAAAATTGTAGATTTAAATAATATCTTATCAATATTTACATTAAATCTCATTATTTTAAAATCCCAATTTATTTTTTTTAAATTTTTATTGGAGTATAGTTGATTTACAATGCTGTATTAGCTTCAGGTGTACAGCAAAGTGAATCAGTTATATTGATACATATACATATATCCACTCTTTTTTAGATTTTTTCCCATATAGGTCATTACAGAGTATTGAGTAGAGTTCATTGTGCTATACAGTAGATCTTTATTAGTTATCTATTTTATATATAGTAGTGTGTATATGTCAATCTCAATCTCTCAATTTATGCCCCCCCTTTCCCGCCATTAACCATGTTTGTTTTCTATATCTGTGACTCTATTTCTGTTTTGTAAGAAAAGTTCATTTGAACCCTTTTTTTTAGATTCCACATGCAAGCAATATCATATGATATTTGTCTTTCTCTGTCTGACTTAATTCACTTGGTATGACAATCTCGAGGTCCATCTTGTTGCTACAAATAGCATTCTTTTTATGGCTGAGTAATATTCCATTGTATATTGTACCACATCTTCTTTATCCATTCCTCCATTGAGGGACATTCAGGTTGCTTCCATGTCCTTGCTATTGTAAATAGTGCTGCAGTGAACATTGGGGTGCATATATCTCTTCAAATAATGGTTTTCTTCAGATATATGCCCAGGAGTGGGAATGCTGGATCATAAGGTTGTTCTACATTTAGTTTTTTAAGGAACCAACATACTGTTCTTCATAACGGTCACACAAATATACATTTCCACCAAAAGTGTAAGAGGGTTCCCTTTTTTCCACACTGTCTCCAGCATTTACTGCTTGTAGAATTTTTGATGATGGCCATTCTGACTGGTGTGAGGTGATACCTCATTGTCATTCTGACTTGTATTTCTCTACTAATTAGTGATGTTGAGCATATTTTCATATGTTTTTTGGCCATCTGTACAACTTCTTTGGAGAAATGTCTATTTAGACCTTCCACCCATTTTTTTGATTGAGTTGTCTGTTTTTTTAATATTGAGGTGCATGAGCTGTTTGTATATTTTGGAGATTAACCCCTTGTCAGTCACTTCATTTGCAAATATTTTGTCCCGTTCTGTGGGTTGTCTTTTCATCTTGTTTATAGTTTCCTTTGCTGTGCAAAAGCTTTTAAGTTTAATTAGGTCCCATTTGTTTATTTTTGTTTTTATTTTCATTACTCTAGAAGGTGGATCCAAAAAGCTTTTTCTGTGATTTATGTCAAAGAGCATTCTGTCTATGTTTTCCTCTAAGAGTTTTATAGTGTCTAGCCTTACATTTAGGTCTTTAATCCATTTTGAGTTTATTTTTGTGTATGGTGTTTGTTAGGGAATGTTCTAATTTCATTCTTTTACATGTAGCTGTCTAGTTTCACAGCATCACTTATTAAAGAGGCTGTCCTTTCTTCATTGTATTTTTTTTCCTCCTTTATCAAAGATAAGGTGACCACATGTGCATGGGTTTATCTCTGAGCTTTCTATCCTGTTCCATTGATCTATATTTCTGTTTTTGTGCCAATACCATATTGTCTTGATTACTGTAGCTTTGTAGTATAGTCTGAAGTAAGGGAGTATGATTCCTCCAACTCTATTTCTTTCCCTCAAGATTGCTTTGACTATTCAGGGTCTTTTTTGTCTCCACACAAATTTTAAGATTTTTTTGTTCTAGTTCTGTAAAAAATGCCATTAGTAGTTTGATAGGGATTGCATTGAATCTGTATATTGTCATGTTGACAATATTGATTCTTCCAATCCAAGAACATGGTATATCTCTCCATCCGGTTGTGTCATCTTTGATTTCTTTCATCCGTATCTTATAGTTTTCTGCATATAGGTCTTTTGCCTCCTTAGGTAGGTTTATTCCTAGGTATTTTATTCTTTCTTGATGTGATGGTAAATGGGATCGTTTCCTTAATTTCTCTTTCTGATCTCTCATTGTTAGTGTATAGGAATGCAAGAGATTTCTGTACATTAATTTGGTATCCTGCAACTTTACCAGATTTATAAACTCTAGTATTCTGGTGGCATCTATGATTTTCTATGTATAGTATCATGTCATCTGCAAACAGTGACAGTTTTACTTCTTTTCCAGTTTCGGTTCCTTTTATTTATTTTCCCTCTCTGTTTGCCATGGCTAAGACTACCAAAACTATGTTGAACATGAGTGGCGAGAGTGGATATCCTTGTCTTGTTTCTGATCTTAGGGGAAATGCTTTCAGTTTTTCACCATTGAGAATGATGTTTGCTGTGGTTTTGTCATATATGGCCTTCATTATGTTGAGGTAGGTTCCTTCTATGCCCACTTTCTGGAGAGTTTTTATCATAAATGGGTGTTGAATTTTGTCAAAAGCTTTTTCTGTATCTATTGAGATGATCATATGATTTTTATTCTTCAATTTGTTAATACAGTGTATTGCACTGATTGATTTGCATATATTGAAGAATCCTTGCATCGCTGAAATAAATCCCACTTGATCATGCTGTATGATCCTTTTAATGTGCTGTTGGGTTCAGTTTGCTAGTATTTCATTGAGGATTTTTGCATCTATTTTCGTCAGTGATATTGGCCTGTAATTTTCTTTTTTTGTAGTATCTTTGTCTGATTTCGTTATCAGGGTGATGGTGGCCTAGTAGAATGAGCTTGGGGGTGTTCCTCCCTCTGCAAATTTTTGGAAGAGTTTGTGGATAGGTGTTAGGTCTTCTCAAAGTGTTTGATAGAATTCACCTGTGAAGCCATCTGGTCCTGGACTTATGTTTGATGGAAGAGTTTTAATCACAGTTTCAATTTCATTACTTGTGATTTGTCTGTTCATATTTTCTATTTCTTCCTGGTTCAGTCTTGAAAGGTTGTACCTTTTAAGAATTTTTCCATTTCTTCCAGGTTGTCCAATTCATTGGCGTATAGTTGCTTGTAGTAGTCTCTTATGATCCTTTGTATTTATACAGTGTCAGTTGTAACTTCTCCTTTTTCATTTCTAATTTTACTGAAATGAGTTCTCTTGCATTTTCCTGATGAGTCTGGCTAAATATTTATCAATTTTGTTTATCTTCTCAAAGAACCAGCTTTTAGTTTCATTGATCTTTGTTATTGTTTTCTTTGTTTCTATTTCATTTATTTCTGCTCTAGAT
This sequence comes from Balaenoptera borealis, assembly GCF_965194805.1. Taxonomy (NCBI): domain Eukaryota; kingdom Metazoa; phylum Chordata; class Mammalia; order Artiodactyla; family Balaenopteridae; genus Balaenoptera; species Balaenoptera borealis. Next base: position 4,718,775 of record NC_138861.1, on the reverse strand, counting down.
TTTATGATTTCTTTCCTTCTACTAGATTTGGGTTTTGTTTGTTCTTCTTTCTCTAATTGCTTTAGGTGTTAGATTAGGTTGTTTATTTGAGATTTTTCTTGTTTATTGAGGTAGGATTGTATAGCTATAAACTTCCCTCTTAGAACTGGTTTTGCTCTGTCCCATAATTTTGGGTTGTCGAGTTTTCATTGTTATTTGTTTCTAAGTATTTTTTGATTTTCTCTTTGATTTCTTCAGTGATCTCTTGGTTATTTAGTAGCATATTGTTTAGACTCCATGTGTTTGTGTTTTTTACATTTTTTCATGTAATTGGTATCTAGTCTCATAGCATTGTGGTTGGAAAAGATGCTTGATGCAACCTCAATTTTCTTAAATTTACTGAGGCTCAATTTGTGACCCAAGACGTGATCTATCCTGGAGAATATTTTGGGTGCACTTGAGAAGAATGTGTATTCTGCTGCTTTTGGATGGAATGTCCTATAAGTACCAATTAAGTCTGTCTGGTCTAATGTGTCATTTAAGGCTTGTGTTTCCTTAATTAGGTTTCTGTCTGGATGATCTGTCCTTTGTTGTAAGTGAAGTATTAAATCCCCCAGTATTATTGTGTTACTGTCAATTTCCCCTTTTATGGTTAGCATCTGCCTTATGTATTGAGGTGCTCCTATGTTGGATGCATAAATATTTATAATTGTTATATCTTCTTTTTGGATTGATCCCTTGATCATTATGCAGTGTCCTTCCTTGCCTCCTGTAATGGTCTTTATTTTGGAGTCTATATTGTCTGATATGAGATTGCTACTCCAACCTTTTTATGATTTCCATTTGTTTTCATGGAATATCTTTTTCCATCCTCTCACTTTCAGTCTGTGTGTGCCCCTAGGTCTGAAGTGGGTCTTTTGTAGACAGCACATATATGGGTCTTTTTTTTTTTTCATTTAGCCAGTCTGTCTTTTGGTTTGAACATTTAATCCACTTACATTTAATGTAGTTATCGATATGTATGCTTCTGTTACCATGTTCTTAATTGTTTGGGGTTTGTAGGTCCTTTCCTCCTCTTGTGTTTCCCACCTAGATTTGTTCCTTTAGCATTTGTTGTAAAGCTGGTTTGGTAGTGGTGAATTCTCTTAGCTTTTCTTGCCTGTAAAGCTTTTGATTTCTCCATTGAATCTGAATGTGATCCTTGCTGGCTAGAGTAATCTTGGTTATACCTTTTTCCCTTTTATCACTTTAAATATGTCCTGTCACTCCCTTCTGTCCTGCAGAGTTTCTGCTGAAAAACCAGCTGATAACCTTATGGGGATTCCCTTGTGTGTTATATGTTGCTTTTCCCTTGCTACTTTCAATATTTTTTTCTTTGTATTTAATTTTTGTTAGTTTGATTAATATGTGTCTCAGCCTGTTTCTCCTTGGATTTATCCTGTTTGGGACTCTTGGAGCTTCCTGGACTTGAGTGACTATTTCCTTTTCCATGTTAGGGAAGATTTTGACTATAATTTCTTCAAATGTTTTCTCAGACCATTTCTCTTTCTCTTCTTCTTCTAGGACCCCTATAATTCAAATGTTGGTGCGTTTAATGTTGTCCCAGAGTTCTCTGAGACTGTCCTTATTTCTTTTCATTCTTTGTTCTTTATTCTGTTCATGGCAGTTATTTCCACCATTCTATCTTCCAGCTCACTTATCCATTCTTCTGCCTCAGTTATTCTGCTATTGATTCCTTCTAGTGTATTTTTTTTTTCAGTTACTGTGTTGTTCATCACTGTTTTTCTGTCGTTTAGTTCTTCTATGTCCTTGTTAAACATTTCTGGTATATTCTCGATCCATGCCTCCATTCTATTTCTGAGATGTTAGATCATCTTTACTCTCATTACTCTCAATTGTTTTTCTGGTAGATTGTCTATTTCCTCTTCATTTATAGGTCTTGTGGGTTTTTACCTTGCTTCTTTGTCTGCAACACATTTATTTGTTTTCTCTTTTTGTCTAGCTTATTGTGCTTTTGGTCTCCTTTCCACAAGCTGCAGTGTCATAGTTTCTCTTGCTTCTGGTGTCTGGCCCATGGTGGGTGAGTTTGGTGCCAGGCCTTGTGTAGACTTCCTGATGGGAGACACATGTGCCCGCGCTCTGGTGGGTGGAACTGAGTTTATCTCTCTGATGGGCAGGGCTGCATCAGGTAGTGTGTTTTGGGGTGTCTGTGAGCTTAGTATGACTTTAGGCAGCCTGTGTTCTGATGCGTGGGGCTGTGTTCTTGTCTTGCTGGTTGTTTGGCACGAGGCATCCAGCACTGGAGCCTGCAGGCAGCTGGGTGGGGCCAGGTCTTGGAGTCGAGATGGAGACTTTCGGGAGCACTCTCACTGATTAATATCCCCTGGGGCGGGAAATTCTGTGTTGTCCAGTGTTCTGGACTTGGCACTCCCACTACAGAGGCTCAGACATGACCTCTGGCTGGGGAACCAAGACCCTGCAAGCCATGCAGCATGGCAAAGAAAAGAAATGAAAAAACAAACAAACAAAACCCAAGACAAATAGCAAAAACAAAAACAAACAGCAACAACAAAAAAGAAAAGAAAACAGACACACTAAAGACAAATGGTAAAAGCAAAACCAAACATAAACAAAAACAAACAGACAAAAAAAGAAAACAAAAACAAGAGAACAACCAAAGAACTCAAAAATGAAAACAAACAATAAAATCAAAACTAAAAACTAATAAAAGAAAAAAACAAAACAAAAGCAGAAAGAAAACTAAAAAGAAGCAAAGAAAACATAAAACAAGCACACAAAAACAATCCAAAAAAAGATAAAAACAAAACCAAGAACAAAACTAAAAACAAGAAAAAAACAGAAAACAACAAAAAAGCAAGTAAAAAATATATTAAATTGTTTTTAATAATAATAATAAAAAAACAATAGAACAAAATGAAACAAAATGTATAATAGTAATAAGAATCTTTTCCTGGGGCCTCCTCTGTCAGTGTCCTTGCCCTCACAGTGAGCCACAGCCAACCCCTGATTCCCCAGGTGGTCCTCCAATGTCTCTAGGGAGGTATCTGGAACTGCTGTGGGCAAGGGGGGTGCAGCTCACACGCTGACCTGGCCCAATTCCCATCTGTATTTGCCCCCAAATTCCACAGTGGCTAATGCTAGACCTGTCTCATTTGGGCAACACTTGTTGTCCATTCAGATATTCCATAGACACAGGAACTAGTGGGTAGCAGGGATTTCATAGGCAGCTTGTGCAGCTGCACAAACAGTTTTCTGTTCCTCTTCCTTATTTGCACCACCCCTGGGGCTCAGCTTTGGTTTTGGCCCCATTTCTGAGTGTGGGCCATCCTCAGGCATCCATTCCCTTCGCAGGTGAGAGGGGGTGAAAGCAGCAGCTGATTTGGGCACACCCATTCAGGCTCTGCAGGGTAAGGTGGCCATAACTGAAGCATGTGCGAAATGCCTGTGGCAGCAGAGACCAGCAGGAATTTGCAACAGACTGGGGCATGTTGTGTGCTCTCCTGGGGAAGTTGGCCCCAGATCATGGGGCCCTCAGCAGTGACAGCCCATGCAGGCTCCCAGGAAGCTTGGGCCAGTGACCTGCACTTGCTCACTGGACTCTCTGTGGCAGCATGGGTGGTCCGTGCCCACCTCTGGGGTCTGAGATGGCAGCCGCAGCTCATGCCCACCCCTGTAGCTCCTGTAGGTGGTGTCCTGCTGGCTGTGACTGCACAGAGAAACAAGTTCCTGTGGCAGGACCGCCCCTCTTTGCACACCCCCCAGCAATGGTCCCTTGTCTCTCAGGTGGGCCCAGGCTTCTTCCTGGACTGCCTCAGCTGTGGCATGCTACACCCTAGACCCCTCAGGCTGTGTTCACACAGCCAACCACCATTGTCTCCCTGGGTTCTGACCTCCGAAGCCCAAGCCTCAGTACCCAGCCCCACCTGCCCCTGTGGGTGAGAGACAAGTGTCTCAGGCTGGGGAGTGCCACTAGGCACTGACCCTCTGTGCAGGTCTCTCTCTGGCTTGCCCTCCAGACACCTGTTGCTGTGCTCTCCTGTGAGGCTCCTGTAGCTTGGTATTGGTTAGAAAAAATGGTGGGTGTGTGCCAGACTTAGGGCCAGTGCACGTGGCGGGGGGGGCAGAATATCCATTTTAGCAAAAGTAACCTTTAAGTAGACAGCTACATGTATAGATCCAGTGGTCTTGGGTCTTGGCTTAAGATAGTAAATTTGAAGAGTGGAGAATTTAGAGGTTAAGACCACTGGAATTAAAAGCAAAGTAGTGAAAAGATGCAGAAAGACATGAGTGTGGGGGAAGAACAGAATTTAGAATTCAAGTAAAAGAGAAAAAGTGAAGGAGATTGAAAGCTACAAGCCTGGGAGCCTGCAGGAAAACCATGAGACAGGGCAACACAGAGACCTAAGTGAAAGATGTAGGAAGGGGGATAGGGCAGCTTAAAGCTGGATTTCAATGTCTTTTTTACTTAAAATATATATATAAATATCAATAGATAGATAGATAGATAGATAACTAATTGCCAAAACAAAGAAAAACACATTAACAATGATCAGAGGATTTGGGTTGACCGGTAAACAAAACAAAACAAAACAAAACAAACAGAACAATAAGTGAAATAAAATTCTCCAGTAATCTGTAGGGCTAGGCTTGGGACAACTCCATTTTTTAAAGTTAGTTAATTAATTACTTTTAATAGGAATATAGTTGACTTAAGACAACTTCATATTGTTATTAAATCTGACCTCCACAGAAACACTATGTAATGAGAAGTGAACGTGCAAATTCCCCAAATATTTCATCAACAAATTCTTACTTCAAGAGTGCATACTACTTAGGGTTGAAGAGAGAATCACCAGAAGAATGAAAACTAAAAGTGAAAGAAACAAAAATTGAGTGATGAAGAAAAAGTTGAGAGGAAAATTTTCTTTTAACTCTAATATATAAAATTATTAAAGGTAACCATTAAAATAATTGATGTGGTGGACCGTGTTCCCAAAAAGCTACCGTCTAACTAGAAAAAAATAAGAAACATCAATCATGTAAAGTTTCCAGGATTTTTAGGCATCTGGAAAAATGCATACAGCAAACGGAGAAATATTCATTAAAAAAAAAATCTGCTAAACCTCAGTGAAAAGTGGGATTTAGTGGCATCTGAGCCACAATCTTTGATTGGTGAGTATTTTATTTGGGCGGGATTTTCTATTAGGGTCTGATTTTAGGAAGCAGGGAACACTTTCTAACTGGCCTTTAAGTACATTTGGCAGTCTTTGCTCATGTCTGTTTTCTGCTATATTCCTGCTATATTTTCTGCTAAGATTCCTGCAATCATACTTGCGTCTGATTCTAAATTTTCTTTTATTGAACAGTGTCAAAAATTTCTTGCTTTTTTAAGAGTCCTGTTGAATCCAGTTTGTTACATTTGTTACTTTTTGGAATCTTTGTTTTTATGTGAATGCTTAAATGCCATATGGTCATTTTTGTATAGATTATTCAGTTTATATGAAATCTGTGGATACTTACCCTCCTTAAGATCAAACTAGCATGGTCCTCACAGATGAAGAAGATATTCATGCAGGAATTAAAATGATTTTTCATACTTGCAGACAGAATGTGAAATAAAAATATTTTCTATTTTTTATAATTTTTCACTAGCTTTCCCCACAACATAAACTCAAATACACAGGCAGCGTATAAATTTGAAGCTTCTCTTGTCACCATCTATTTTTAATAATACACAAATCTATAATTCTTAGAATTGTAGACTTAAGTAGAATCAATCAATGTTTTCTCAGAGAAATGTGTATCTAAAGAGAACATCAATCCACATTCATTTAAGAATTTTTCCCCTTTTAAGTCTAGAGATCGAGTATTAAAGTCAAACTCACAAATTCACCAAAGGCTTGTCAAATTGAAAACTGAAAACTTGTTGTATTCCACAGAACAGAATATATATGTTGGATTTCGTTTCTGCTGTCAATGAATATTTAAACCGCATTTTTGCCCTTCAAAAAATAAACTTAAAATGTACTGTCTTTTCAGTAAAGTAGTAAACAGAATAGTGGCTATCGACTTTTGTATTTAAGGAATTATATAACCTGTATCACATTAAGAATCATTCACTTGGGAAATTATTGTTTTACGATTAAGTTATGTAATGAATTGAACACCAATATTGTAGCTGAAATCTAAGGAGGAAAGCTGTTTGGATAAAAGCAATTAACCTAAAGAGTCATGAGATGGGAAAAATCAGTTTATAGTTATGTGATGATGTGAGCCCTACAGTAAAGTACTTTGAGACTCTTCAGGCAAACATCTCAATCAGTAGGATAATTCCTTGTCTGATATCATGAAACCTGAGCCTGGCAGTGGTGACATCTGTTCTTCCTTCAACCAGACTCAGCTAGCCCACCAGCAAGCTATTGCTAGACCAGAATCACAGTCATTCTGTTAGAGTATCAACACACGCCTTCCTCGTGGGGAAGCACATCTCTAAAAATCTGAAAACTATTTGACCATTATTTTAGACAATTATCTAAAATAAACACTTGGTTCTGTTTTTACAAAGTTTTTTTTGTAAGAGGCAAATATCAGAATCTTCAATGACTTTATGCCCAAAATGCCTCCTTTAGGCAAAGTCATAAATAACACACTTTGGCATGATGTTCTAACTTCCTCCACGTTGTATCTCTCTTACCTGTATACGTTCTTTATCTTTTACACCTCTACCCCACTGTGAAAAAAGTGACACAGAAGGAATTAAATTCAGGGTAATAATTCCCTAGAATTTGTTGAGATTTTAATAGATGATGAAAATTGATCCTTTTTTCATAACCAAATTCTGAAACAAATGAAAGATCATCAGGAAAATGCAGACTAAAATGCCATTGAGTTTTTGCTATTTACTTTTTGGTAGTGCTTAGGTGTGCAGCCAAACTGGGCTTGCTGATGTTGAACATCAGAGTTCCAGACTTTTGCACATGGTCTCTGCAGACAGACAAGTCTGGTGATCTGAAGCCTATCTGCTGTGAAACTCGTATTATCCTCACTAATGAGGTAAGTCAGTACCCAAAAGAACAGAGAGAGTTGAAGAGTCTTTGATTGATGGATCTCCCTCTACTTGGAAGTAATCACGAGAAATGAAAAAAGATGTACCTCTTCCAGAAGCCCCAGCTTTTTGTCTTTTTAATCCACTGTGCTCAACCATTAACACTCTGATCAAAGAGGATGATTCAGTCTATTGGGACAAAGAATAAACGACCCCAAAACAAAGATTGCTCTTTTATAAACGCTCCTGGGAAGCATAAGAGCCTGAAATGGGTTATAATAGTGCATTAATTAAGTTAGCTACAAGGCCAGTCTCTATTCAAGGCTGAACTTTTATTTCTTCTTTTAATTCCCATTGTATTCTAGGCGTATTTTTCAATGTAGCCTTTCAAAAGCCCTCCAATGATATCAAATGACTTCACAAAGATACTCTAATACAATGCACCAAAAACGTTACCCCACATTTGAAATAACTACCTCTTATTATCAAATTCTCCGGCAGAAATTAAAGCTACAAGTTAACATCTCTTGAGAATTGAAGCTCAAATGGATTTGAGTGCAAAGTCAAATTCTCTTTCTGTATTTATTTGAAGTTAAAAAATACAAAGTTCAAGGTGTAACCTACCTAATTTATTAATGTTATTTGTTTTCTAGAAAGATTATCAATGTTTAAGTAGATTTGTTTGTTCTTTTTCTGCAGCTTCTGCCTAACCTGTCTCTAACTCATAGGGAGGTGATTCAGTTAGAGCTTCAGGAGTTGTATGGTAAGGTAGTATGGTAGTCCAATGGTAAGGCTCTAAGATGCTCACTATTAAAGAACATATATTGATAAAAGGATACAGGACTGTCACAGAACTGGCACTACATGCACTGAATTCAGAAAATAAGACAATCTCTAGAGCCTAGAGCAGTTGTTTTACCGGGATTGTGTTATGCCATATTGCGTTACTAGGACTCACTGCTCAGTGATTGTAGCTCTGTTAGTATGCTGACAGTCAACACAACCTAACCAGAATCCAGCGTTATGATATTTGAGTGTGTGTGTGGTGTGTATGCCCGTGTATGTAGAAGTGAAGGCTAGCACCCAAAATATATATTAGAGCCACTTCTGCCATCTTTTAAAGTTTAGGAATTTAATATGGAGACAGCTCCAAACTCCAGTCACTGGGTCTTAACTGAGGCATATTTCATTTTCTTTTCTGTGTATTCAAAATTCTAACTTGCACTTTCTGTTTGAGTCCTGTGTTTCTAGCACTCAAGCGTTGTGCAATCTCAACGTTTGTGCTAGCTTAAGAATTATCCTCAGGGGTTTCTTGAACTGAATCTTCTATTGATGCTTCTGAAGCTTATGCCCCAGAGTCGTAAGGACAACCAGCATCCCTGCCATGTACTCTTTGAAAAGGTTTAATTTGGGTCTTTAAATTCCAAACGCATGGTCATAGATCGTATAGTCAACGCAAAACCCAGTTAATTACAGGCCATGTCATAAGGGGTGAATCTTGAGCCTATGAACAAGCCACAGAAATTCAAGGTCATCTCACACAATGTTCACACTTGTTCCTGAACGCAGAGCACAATATGTCAATGTCATCTGAGCAGTTTGAACCTGGGAGCTCACCAGTGTTCTGTGGCTCAGGCCACATATCCCGTCCTGTAGATATGGCTGATAATAAAGGAAAGAAGTAGATTTTTTTGCCAGTGTGAATCAAAATATTACTACTTCAAAGTCACCATCCTTTACAAAAGAGTCCAGGTGTGCTTGTTCATTTAGGACAAGTCTATAGTAGCCTGCACCATAAGCTCCCGAGCCTTTCCATTTAACTCTGTCCTAATGCAGCCTTCTCTTTATAACAATAAACACTGGCCCATGTAAAAAGGGTCATGAGGTATAGGGAACTGCTAACATCAAAATCCCATGTGGTCCACTGGCTTAAAGTCTAAAGTTTAAGCGTGCAACAGTTAAAAGCCAAGCACACGACCGAGAAAACTGTCAAGTGACACAATAAGGGTCCCTATAAACCTTCCAACAAAACAGCCACCACTATCACGCTAACAACAAATCCTCATTGCCTTTCTTAGTTCAGTGCCACCAACCCTTAAAGTCCCTTCCCTGACAGCACCGGAGCCTCAATCATGCCAAATCACTTTGATTGATACAATGCTCCTTTTAAGTCTCAAAGTTCCTTGATCAATACACAAGTTACTGACACTTCACCCCTGATTTGAACTTATTTTCCTCAAACTGCAGGCCTCTCCCGCTGAAGACCTTTCCCTACAGAACCTAAAGCACTAGAGAACAAACAAAAGTGAGATCAAAAGAGCACATTGAATGCTACCTGGGTGTCAGGCAATTATGGACTTCTAGTAGTGAACTGTAGAATTACACAGACGACCCACCCAGACACAGTCATGCTGAGAACCCCCAGGCATCTCCCAATGAGGCAGAACCTTGACTTCTGAGCCTCTTCTGGTCGGGAGCAAATCAGAGGACCTGCTCTCTGCAAGCAGGAAGCCTCACAGAATGGAGTAACTGAGACACGTGGTTCTCTGTAAAAAACGCAAAATAACCCAACAATCACCTCTCTCCCTGAAAGAAGAGTGAGGAGGAGGGAAGCAGCAGAGAGAATAGATGTTCCTCTACATGGGAGAAAATATCAGTAATTGAGAATAAGTGGTTCCTCTAAGAGGACTCATGGAAATATATCACAGGTCAGATCTTTAAACAGGGGTGGAGATGCCCGCATGAGGAGAGTTCATTTCACACGGTGTAGACTTCAGAGAGTTGCTGTCACTCAAATGGAGTCCAACTCAGTGAAACAATACACTCCCACTTAACTCTCACTTTCCTGTATGTGTTCCTACAACATTGTAGAGTTGGTAGCTGTTGATATCCAAAGGTGAGTAACGAGTGGTCTTTGACCTCCAGGAACTCATGACAAAGATGAAGGAAAAATATGTGCAGTCAAAATAAAATGTGCTAAGATACGTAAGAAGCATGTGTAAATACCAGTGGGAACACAAGACAGGAACTCAGGTGCAGGAGCAGGTGATTAGTATCTTTACAGTAAGAAAGCCTTAATAATATTTTAAAATAATATAATAATATTACAAGAGGACATTGGATCATTCAAAGACTCTTCATAGCTTTCCTATGAACATTTTTTATTTAACACACAAAATAGTTGATGTTATAATATGTACCCTAATTTTTTTATCCCAGCAAAGACATTTGCAAATATTCCCAGTGTCACAAAAGTAACACACAATTTTGGTGTTCCCATGTATGTAGTAATCATATGGATGGGCTGTCTACCTAATTCTGTGGTTCAGTATTAGAGGCTGATTGTAATGTTCTTTATGTCTAAACCACATCTTCCAACAAAGTCCATAAAAAAGATAAATAAAAATAAATATAAGGTGTTGGAATCCTAAATATCAATAACAAAACTTATAAAATAATTTTTGGAAACAGTATCATAATAAAGACCACATATTAATAATTTGATATAGATATTGCTATTTCATTTGTGTATAGGTCCAGAAGACTTCTCAATACTAAAGTCATACAGTAATTATGCTATTTAATATATATTTTTGTCTATTGTATGTATACTTAAGGTAGTTGCTAATAAATCATATATTCTGTGGTATATTTATATTTTTATAATTTTTTAAAAATTTATTTTGTTGAAGTACAGTTGATTTACAATGTTGTGTTAATTTCTGCTGTACAACAAAGAGATTCGGTTATACATATATACACATTCTTTTTCATATTCTTTTCCATTATGGTTTATCCCAGGATATTGAATATAGTTCCCTGTGCTATACAGTAGGACCTTGTTGTTTATCCATCTGTTGTTTATCCATCCATTAGCAACTGCTAATCCCAAACTCCCAATCCATCCCTCCCCCAACCCCACTCCCCCTTGACAACCACAAGTCTGTTCTCTGTGTCTGTGAGTCTGTTTCTGTTTCGTAGATAAGTTCATTTGTGTCATATTTTAGATTCCATATGTAAGTGATATCATATGGTATTATATTTTTATGATTTTAAACTTTTATAATTCTTAATAACTATTTTGTTAAACTTACAGGACTGAGTAAAAAACAAAAACAAAATAAACTTTCTTATATGCTAAATTGAATTTACATCAGATAACCATCTTTTGCACCATAGTAAAATTAATTCTACTTATGGTTAATAACATGAGAAAAAAACTATAAATAAATAGAATATCAATACTTAGAAACAGAAAAGTTTTTCTGCTTGGGGATAATCAGATTTATTTCAAGAAAAGTTTCAAGAGACAAAAGTGATATCTGTGAGTCTAGGCTCCACGATTCTGGAAGGAACTTGGCAGAATCTTTCTCTTCACATCAACTGAGTTTCACATTTTTTTCTGTATGTAGTCAGGACATCTTAGAGGTAAGGGAGAAATCAATATTGACATCAATCATTTAACAAATGTTTACTGTTTAAATGTTATTTAAAGCAACAGAGAGGGAGAAGTTGTGAAGAAAAGGGTATAAAAAAATAAAGCAAAGAGTACATTGCTCTCACGGTGCTTTAACCACATAATGTAAGTGGGAGAAAAGCTCTGTTAATTGGCAGAAGAAATAGTCCAGGAGTTGCAAAATTGCACGTCTCTGTGACCCAGACAGGTTACATGAAAGAGTGAAGCAGCCGGATGTCACACACAAGGAACAGTGGAAAAGGTGAAAAATGGAGAGTGTGTGTCCATCCTAAATTATTAAATTTTATTTTTTAATGTTGCATTAGCTGAAAAACACATCCACAGGTTTCTTGCAGGTTGTAACTCTGGGGACCAAAGCTCTGTTCACTAATGATCAGACACAGCAATATATATTCCACGGACAAGGAGAGTCGACCTGCCAGGCTCCTGTGTGCAGGAGATTGAAGATTCTGATACAGAGCCAGTCATAAGGAGAGTCAGGGCCTAATAAAATGTCTAAGTTGTAGCCAAATAGAAACAAGTTCAAACGGAAACTGACGTGCTGATATGTTTCACATAGATCTGTCCCTTTTCCAGCCTTACCACTGCTGACGTGCCTCATCTCATGCTCAGATAAGTTACCGATCGGAGTTTAATTTGTGCATCACTCTAAATCCTGATTGCAAGGTCCTGGGAACTATGTAGATGACAACTGGTCATTTAACCCACAACAGTCAGAATTACTCTAACAAAGTCAAAAGACCTAGATATTTACTTATATGTGTGAGAAAAGTACTTTTTAGTATCTGGCTTCTTCTTCTAGACTTTCTTCAGAGGAAGAGGGGGATTTAAGATAACATCACTCCAATAAGTTTTTGAATTAGTGACAATTAATTATTTTATCACCTCCATTCCACTCAGAATAAAATACAAAATAAAACATCAAGTCTGACCTATAATATATAGTAGAGCATTTTAGCCATGGCAGAATGATCAATTACATCACTTACATACAATTTCTATTGTTGATAGAACTGATGCTCTGGCATCCACACTAATTTTTTTTTTTTATATTTGAAGAGAATGTCTTCCACTCTTTGGCCGTTTTTTTGGAATGGCCTCTTGGGTCAGATAGTAGAACTTATACCCAAAATGCTGTAAAAATAAAAGATTGATTCTGAGGGATCTTTTTCTAAATATTTTAATAAACCAATGATAAATTTAATAAGGAGAAAATGTTGCTGAGAGAGAAAATTATAAAACAAATGTCTGTGATTTTTTTAAGAGTTTTTAAATTGTGGTAAAATGTACATAGGTTATATTTAGCAAGTGTACACTTCAGTGTCATTAATTATATTCACAGTTGTGCAACCATCAGGAAAAACTTTTTCATCATCCAAATTGAAACTGTATCCGTGAAACAATAATTCCCCATTCCATCCTCCCTCTCCTCCCCAGCCCTTGGTAACCACTTTTCTACTTTCAGTTTCTATGTACCTCCTGTAAGTGGAATCATATGATATTTGTCTTTTCCTGTCTGGCTTATTTTACTTAGCATAATATTTCCAAAGTTCAACTATGTGGTAGCATGTATCAGAAAATCATTTTTTTCCAAGGTGATAGTATTCCATTCACACTGTTATCCACCACTGCTATTTTTAAGCAACACTGAAAGTGGGCAAAGGGAAGGTCATTTGGAGAGTCAGTTAGATACCGGGTGGGGAGTGGGTGTGAAGGGAGCTGGAAGAAAGAGAAATTCTGAAACAGAGGAAACAATGTGGCAGAGAGATCTGAGGCCAGAAAGAGACTGGCCAGTTTTCAAGACTGAGAAGAGGGCAGTGTGGTTCTCCACGGAGAGAGAAAAGGAGTTGGGTTTAAGATGAGGTGGAGGGCTAGGTCAAGATCAGATAAGGACATGTATGCCACTGCAGTGTGTTCACATTTTATTCTGTGTACAAAGAAAAAAAATGGAAGGCTTTTATTTTTTAAGTAGGGATATCGTATGACTTAAGATTTTCATGTGAAAAATAGAAAAAAAAAATTGTTCAACATAGAGAAGTAGGGAGAATAATACAATAAACCAATAACTCTTGCAAATAAATAAATAAATAAAGTCAAGGAAAGACTCTTTAATGGTAACAATAGAATTTTCATATCTAACAGATGATTCAAATTTGAAATTTCTGAAACCATATTCTTCCACATTGATAAATGGTGCCACTGTGCATCTGGTTCTTAAAAATAGAAACCTGGAAGTATTCCTGACATCTCTCTCTCCCTAACCTCCTCCACTGCTTAAATTAGATTCATCACAATTTCCCCATGTCTAAATCATAAACTCCATCTTCCTCATACAAGGCAGTAAGAATACTTGGAGCACTGTGATGATAGCCCCCCCAATGTGCCTTACTTTACATATTCCTGTCTTATTCCTATCTATTTTTCACATGTTTCTGAGAAACTTAATGACAATCCTCAATAAAATTAAATGTGGTCATGATTTGAAGCAGATCAAAATGAATATAATTTGTTTCTTTAATTGGTAACTCTTCCTAACTGTATTAGTTTCCTATGGCCAATGTAACAAGTTACAAAACTTAGTGTCTTACAACACTAATTTATTATCTTATAGTTCTAGAGTCAGAAGTCCGAAATCAAGGTCTCAGAAAGGCTGCATTCCATCCGGAGGCTTAAAGGGAGAATCTGTGTCCTTGTGTTTTTCAGCTTTCAGAGGCTGCCTTCATTCCTTCGTTGTTGGCTCCTTCCTCAGCCTCAAAGCTCACCCTCTGGTTCCATTTTTTCGTCTTCTTTTTTAATTCTGATCTATTTGTCTCCCTCTTATAAGTACTCTTGAGATTATATTGAGTCCACCCAAATACTCCAAGAGAATCTCTCCATCTCAAGAATCTTAACTAATTCACAACTGAAAAGTCTTTTTTACCACGTAAGGTAACACATTCACAGGTTCTGAAGATCAGGACATCGACACTTTGGGGGACCATTATCAATCAGCCTACCACACTAATGCTGTAGACATCTACTTTCTTCACTGTTTTATTTTAGGGACTTGCAAGGTGACTGGCAAATCCTTACTGTTTGTTGACGGAATGAAGTCAGCCATGTCCCTGGGGGTGCAATAGTTAACATCACCATATGTGATGGAATCCAAGCAGCAGAAAGACTTGGGCCAATAAGAATCTTTCATTCAGAGACTCTGCTGCATGAAGAAGGGTTGGATGGAGCCCGTATCACAACATCCTAGCCAAGCTGGTACTCACTTCCGCATAGTGGGAATGTAGGACATATTTCATGCAGCTAGCCTCAGGTCTATGAAAAATGATAATAAATATGATGAAACAGTATATCTGAAGGAAGGACCATGTGGTCAGTCAATTTTTACTTTCCTTCACTTTATTTATTTGAGTTTCTTTATATTTTTTTTTCAATTATAGAAGCTTGTAATTACAGGAGTATCAAAAAATAGAGCTATGTCAGTTGACCTGAATAACCCATATCCTCCAAGGTCATTTCCCTTTTTCTCTACTTTTCAATATGAACATAAATGATGCTTATTTAAAATGGCAAATAGTAGAGAAATGTATAAAGTATAATTAATAAAGTCAAGTATTTTCCTTTTGCCCTCTTCCTAGTACCAAAAATCACTGTTAATTATTTGGTTAGTATTCTATAAAATGTTTTCTATGTATATATGTGAAGATTTTTGCCTTTCTTATTTTTATAACAATAGGAAAATGCAATGCATTATATTTTAAACATTGGATTTCACAATGATCAATTGACCTTGACAATAATCCCTCCCTGCTGCACTTAGAATTACTTCATTCTATTTGCTGGACATCTAGAATTGTATGATATGGATAGAGAATGTTATACCTTATTCTTTGATTTTGCTTACCTTATTATATCCTCACTAACATTGGATATAATTAGATTAAAATAATATATTGTACAATGTATTTTATTTTGCACTTTTTAAATTACCAGAGTTTGAACTTTATCTGTGTGTGTATGTGTTTGCTTTCAGAATAAAATAAATAAGTATAGATATTAAAAATCAAATCTAATACTTGATGAAAATGAAATCCTGTGAAAAACAATTTTCTAGAAGAGGAAGGGGCTTCACAGGCATGTGGAGATGGAAATTGGTAACTCATATGTTGCTCGAACTGTTTCTGTACGTTGTTACCTATTAAGGAGAAACTGGGAAGATGATTGTTAGCCAGGTACTGGGACATAGGTTGCAACAAGCAATCTAAAAGATGCTTTAGTTTTTTGGTCTCTCCTCTAGAAGGAAAGGGAGAGAGTCTGGGAGTCCTCAAAGCTTAGTGTAGGGCTCTGAGAAGATAAGAACACTACACAGTTGTGTTGTTCTTTCCTGTGAGGGAGAAAGGGTTCAAGAATCCCCAAAGCCAGGCCTTGGATGTGCCAACCACATTAGGTGTGTGTTGCTCTCTCCTCCAGGTGCGTAAGAAAGATTTAATTAGTGCTCAAAGCTGAGTAAGGCGGTGGGTAGAGCAGCCTCTATGCTTCTCGACCCTGAATGTACATGAGTTATGCCTACTGGTAAGGAGATAACTTCTCTGGTCCCAGTAATTTCTCAGTGCCAGCTGCTCTGACCTCAACTGCCTTAAAATTCAAAATGGCGCTGAGGTCAACCTTCACCAAGGAACCAGCACTATTGCACTTTCTGAATATGCTGGGGAATGTCAAGGAGGCTAGAGATTGGAACCAGATATTTGGAGAGATTTGAAGTTACAGCTCTGTTGGACACGGAAACCTAAGTACTTAGTCCCATGGGGGAAAATGGTTCTAAACATAAGGATGGCCCAAGATGCTGAGAAAAGTAAGGTAGAACCATGCTGGCATGGGAGGGGGCTAAAAGAGACAACTCTTGAGCCGTAGGCACTTCCTACATTGTGGGACATATCCGGGGGAAGAAGTAAATCATGTAGCTAGAAACCAGAGAGGAAAAAAAGACACAACTTGTCCATGCATTTCTTTTTTTAATTAATTTTTATTGGAGTATAGTTGACTTACAATGTTGTGTAAGTTTCAGGTGTACAGCACAGTGAACCAGTTATACATATACATATGTTCATTCTTTTTCAGATTCTTTTCCCATATAGGCCATTACAGAGTACTGAGTAGAGTTCCTTGTGCTCTACAGCAGGTGCTTATTAGTTATCTAGCCATTTCTGCCACCTAATCTCTGCTGCAGGTCCACTCCTGCATTCCCAGACTCCCACCTGGGAGATAACAGCCTTGTGATTTTAATCTTTGAAAAGCTGACTAGACAGCTAGGGTTTGAGTAAACGTGTATTGAAGACAACACATGAGATTAAAAGGAGTTTGTAAATATAGTTTAATGCAGTTATTAAATAAGAATTCATAAACCTTCAAAAAAAAAAAAAAGGAGTTTGTGTTGTTTTGTTTCTTCCGTTTATGAATGTCTGGCGGAAGTTGATGTATGCCATACGCTTGTAATTCCCAACTCACAGTACCTGAGTGGGTCATCCCAACTGGGAAAATCTGCAGGTAAGGAAGTACTTTATTGGGACAAACTGTCCTGCTCTTTGCCACCAGTGAGTGCGTTAGAATATGGCACAGATGCCTCTAAATTTCAGCCAAGTGTACCTTTTTGGAGTGTTGGATGTGGCTACGAGCTATGCCTCTTTTGAAAAACTTGCTACTGGGCTCGTGTTGAAATTAAATGCTTGACCTGTAGAGACCTGGTGACTCCACAGCCTGAACATCCATTTGGGGGTGCACTCCATGGCTCATAAGGTGGAAAACAACTTAAAAAAAAAAAACAGAATAAAACAAATGTGTTGCTTGTTCAATGGACTTGGTATTGTCAACAAAAAATTAATCAGTTGATCTAAGAAAGAAATGGAAATTTTTATTGAAACCAAATTTGATAATTATAACCCAGCAAGAGCATCTCAGAAAGCTCTGAGAACTTTTCCACCTGTTAGAAGTCAAGGCACAGTTATACAGGTTTTGAGACAGAAGGCTATAGATCAAATGACATATTATTGACAGTTTACACAATGCAGATCTAAGGACCATGTGACCCCTTATAAGATCAATAAGGAATGTTATCTTTAAGGAGTTGTCTTGTTGATGCAAGGAGAATGTTGTTCTTTATGGCTGAGCATGTATTCCTGCTGATGGGGGAGCTTTGGTCGATGCATAATGCATATACACAATGCACAGTGGGGGGAGAGAGGAAGCCAAAGGGCAGAGAAAATTTTTTAGGTTTAAATTTTTCTTGACTTGCCATAAAAAATGAATTTTATTTCACAGTGTACTAAAGAATTCAGTTCTTCTATCTCAGCAGTTATTTTGTCTTTACATGAGAAAGTCATCCCAATCCCTTTGGGGGAACACTTTATCTCCCACCCCAATGCCTGACGCAAAACCAAAGTCATTGGCTGTTTGGGGGTCTTCAAGTTGAGGTTTCCCTGAAGTCATGGGTCTGTCTCAGAAATATTAGTCAAGGTGAAACTCCATAACATGTGCTGTAGCTATTCTAGTCTTTGGAACTAGTTGGATTTGTACCTAGGCGTCCTTATCAGAAACAAGTATTTAAGAAAACATGTCATACTCTGTGAGCAGTTTTATCTAAATGAGAGTTATTTCATTAGAAAGGGTGATATGAAATTTGGCCCTAACTTTAGCTGAAGTGATAAATGACAGTATCTCTACCCTTGAAGGCATTCAGGTCAGCTTCAACTCACTGGCCAGGTTTGTTCTGGAGGATAGACTTGCCCTTAGACTTCCTCCTTGTAGGTCAAGG
Organism: Balaenoptera borealis; assembly: GCF_965194805.1. NCBI lineage: Eukaryota > Metazoa > Chordata > Mammalia > Artiodactyla > Balaenopteridae > Balaenoptera > Balaenoptera borealis. The sequence goes on along the minus strand of NC_138861.1, from coordinate 4,700,454 downwards.
TGAAGTCTGTGCAAATTATTAAAATAGCTTGCTGTATTTGGATTAATGCCTTGAACCAGGTGGACAGGTTAAGCCACCTGGTTTTCTCATGTAAACTCTGAAAATTAATGGAATTTACTTCGTTCATTGAATCCAAGACCCCGGGGGACCTGGCTGAGGTCCACACTGCTGGGTGGTCTCACACTACTGCTCTGAGCTCTGCTGCTACTACAGCCTTCATAAGTGCTGTATCAGACAAACCAACTGCTCCGGCCTCTCCCCTGTTGGTAACAGTAATCAGAATGGCCCATGGGGTGGCAAATAAATGGAAGCCTTTACATAAGCCATAGCATGAGAAACAAAGGGCAGAACTTCAGGGACACCATTTTTCTGTTTCTTAATGGTCAAGGCTTTCAGAAAAAAATTCCTGACAATCTGGCTTAAAGGATGCCTTAATGGTAAGCATGCCTTGCAAGCTGGAGTCCTACAGTGAGATCTAGATTTATTTATTAAGTATAAATACAGGGCATTTTAAAAAATATATACAGGGCATTTACTTGTTGTAAACATTTATTACAGGGCATTCTCTGTACTAGTTTGTTGTGGTTATAAAGCAATTAGCAAAACAGCTTACATTTGTATTTATTTTCTATTCCATCCCTCTCTGTCCCATGTTTTTTCTCTTCAAAATCCATTCCTTTAAAGAAATAAATGTGTTGGAGAAGTGTGCATTGATAACGATTTGTTCAAATAATCTAGGGTTGAAGATGGCCTATTATTTGATCTTGGATAGCTTGGTGCGGGTGATTCCTTGACGTTTCTGTGGGATATAATAGACTAGCCTATTCAACACTCTTGAGTTTCATTCTTGCCCATCCAGCTACTGTTATGCATGGAAGAATACTACTCAGAAGCGCATGTTGAGAAATGCATGGCAGAGAAACTACTGAACTAACCCTCACTCCTAATCTGATACTTTCCTTAAGTGCTCATTTTGTTAAAAGATATGGCTATAGAGTGTTCTGGGCCTTAGGCCTCAAGTGGTGATGAATGTATAGTAGTTCCATGGTTGTAAAATGGAAATAAGCTGATAAGAAAGTTGGGCTCTAGACTGATTTCCCCTCCCCTTCAAAACAAAAACAAAAACTAAAAAAAACATTTAGAGGCCTTCCCTGATTCTCCCAGAGAGGATTCCTTTACAATAGCAAGAGGAGGATTTTCTCCCTCTCTCAAGCGGGGCGGAGTTTCTGTGTGGCAACTTTTGTGTCAGCTCTGCAATCCATGATTTTAGGCTTTGTCTCCATCTGTTTTCCACATGGCTTACCAAGGGAGGGAATGGGGTAGGAGGAACAGGCACAGTTATTGCTGGAAGCAATAATAAACGTGATATGTGGTCCAGAAACCTCATGCTTGCTTTCAAGATAAATAAATATAGATACGAAAACTCTTCATTCAGTTATTTATTCCTGCACACTAAGTTACCTGTTAATGAGAGGGTGTGTGAAACACCATCCTAAAATTCCCAAGGTCTTAACCCACTCCCTAGATTTGACTTTTTGCCCTGAGGCCTTTCTTACTTTGAGAAATTTTTGCTGCCTAGAAATGTTGGAAATGAGAAACAATTTTATTTTCCAATTGGATAAGTTATTGAAATTGGTCTTGAAAAGGAAAGCTAATACTTTATCTCATATTTCTTTTGCAATATCTTATCTTTCCCAACTAAAAGAAGCCAATTAACATTTTTAAAATTCTGCCTGTAATTCTTCTTAGATCCACAAGGTCATGGAGTAGATTTTCTATCTCCCAAGTAACCAAAGGTAACATTCTTGCAGTTGTGCCATCAAAATAGAAAGTGTCCCCTTTTCCAGTGTGCAACAGTAATTTATTCATTGTACTTTCCAGTCTCTTTCCACCATTGTCTCAAAAGTAATGCTGTATTTTTGTGAGGTTGGAATACACTTCACATGCTTAGGAGAAGCTTTAATTTCCTCTCATGTTTTGAATGATTTGTTCTCACCCTTCACCTATTTTTCTGTTTTCATTGTTTCCTCACTGATTTGTGGGAGTTGAGTTTCCGTTTATATAATTACCTTATATTTGTTCTTCAGAAAATAGCTTTAAAAAAAAAAAAAAAGACAAATATTACCCACAGGTTCAGTAGAAAAGCCAGCCAATAATATTGGTTATTTGCTTAATTGGAAAGTTGACATTTAAACAAAATTATGAACATCTAGAATTTGTATTTTATAACACAAAAATAGATGTGTTAAATAGCTATATCTTTTAAATTTAACAATTAAGAATATATCTAGCTGTACAGGTTACAGAATTTCAAAACTGAGTTTGTCATATGAGAAAGAATATCTACTTTTTGTTTTGGTGAGGACTTAGAGTTGCAAATCTAGTATTGGAACTCAAAGTGATGACTATCCTAGATACCTTCTGATTCAGTAAGTTCAGCTAGCTAATATCTATATTTAATTGTTCAGAATTTCTCATGCTTCTTTGTAGCATATTAGCCAATATTTAAATTCCTTTAGAACTCCAAGGAATATTTTAACACCTTTACTGATGTAATCGATAACCAAAATCTGCACATATTTAATGTATATGATTTGATGAGTTTGGACATGTGTACACAGCCCTGATACCATCACCACAATGCAGACAATTAACATAGCCATCACCATCAAAAGTTCCTGTTCCCCTTTGTTTTTTATCTGTGTGTGTGCGGCGGGGGGTGTTTAAAAGTACATAACATGAGATCTACCCTAATAACTAATTTTTAAGTGTACAGTACCATACTGTTAACTTTAAGTAATGTGTTGTGTAGCAGATCTCTAGAATGTACTCATCTAGCAAAACTGAAACTTGTACCCATTGAACAACAAATCCCCATTTTCCCCACTCCCAGCCACTGGCAACCAACATTCCATTCTCTGCGTCCATGGAACTTCGAGAAATATAGATGTATAACTACAAGGTGTCTGTAACTTAAAATCAAAGTAACCACATGTAGCAAATACATAAATAGGTAAAGTGAAACGTCGTTATGCCAGACGTGGACACAGTCAATTAAAGGCATAGACTCATTCTAAAAGAGAGATTAAATGAGCTCTCAAATACTGCAATGAGTTGTAAAGCAAACAGGTTTAGGTATACCTTCTATACAATAAGGAATATACTGCTTGTCCCGAAGCAATCTTTATTAGCCTTACCCACAAGCAAAAATATACTCTCATCTCTTAATGTGCTGGAAAGGAAAATATTTAAGCTTCCTGCTATTTTCCTGAAAGTTTCAACATAGTAATTAATTTAGTATTATCAAGCTTTTGCAATCTATACCATTATTATCTACAATGTTTTATTTTGTTTTTAAATAAAGATATTTATAGAAATGCTATACACATATAAACAAAAGTAAAACATAATGTCTTCTTAATCTTATTTCTACATTGCACTCATTAAGAGACCACTTATCATTAAAATAAAATAATCTTTAAATATTTACACCTGATTAATTATTTGCTCTTCCTTTCTTAGAGTTCAGATTTGATATTCCTTAAATACAAATGATAAACTTCTAAATCAAAGATGCAGGGGAAAAAAGGAGAAATTAAATGCCACTTATGATTAAAAATCTTAGAAGGACTTCCCTGGTGGTCCAGTGGTTAAGACTCTGCGCTCCCAATGCAGGGGGGGCCCAGGTTCGATCCCTGGTCAGGGAACTAGGTCCCGCATGCCACAACTAAAGATCCCACAAATGGCAACAAAGATCCCACATGCCACAACTAAGACCCGGTGCAGCCAAATAAATAAATAAATAGTTTAAAAAATAAATAAATAAAAATCTTAGAAAGCTAGGAAAAGAGGGAATTTCCTTGTATTAGTTATCTCTTGCTGCCTTATAAATTTCTCCCAAGTGTCCAGCTTGAAACAACAAACATTCATTTTCTCACATAATTTATAAGGGTCAGGAATCTGGAAGAAGGTTTACTGGGTGGTTTGGTTTAGGGTCTCTCCTAAGGTTGTGGTCATGCTGTAAGCCCAGTACCACAGCCATCTCAAGGCTTCACCACAGCGGGAGGATCCTCTTCAGTGTTACTCAGGTGGGTTTGGGCAGGTCTTAATTCCTTTCTGGCTGTTGGCTGGAGGCCTCAGTTTCTCGACATATGGATCTCTCCATAAAGCATATCACAGCATGGCAGCTGGCCTCCTCTGGAACAAGTAATCCATTAGAGAGCAAAAACCATATTTTACAGCCTGGTCTCCAAGTCCCTTCTGCCATATTGTATTAATTAGAAGTGAGTCAACAAGCCCAACCCACACGCAAAGAAAGAGAAGTACTCAAAAGCTAAACATGTGGGGATAATTCAGTTTCAACTTGGAGGCAAGTAAACACATCTTTAAGTGTATAAAGACAAATAGAGCAAAATCACATTCAGTGATGAATTAGTGGAGTTTTGTCTCTGTGATGGTTAACTTTAGTGTCAAGTTGACTGGGCTAAGGGATACCCAAATAGCTGGTGAAATAGTATTTCTTGGTGTGTCTGTGAGGGTGTCTCCAGAAGAGTTTAGGATTTGAATCAATAGACTAAGTAAAGAAGATCTCCCTCACCAATGCTGAAGGGCATCATCCAATTGGCTGGGGCCTGAATAGAACAAAAATGTGGAAGAAAGGCAAATTTGCTCTGTCTGCTTGAGCTGTTTTGCCCTTGACTTCAGAGCTCCTGGTTCTCAAGCCTTCAGACTCAGACTGGGACTCACACCGTTGACCTTCAGACTCAGACTGAATTACTCCACTGGCTTTCCTGGTCCTCCAGCTTACAGATGGCAAATCCTGGGGTTTCTCATACTCTATAGACACATGAGCCAATTCCTATTCTAAATCCTCTATCTATCTATCTATCATCTATCTATCTATGCATATATGCTACTGGTTCTGGTTCTCTTGAGTACTTCAACTAAAACACCCCCTGGCATCAAGACTGGAACCGTAATGCCCCTAACCATCACTTCTGCCCAATATTTTACTGGAAGTTTTAATCAGTGCAATAGAGAAAAATAAAATAAACAAAAGTAAACATCATAATGATTAGAAAGAACATAATAAAACTGTCATACCTAAGTAGCACAAATAAATCTTTTAAAATAACATTAAAGTACATACAAATCTAGAAACAAAACTTTTAAAAGATGTCTGTGATCCCTAAACTAAAACAATCTTTTATATATAATTATTTCCACATTGATTTACCTGTTCTATGCAGTCCCAGCCAAACTATCAGAAGAAGTTTATTCCTTTAAAAATCGACAAGCTGTTTCTATTATTTAATATATGGAAGTACAGATAAATTTAAAGAAGACAAATATGACCGGAATGCTAGTCTAATTATATCAGGACTTATTTAGCAATGTAAATTAAACAGTATGGTATTTGTACAAGGATAGAGAATAGATCAAGCTCCAAAATAGTCTACACACAGACATTTTACCTGATTGATTATAAAGGTGGTGCTGAATTACAGTAGAGTTTTCTGGGTCAGTTCGATGTTCACTTGAAAACAAATTAAAAAGCAAAAATCTTGACCAGTACCTCACAACAAAAGACATGTGCAAGCTGTTCACAGCAGAATTATTTTTAATAATGAACAACATAAAACACATATCCCTGAATCATAGAATGAATCAGTACATTGAAATCTATTAATAAACTAGAATGTTACACATAGAAAAAAATACTAATAAAATACAACTATATGTGAGACTGACTCTCACAAAAATATACTGAGCAAAAGAAGTCAGAAGAAAGCATATATCTTATTGGATTCCACTTGCATAAAGTTCAAAAATAGACAAAATTAATCTGTGGTGTTACAAATAGTACTGATGTTATCCTTGGCACAGGGGTGGAGAATGGAAAGGGACTCAAGGTGGGCTTCTGTATTTCAAGTAATTTTTGTTTGACTTAGTTTAAAAAAATCCTAAAAAAAAATCCTAGATGCTTATTACAAGGCATATTCACTCTATAGTTTGGATTTATACATGTTTACATATGGGTATTATTCTTCAATAAAATTGGCAAAATAAGCTTCTTTTGTAAAGGCTGGAAATGGAAAAATTGTTAATACATAGAGATTCATATAATTTAAAGTTCTTATCTTTTGAAGCAGTTTGAATTTTTAGTTTATATTTTATATCAGAACTTTTGCTAATAACTATAACTTAAGAAAGTCTAAAATATTCATGGAGTTTTATTGCTCATGTCATCAGGTAAAGTCAATAAATATGAGTAATTGTGCAGTAAATGTGTCATTATGCAGCTTTGAATGAGCAAAGAAACAATCCTGAAATAATTAAAAAGGGGCAACTCCCTGTCACATTCTTAGTGTTCTTCAGTTTTTTAATGTCATAAAGATCTGCAGGCATTTTATAAATTAATTATATAATATATAAGGTATTTAGTTTGGGGATTTGGCTATTAGAAATTGGGTTCAGCTAGCAGAAGAACATGTTTAAGTAAAGCCAGTGCTAGAAAACTAAAGATACAAAACCAACTATCAAACCTACTTGCACATAATGGAAGGAAGTATAGTATTGGGAAATAATGGTGATTATGGAAAGAAGTATACTATTTGGAAATAATTAGGTTTAGCAAAAGATAGTGGGAGATTATTTGGTGGAACATAGTAAAAAAAGAGGCACAAAAACCCAGGCAAATAAGTATTCAGTAATTGTATTTGGTGAACAGTTCTACTTCTTAAGAGGAAAGGTGGGAGTTACAGGCAAGAAAGCACTTATAGATGAGAATAAAATGAAAACTAACAGTAACAGGAGCAATAGAAAAGTTCAACTGAAACAAAGTCTAGAGAGCAAATAATTGCCTTATTTAAAAAGAGAAAAAAACAATCATTAGGTTGGTGCCATATCTTGAGAAGTGGTGTATCCTAGATATGACAGTCATGTGGCCCTAACAGTGGACATTAGAGGGATGTAGGTCCAGGGTTGGGGTGGTGCACAGAGATTCAGCTGGGTCATGATATTGGCTTGGGATAACCCCTTGACCAGATGCATTACTCATTTGACAACACAGTGTTCTCTTTGCCCAAATGGGATGTGCCATGCACAGAGATTAGTTAGTTTACTCTGAAATCTTTTCAAATGACCTTATTTATATCAGAATTGCCTTAATACTAGTTTATAAACATGATTGACTACCTCTGAGTGCTTTTGTGAAGTTATTACATTTTATCTTGCAGCATTAACAAGTTGTTAATGATGTTCAACAATTTGCTGTTATTTTAAAGAGCTGAGCATCTTTTGAGAAAAACTATGTTTGGGGCTTTTCATATTCATAAGTATAGCATTAATAACTAGCCTGTATGTTGAATTAATACTTTTCATCTTTACCTTGAGAATAATGTCTTTGCCAAAATTTCATGGTAGACATATGTTAAGAATAATTTCAATTAAAATTTAGTTTTTTTGTTCAATTATACTGGCCAAAGAAACAAAGTAGTATTGTTAATAATTGCAGTAAATCTGAATATTTTCCTTAGTGAGCTTGACTTCAAATGTAGTAGCAGAGTAAGCTACATTCCTTATCCTATAGCCCAAGGCAAATCTTAGCTCACCTGACTGATCTTAAGAGTAAATCAGTATATCTGCTTACAAGCAACACTGCCAGAACATTGATCTGATAATAAATAACGTAGCTTGTGCTTGAAGGCCATGGAAGTTTCCTTTTGCAACATCTTAAAGTACAATTTTCTTAGTCTCCTAGGAAACGTGATGGGCAAATTGCTCAAGTGAAAAAATAGTTAAAATGGAGGTAAAATAGAACAGATATTTCACACAATTTAGCAATGTCTTCTTTAATTCAAGACCTGAGAATACTTTTACATGATATGTGTAATCAGTCATTTTTCTGAGTTATAACTATCATAATAGTACAAGCTACTCCCTAAAATATAAACATATTATGTGTTTAAAAGTTAAAAACAGGGCTTCCCAGGTGGCGCAGTGGTTGAGAATCTGCCTGCCAGTGCAGGGGACACGGGTTCGAGCCCTGGTCTGGGAAGATCCCACATGCCGTGGAGCAACTAGGCCCGTGAGCCACAACTACTGAGCCTGCGCATCTGGAGCCTGTGCTCCGCAACAAGAGAGGCCGTGATAGTGAGAGGCCCGCGCACCGCAATGAAGAGTGGCCCCCGCTTGCCGCAACTAGAGAAAGCCCTCGCACAGAAAGGAAGACCCAACACAGCCAAAAAATTCAGAAATAAATTAAAACAAACAAACAAACAAACAAACAAAAAAAGTTAAAAACAAGGAACAATAATAGAGCTCCCTTATTGAGCATATACAGTGTAGGCTTGAAATACAATAACTTTTGAATTCTTGCATGGTAAGCAGAATTCTAAGATAACCACCAATGACTCCAGCTCTTGTATAATCTCCTCCCCCACCATGGGAATGGAACCTATGCATATGATGGATATTGTAATAGTCAAGAACAAATCTGACGCCATATTGGATCTGTTTCTTTTACTTTTACTTTTGTATGCTTTGATTTTGCTACAAGTTAAGAGTGTTGCCTATAGCTTGAAATATACAGGGTAGCCCATTCTCAAGGCTCTGACCTTTAAAGGTATAACACTTTTCCATTCATACAGAGGTAAAAAGTTGCAGAACAGAGAATAACATTTGTCTTATTGGAGGTTTACAGAAGCATTGTGATCAGACCTATGTAGACAGCTGCAAGAACAAAAGATTCCAACACCAAGGAGTTTGCAACAAACAACCACACCCCCTCCCTTTTTAGTATAAAAGAAGCCTGAACTCTAACTTGGGGAAGATGGTTCTTTGGGACACTAGTCCACCATCTTCTCAGTCTGTTGGATTTCTGAATAAAGTCTCTATTCCTTGTCCCAACAGCTTGTGTCTCCATTTATTGGCTTGTTTGGTGAGCAGTATGAGCTTGGACTCAGAAACAATATTTCTCTCACGATTATGTGACATGGTAAAATGTATTTTGTAGAAGTAGTTGAGGTCCCTAATCACTTGAATCCAAGTTAATACAAAGAGAGATTACGCTGAGTGAGCAAGACCTGTTTGAGTCCTTAAAAGAGACAAACAGTAACACACACTCTACCCCTGAACCAGCTGAAAGCAAACAGCCCTGTAAGCGCCTCTGGAGTGGGCCTTGCAGCTAGGAGCTATGGGTCACTTCTAGGAGGTAAGAGTGGACCCCAGCTGACAGCCAGCAAGAAGAGAGACACCTCAGTCCTACAACCACAAGGAACCAGATTCTACCAACAGCCTGAATGACAAGAGGGACCAGAGATTCAGATGAAAATCTCAGATTTTGGAAACTTCTTGGTTTCAGTTTTGTGAGAAATGAGCAGAGAGCCCATTCTGATCCACACAAACTGTGAGGTAACAAACTTGTGCTGCTTCAAGACACTGAGAGGTAATTTATTACACACCAATAGAAAACTAATATATCTCACAGCAGCTTTACAATGTGGGTATTATTATCCTCATTTAGACAATAAGAAAATGGAGGTTCAAAGAGGTTATGTGGTGAAAGAGATGGGATTAGAAAAAGCTCTATTTTAGATACATACATACATACCTGTACTCCCTCCACAGCCGCATTATTGCCTAAATAACACAAAATTTTATTACACTCAAATGTGAATCAGAGACTTGTGAAATATGGCAGTGGCTGATCTTTTTACTGACTCCATACATTTTCTTTTTCCAGAATGTGCTATAGTTGGTTTCTACAGTTTGTACAAGTATGTGGCTTCTTTCACTTAGTAATATGGTTTTAAGATTTCTCCATGTCTTTTCACAGATTGATAGCTCATTTCTTTTTAGTGCTGAATGAAATTCCATTGTCTGGATGTATCACAGTTTATTTATCCATTTTCCTACTGAAGAACATCTAGGTTGTTTCCAAGTTTTGGCAGTTATGAATAAATCTGCTATAAACATCCATCTGCAGGTTTTTCTGTTGACATATGTTTCAGTACTTTGGGTACATAAATACCTAATAGCATGTTTGCCAGATCATATAGTAAGAGTATGTTTAGTTTTGTAAGAAACTACTAAACTGTCTTCCAAGGTGGCTGTACTATTTTTCATCCCCACCAAGAATATATGAGAATTCCTGTTGCTCCACATCCTTACTACATGTGCTGTTGTCAGTGTTCCAGATTTTGGCCATTCTAATCATGTGTAGTGGTATCTCATTGTTGTTTTAATTTGCATTTTTCTAATGACATATGATATCATGTTACCTACTCCTCTTTTTATATGCTTATTTCCCATCTACATCTTCTTTAAGGTCTTTGGCCCATTTTTTAATTGGGTTCTTTGTTTCCTTATTGTTGAGTTTTAAGTGTTTTTATATATTTTGGAAAACAATCCTTTATCAGATGTGTGTTTTAAAAATATTTTCTATCAGGCTGTGGCCTGTCTTTTCATTCTCTTGATATTATTTTTCACAGAGCAGAAACTTTCAATTTTAATGAAGTCCAGCTTATCAATTATTTCTATCATGGACTGTATTTTTGGTGTTATATCTAAAAAGGCATCACCATACCCAAGCTCATCTAGGTTTTCTCCTATGTTATCTTCTAGGAGTTTTATAGTTTTGCATTTTACACTTAGGCCAACGACTCATTTTGAGTTAATTTTTCTGAAAGATGCAAGATCTGTGTTTAGATTCTTTTTCTTTTCCTTCTTTTTTTTTTTTTTCTTTTTTGCATGTGACTGTCTAGTTGTTGCAGCACTATTTGTTGAAGAGACTATTTTTGCACTATTTGTTGAAGAGACTATTTTTGCTCCATGGTATTGCCTTTGCTCCTTTGTCCAAGATCAGTTGTCTACATTTATGTGGGTCGATTTCTGGGCTTTTGATTCTATTCCATTGATCTATTTGTCTGTTCTTTCACCTATACCACACTATCTTCCTTATTGTAGCTGTATAGTAAATCTTGAATTCAGGTAGCATCAGTCCTCCAACTTTGTTCTTTTCCTTCAATATTGTATTGGTTGTTCTGGGTCTTTCACCTCTTCATGTAACCTTAGATTCAGTTTGTTGACATCCATAAAATAACTTGCTGAGATTTTGATTAGGATTGCATTGAATCTATAGATCAACTTGGGAAGACTGACATCTTGACAATATTGAGAGTTACTTTTTGTACAGAATGCAAGAGAAAATTTTCAATTATAAGGTGATATTTGAATAGAAATGTGAAAAACTTAAAGACAGATAGATTTTAAAAATAGGATTTCTAGTAAAGTCTGAATACAAGGATGTGGGAAAAAAATGTGTCATGCTTATAGAACTTCAAAGAATTCAGTGTGGTTGTAACCCAGTGAACAATTGCAAGGGAAACAGAAACTGAGGTCAGAGAAGTAATGAAGGTCCACACACTTTGGATTTGAAGGGCATTTTAAGGACACTGGTATTTACCTTGAAAGAAAGGAGATTTGACCACAGAGGTGACATTATTTGCTTAAAATTGTAAAGTTTCATTCTTGCTTTTGTGTTACAAATCGATTGGCAGAAATAGAAGGAAGCATTCAGGGGAAGGAGCTAAATTAGGAAGCTATTGTTGTAATCCAAGCAGGAAATGATGGTGGTTTGGACAAAGCTAATAGAGGAGTAATGGGTGAAAATGCTTTAGCCTCTAGGGATGTTTTGAAGGGAGCATCAACAATAGACAGATAGAATGTGAGACATGAGAGAAAGATGAATCTTGCTTGGTTCCCAGTTGCTTGCCCTGAGTAACTGAAAGGGTGAAGTATCTCTTTTCTGAAGTATGTTAGAATGTGGAGAAGCATGTTTGGAGGTAGAAATTATTTTAAAAATATATTTCAGGGACATTTATTGTGTTTGAGATACAGGACATCAAAATGGAGATATTTAATCAAAATACCTGTCAAGGAGGCAGGTATACACACATCTGAAGTTCAAGGGGGAGGTAGATATAATTTGTGAGTCATTGGTACAAAGAGGATATTTAAAGCCAAAGATTCCAAAGGTGTGAATGAGGAGATAGAAGAGAATATCTGGGGTCCGAGTCCTGAGATGTCAAAGTGATGAAGCAAAGTCAGAAAAGAAAATTGAGAAGGAGCAGCAATTGTGGTGGGGGAAATAGTAGTAGTTTTCCAAAAGCCATGAGAAGTCTCATCTTGATTAATCAATATTCACTGACAACTGCCAGACTAGTGGAGCAGGGCCTCAGAGACTTAGGGGTGGAGAGTAAGAATAAGGGGAGAATTGAGCATAAGTAAAAACAAGGAACTATGTTTTCTTAAAACAAATTCATTTCTGCATTACAGCTGGGGTGTGTCTCGACACTTACCAGCACTCTCATCTTTGTTCTTTACATTTAAAAAATACAATCTTATTTTCTATTATTTATAATGCTGAATTTTGAAGACCCTATTTACAAGCATTGTTGACTAAATTCTGTCACAATTTAGTGATTCAGCTCTTCTGTCTGGCTTCCTCCATGTGTTACGACTTTGAGGCTTAGCATTCTACTTACCTCTCTGGTTTGAATGAAAAGATATGGAAATTTGCATTGGGTTTTTTTGTTTGATGAATTATCTGAGCATGAAGTGAAGGTTATGTGCAAGTCTAAATAATGAGATCTTTTCATCTTACACTCCTCATTTGACCACTGATACTTCAGAAGTAAAGTTAAATGATGATAATAACAAAAATAGTGATATACATGCAGTTGCACAAAATGCCTGATTTAAGCCATAGAACACATATTTATATCTGTACTCTAATCAAATACAAAGTTATGTAATTTTTGAAGAAAACACATGAACTCAAATATTAAAAAACTTATCTGAACTTACAGTAGGCAAGCTTAAGTAGGTATCTAAAGCAATACCTTTACATTTTACTGTGAGACATGATATTGGATTTTAAAATATGGTTTTTTCACGTTCTAACATGAAAAAAAAATTAGTGTAGAATTGACCTAGGAATTAGAAATTCCAAATAAGCCTTAAATATGCAACAAGTTTATGCTGTAATACTAAATAATGCACTTAATCTATTTCAGAAAGAATTGAGCAAAAGCAGATATCATGAGTTACATCTTTGCCAGTACCTGAAGGTATGACTCTATGTATATATGCATGAGTAAAACATTTGATATTTTAAATATACAACAGTTCATAAATAGTCTTATGAATTAAAAACTGAAATCCTAGGTACTTCACAAGTCATGCAATTAGAAACAGCAAAACATGTTAAATTTAAGATCCTTAAAAAATGTACAAATGTATGTAGAAGCATAAATTAAGACATAGCATGGTAGCACGCCTTGAGTTTGGGGAGCTCCGTGCCTCGTTTCGAGTGAGTTAGTCGTTTTAGTCATGTATTTTCTTGATATTATCTGAATGAGCTCACCTCATCAAGTGCCTCAACTTAGTAGGTTTCTATCATGACAATTAAACCTCTGATTCACTACAGTGAGCTGTACTTCTCAGGCAAAGAGAACTGGTCTGCTGTATCATTTTCCTTGGGAGAGACCTCTATTTTCTCTCAGGCACCACCATCATCCTTGCCCGTGAAATTCTGAAAAAACTTTTGGTTATGGGAAACTTCAGACATGTACAAAGTAAACCACATAGTGTAATAAGACCTCATGTACCCATCTCATAGCTTTAATAACTCAGTACTCTTGAATCGTCAATACTTACCCCAATTCAAAGCTCCCCTACTTAATTATGACTATTTTATAGTATTTTTTGAGATAAAATCAATGTGCATTGAATTTCACATATCTAGATTGCATAAATTTGACAAATTAATATACTTATCTATCCTAAAGCCCTGGCTAGCTATAGAACGTTTCTAATACTCCAGAAATTTCCCTTGTGGCCCGAACTGGTCCATCCCTCCCCACAGAGGCAACTACTTGTCTGATTATTTTCACTATGGATCAGTTTGCCAGTTTAAGAATGTAATAGAAATTGAATCACACAACTCTTTGTTTTTCTAGCTCCTCTCACCCAGCTGCCTATGAGAATCATTCCTGTTCTTGCAGGTAGCAGTACCCGCATATATATACCAGGATTTGTGCATCCATTCCCCTGTTCATGGATTGTTTGAAGTTGTGGTCTATTAGAAATAAAGATCCTATGAACATTCTTGCATGAATTTTTAAATAGAAATATGTTTTTATTCCTCTTGGATTAGAATACCTAAAGGTGGAACATCTTGCTCAAACGATAAGTTGATGATTACAGCTAAAAAAACAATTCCAAAACCTTTTACAAAGTGGTTTTATCATTTTTTATTCCTATCAGCCATATATGATATTTTTGTTAGTTCCATATCTTAACCAAGATTGTGTGTTCGTCAGTTTTTATTTAAATAGCTTTATTGAGATGTAATATACATACCAAGAAATTCACCCATTTAAAGCGTTCAATTCCACTGTTTTCGGTATGTCTGCAGAGTTGTGCGTAACAAGGAGAAAGACTGCATTTTGGATGTTTGACCTGAAAGGTTTCAAACACGACCCCTTCTCCCCCGTGCCTTTCTCTTCTGTCCCACATTTGGTCCAGGCAATAAGACAGCCCACACTTCCCTCCCTTGGCACTGGTTTAAAGTTCAAGCCACAAAAACCCTGGCCCATCTCCCAGCCACAGTAAAAGCCAAAGCCACTTGTCTCTCTCGCTTGCGTCATCTGGACCGGCTCGTGCCAGCTGCTTTCCCTGGGAGCCCCGTCATGAGAATAATGGATCTTTTCATATCCTCCTGGTGTGTGTGGCATAATCAGTCTCAAGATACTAACTTGTGTAAGGGATTGGTCCCAACATCCATGGCGAAGCTAAAAAAACATTGTGCAACCACATAGTTTAGTTCTGAAACATTTTTGTCACCTCAGAAAGAAGTCTCGTAGTCAGCACTCACTCCTAATCATCTCCCGTTCTCCACCCCGCAGCCTGAGACAAGCACTAATGTACCCTCTGTCCCTAGATCTGCCTGTTCTACACAACCCATACAAATGCAATCATGCAATACGTGGGCCTTTGCGGCCTCTTTCACTTTCCTTAATATTTGTGAAGTTCATCTGTGTCGTAGCATGCATCAGTACTTCACACTTTTCCATTGCCAAATAATGTAACATTTTGTTTAATGACTCATCAGTTGATGGACATTTGAGTTCTGGGTGGTTGTTTTTTCCAGTTTTTGGCTTCAGTGAATAATGGGATGAGCCTTCATTTGCAAGCCTATTTGTGGAGATATGTTTTCATTTCTCTTGCATACTCTTGGGAGTAGAATTTCTAGTCATGTGGTAACTTTGTGTTTCACATTTTGAGGAACTTCCAACACATTTTCCAGATTAGTTGCACTATTTTACATTCCAAACAGCGATATATGAGGGTTCCAATTGCTCCACAGTTTTGCCAACACTTGTGTTTTTGATCAACTCAGTTCTTAACAACTGCTTTATCTATTTGCTTCTAAGATTTTTTTTTCATAAACTGTCTCTAAAACACATTTCATTTGTTTATGTATGTTTTTATTTCTCTTGCGGCAGTAGAAGGGGCAGAAGGATTACTTAATTGTATTTGTACATTTAATAAGGCCACATAGAGTCTGTTACCCTCTGTTAGGGACTAACAGAGCTGCAGGTGAGGGTAAGGAGACCCTAAAAGCCACCCCACAATGAAAATAATACCAGATGTGAAGAAAGAATAAAGAAAGAAGAGATTAAGGACACATATATTATTGAAGTACAACATAGTGATTCAATATTTTTATAAATTCTATGACATTTAAGGTTATTACAAAATAATGGCTATTTTTCCCTGTGCTGTACAATATATCCTTATTGCTTATTTATTTAATACATAGTAGTTTGTGTCTCTTAATCCCATATTCCTATCTCACCCATTCCTCCTTTCCTGTGGGAGATATATATATGGTATATATATATACACAATGGAATATTACTCATCCATAAAAAGAATAAAATTCTGCCATATGTAACAATGTGGATGCACCTAGAGAGTCTTGTGATTAGCAAAATAAGTCAGACAGGGAACAAAAGTTTCAATCACTAAAAAATTTTAAGGGTAGTAAGAAAAAAATCAGGTTAAAAATCATAGTAATAAGAAGAAACATCTCAGTTCTCTTTTAATAAATTAAGTAAGCAAAGTGAAAGATTACATTATTGCCACTTTCCATTTAATATCAAAGTCATTCTGAATTACCAATGTCAAAATAGATATTCTTGAACCAAAGGGAGAGAAAAGACAACTATTGGTCTTTAACAGCCCTTGGCAAAGACAAAGAATACTATTAGGTGGATCTCTAAAACTAATTTTCCTTCTAAGAAATAAAGCAGTAAAGCAAAATTATAATACAGAATAATCCCAGTGATATCATTACTGAAGCAAAATCCCTAAAGTAGATCACCGGCAATCCAATGGCTATTAGGCTCTCTCTAATATCTAAAATGCTTCTAATAGATAGCTTAGGATATTTCAATAAAGCCACAAATATCCACGAATTTCCAGTGAGAAGAGTTCATGAACTTGTATAAACAAATCTCCCAGATTCTTTGTTTCACATTTTAACCCAGATGTTTTATACTGTATATACATACTAGACACAATAGAGAAAAAAAATGCATTCTGCCTTATACTATAAGCTTTAAGAAATCAAGTTGTGCCCATATATGAATACTTCATGACATTTATCACACTATCAGAAATAAACAATAAAATTAATACAAGCCTCCATGGGATAGCAAGTCAGTTAAGTGTTAAAGTATTTACAAAAGTAAAAATCATTTGAAATATAAATATATTATTTTTTATTTTTAGGTATGCTTGGATATTAAATTTTTTTTCTCTTCTCCAGTGCACTTAACTTTATTCCAGGGAGTGCCTTAGAATCCAAGCAGATTTTTATTCAATAACCTGACTTATGAATGAGTGCCCGAGTTTTAAATTACAAAAAAGTCAATTGTTAGATTTAATACATTTATTACAGTACTTTAGTGATTCTTTAAGAAAAATACTGTGATAAATCATCGTCAAGGAGATATTGTTCATCATTCATATGATGAGACATTAACATGATTTATTTAAAAATATTCATAGAAAATGAATACCACCACATTTAACTTTGAATTCAACTATTTATTTTGTTTTTTTCCACAATGGATGACATCTGTTTACCCAAGAGCAGTGATAAGATATTTTAAATTAAAATTATATATATGCATATATAGCCATGCTTGATTTATATATAAACACATTCAATTCACAACAGAAACAGCTTTTTTCCTTTCATTTTTGTCATGATGAAGTTGTGAATAAAATCTGATGGATACTACAACAATACAGTTCACTTCAAAGGGTACCAAATATTCTTTGTTCAAATAAGCAATGATCAAAGTCTAAGCTTGTTTTAAAAATCCATGAAAATATTATATTCAAGTGTTTTCTTTTTATTTCTCCTTGAGTTGGTCCTTTGATGATTCATTTTACTAAAAGAAAAAGGAAGAAAACCCATGTAACATAGGGAATAAAGCTATAGAAACATCATACAGGTGATATTTCATTACAGGTGGATTTATCCTGACACTGAAAAATCAGCATTTTGAAGTGAAAGTCATCAGTGACCTAAGGCATGTATTCTCTTCAGATGTCACAGTTGCTCATTTTTGTTAGTCAAGAAATTCACTTTTTATGATTGAATTTTACTGCTGTTTAGATGCTTGTTTGATTGGAGAACATCTTAAATTTAACTGAACATATCAGTGCTAAAGCAGTCAGAAAAGATTGAGTTTATTCCTACATGGAATGGCAAATATCATATCAAAGTGCAGACCACAGCTTTCAGCACCTATCAACTCACAAAATTATCAAAAACCAGAATGATCCCAAAATGTCTTTGCTAATGTTATATCACATTTCTGTGTCATCAGCAAATCAAATTCTGTTAATAGATAGCATTCACTGGTATACTGTTATGAAGCCTGCCCACATTGGATTTATAAAATCCTTTATCCAATTCAAGTTTTTTTTCTTGCTATCAAAACACCATCTTGTCATCCACCCTAAAAGAGAAATACGCATCTTCAATGGTACGGTATATATTGCCCAGTAAAGAATAATCCTCGCAACTAAAATAGAGACAGGGGAACTATCTGTAACATCTTAAAAGACAGAGTGCTCAAACAGAGATGTTCCCAGTGCTATATTTGACTTATGCTCTCCTCATGATAGAAGCAATGTATATGGCTTTGCTATTTATTATTTGGGGGAGTAAGAGAATCACAAATCTTATCTACCCAGTTTCTTAGAACAAATGGGAAAATATTAACCTTCTGTGAGGTGATGGAATTCTATGAAATAATATCTTACTTCTATCTTTCCACCTACCACTCTCCTTTTTCTGAGCCCAAGCACATTATGTACAATAGTATGCATTACACAAACCAGCACTAATAATGCTAGCTCCCATTTACAAAGCAGCTTGTCTGTGCCAGCACAGTGGAGTGGATTACTTGTGTATGTTGTGGAGGAAACGAGAACAAATGCTGAATTTCGTAATTTGTCTCCTACAAGAATTCAGATAGCATCAATCCTGTTCTTTGGATCAGAGGATTCTTAATTCTGTTCTGTGATGCTTTCAGTTTCCATGGAAGAGTCTTCCAGCCCCTGAGGGGGTTTGTGAAATATGTAGAAACCCAAGCAGGCTGGGTAGCAGGTAGCCCACTGTTTTCACTTTATGTAAAACAAACTTATTTTTAACTCTTTCATATATAAATGAGTCTTGTTGAGAGTTGTTCACAGTAAAATGCTAATATTGTTTCCTTGAAAAGAAAAACAAGATGATTAGATAAGAGTAAGGATACAGAAAGAGATGCTGGAAATTCAATGGAAGAAGAGAAGTCTATTTAAGTGAGCGAGTGAGTGGACTACAGCACAGCATGAGAGCAGAGCATCACCAGGGTTCCACTGAGGGAAGTGCTTGCAAACTTAGCATCCCCCTAGCAAGCTGTTGTTGGCTGTGTGCATTTCTCCAGGTATATTCGGCCGTGCGGGCACAGGTTAGTCAGAGCATCGGATTTGATTTGGAGCTGGCATTTCTGCAAGCGAGTCCAATGGACCGAGAAAGGAGCAAAGAAGTTTAAGAGTAGCAAGGAAGTGACTGTAATATAAGATCATGGAATCTAATGTGAGTAATTAGGAAGATGACAATTTGAGGTGGTGGAAGCAGTCAAGTGAGATAAGATCAGTAAGGTACATATAACAATGGGATCCAAGAATTGTCAGAATACTGAGAGTGACCTGCAAAGCTAAGAAATGGAAGTAGAAGAGTGAAGTAGGGTAATGCAGAGGTTTCCGTTATTTCCAGTGATGAAGGGCGGGAATGGCTGAGATAGATTGGAGGAGAAGTCACTGAAAGACAAGAAGGGAGGGAATTATCCATTAGGCCATTAAAATCATGTTAATATCATCACCAATTATGACAGGAATAATGTTACCAAGAATGGCAGTGAGAGAGGTGTTGAAATGTTAAAGAACAAGAGTGAGTCATTAGTAGAAGATGGCACCAAAGAAAGACAGTGTCGGTATAATTTAATGAAAAGAGCGTTAGATCTGAGTGTTAGGAAGTTGGTAGGAGAATTATCTGGAACTGGAAATGAGAAACGAGGAGGAAACGGATCGCTCCTCTAGCCACCGCGTGACAGGACCACAGAGAAAGCAGAATCTTCCCAGGAAAAACGGGTTTCGTGTTGAGTAACAAAGTGAAGGAACAATTGCAGAAGATAAAGGTTTTATTGTTGATGGACTGTGAATTGCAGGGACACAGAACATTTTAGTGTTTGGAAATGAATAAGAGCTGGGGCCGGTTAGAAATAGACAAAGTGTTTGGGAATGAAAATCTAAGGAGTGAGAGGTGACCTGGGACTCTTGGGTTTATTTTTATTGATGTAAACTAGGATAATGGGCATAATAGAATCATTTCTGATAGCACAAGGAATTAAATGGTGTGAGGATGTGAATAAGAGGAGAGGGGAGGAGGGGTATATACTATTAAAACAACTATTTCTAAAAATCGTATTAAATAGAAATGGTACAAGATGAAATGTAAAATTAATTATCCTCACCTCTCATATGTAACCACTGAGAGCAGTTTCTTGTGTATCCATCCAGGAATTTCTATGCATATACAAAATATATTAAGTTAGACAAAGAGCCATGTAATTCATGTATATTTAAATGTATGCCTGCAAGTATACTTATACAGAAAAAAAATCACACTACGTATTCTGTTCTTTTATCTCACTCAGTATTTTATCTTGGCAATTTTTCTTCAATAAGCACATATGGATGTATTTTTCTAAAAATTTCTGCATTATATATTTTTGCATTAATCTCTTTAGTCTTCATTCTACTAATGAACATTTAGGCTGTTCACAGTTTTCTTGGACTTGTAAGCAATAAATTGTGGTGCATACTTTATTTCACAATTTGTATGAGTTATAGTATGTATTATGAAAACTTTAAAGCCAACTTATTATATAAAATGGTATTTTCATTTTAAATTTTAGTACTTATTGCTAGGTTTTCCCTCTCAAAAGCTGTGAAAACACACACCAGCACATGATGTACACCATGCAATGCAAATGTTATCAAACTTCTTAAACTTTGTCAATTTTCTGTTTGAAATAGAAAAATGTACTGTTTTAATCCAAAAGCTTCCAATGTCAAAGGTGAGAATTTGGATAACTGTACACAACACACACACACACACACACACACACACACACACACACACACACACACACGTACATTTTAAGAGAAGTTATTTGGCCAATTTGAAAGTGTTTGATATTCCATAAATCACTCCAAATGAATAGTCTTTTACACCTTTTCACAGGGCCGGCCTTGCATCTGTGTAGGAAATATCAACCTTATCACATGCTGTGAAGGAGAAACAATTTATTTGGAGTCTATTCTGAATATGCACAAGCCAACTAGGGAAGCTGTTGGAATGTGGCTTGAGTGATTTCAGCCTTTTGCCTCTTCTCTCACGCATGTAATATTCAAACCTTTGACACATGTCAAAGAGTGCTTTACCTCTGGCAATCCGACCAGTCCTTCAAGGGATACTCAGACTAGAACCCAGCCCTGGATGTCACATCACTGTAAACTCAATTTCCACCTTCTCAGTTATCCCCTAGATGTGTGCTGAAAACTGCAACTTCCTTTTCTTAACATAAAGTGTCTTAGTGGTATATTTCAATTTTTTCCAAGTATTTGGGATTTCTTATTTACCTTTTTATCACTTTTTATTTTATTTATTCAAGATGGAGAATTAAAATAAAAATTGCTTGATAAAAATATATATTTATTTAATTTAAAAAGCTGGTTAACCGATCTATCACCTCATATAGTTATTGATTATTACTATTATTATCATTATCATTTTGAGAATGCTTAAGTTCTACTCTCTTAGCAAATTTCAAGTATACAGTACAGTTTAATAGCTACAGTCACTGTGCTGTACATTTTTAAAAGTCAGTTAAAGGAGAGAATCATAAAACAAAATTTAAAGTGTCTGTAAAATAATTTAATCCTTTAAAATGTTTCCATTTTAATGTAATTCATATAAATAGATATGTTATTCTCCAAACAGTTGGTACAAAGTCAAGGATTCTTCTTTGGTTATGCATCCTAGGATTGACATTCCTGATCTTTTTCTTTCATAAATTACATCCAAGATATAATTAAAGGTATTTCCTCCTATTCTGCAAATAACCTTTCCTTCCCAAACTCAAGCATCTTCTCTTTATAAGTCAACTCATAAACTCTGCAGAAGAACCACAGAATCTTCCACCTCAGTATTTCAGGACATTTGAACTTAGAGAAAAACTTCAAAGACAGAAGAAGAGAGGAGAGAGACAGGGAGAGAGACAGAGAAAGGCAGGGAGCAGGAGAGCTGAGAGAGAGAGAGAGAGAAGAATTAGAAGAGAATATAAAGTTTTTCTTGGTGGAACAGATTTATTACCACACATTTATAATGTTGAAACTTAAAACACTCAGTACATCTCAGAGAAATTAAATTTCTCACCAAATTGTTGACATTTTTACATATTTATTATTAACAGCATATACTTTTATTGAACACATGTAATGACCTATGGCCATAATTCATCAAAACAGATTAAATTAATTGGTTACTAAAATCCTCGTGTTGCCAATAGGTATTTAGATGTATACTTTATTCTTTCTACTGAAATGCAAGCTCCTTTAATATAACTTTTTCATTATTCAAAATAATTTTGTCTGTGTCTTATGTGATATGAAAATTTACTGCAGTACATATCTGTTGAATGAATGTGTAAAGTTACTAATTAATTATAGGATTGAGTCATAATTATTCTCAAAGTATGGAGACATAGTAAAAGGGGAAAAACATATTTACACAAATGAGCCTTGACTCACTGAACATAATTATGAACTACAAATTAAACACTTCTATGTACAGGCAGTAAAGAAAAAGCATGGATAGAGCAGGTTTCACACTTGTAAAAAGATCAAATAAGGTAAAATTTTATTGCTGTTAAAGTTATTCTGATTAGTCTTGTTACAAAATCACTATTTTTATTGTTGTTGTAAATTTTAGTAAAGAGTTACAACAGCTCAGTGAAGCTGGTAACAGTTTCAGAGAAGACTAGAAGAGCAAAGACGTAAATTTGAAATTTTGGATTGTAAACTAAGAAATTTAAGCTGGAAGAAAAGAATCTGATGTGATTTCTCACAATAAAGAAAACCTTATTTTTTGTAAAAAAAGGAGCAAATAAAGTTCAGGAAGCTTTTAAATATGGAATTAACAAGTTGAAAGGAAATTTCAAAATTGAGGAGCTGGGAGAGAGAGAATCATTTAGTTTAAATAAGCAATACAATACCAACATTGAGAATAAGATTTGTAGGAAGTTATAGGCCAGATAAAGACAAAAGTGTGAAACGAAGAGAAAAGACATATCAAGCCCTATAGCACCACATACTACTAGATGACATTTTTCTTCCTAAATTTATTGATTAAAAAAAAATCAACCTCATTTTCATTTCTTAAATAAAGAGAAATAAACTGTCACTATTAGAAATTTCAGAAGGGCATTATGCATCCTTAATGTTTTTAATAACATGATCAAAGTATTGATAATTAAGAATTTCAGAAGGTCCCTTTACTTTGGATACACCGCTCTTAAAAACTCTTCCTAACTAGGAAGAGCTATGAAGACAGGTATAAGACAATTACTTTATATTCCCAAAGTCTATACTTTGTTGCAATATTTAGCTCGCTAGACATACTCTAACAAGTAAAATTCAATTTTACAAGATAGAAGGTGTACCATATATTCTTTGCTGTGTAACAAATAAACCCCCATACTTAGCATCATAAAAATAAACAGGACTTTATTATATCTCACAGTTTCTGAAGGTCAGGAATCCTGAATCAGTTTAGCTGGCTAGGACTGGCCTAGCGCCTCTCATGGGGTTGCAACTGGCTGGGCTGAAAGTATCTGAAGGCTGGACTCGGGCTGGAGATCCCCTTACAAGATGGCACATCCATGGGTGTTGGCAGAAGACCTCAGATTCTTGCTCTGTGGTGGCTGAAAGCCTTCAGACTTTGCCATGTGGACCTCTCCAAAGGACAGCTCAAAATGTGACAGCTTTCTTCCTCCAGAGTGAGTGTCTAAAAGAGAGCAAAGAAGAAACTCAATGATTTTTCAGAAGTGACATACCGTCACTTCAACCACATTCTGTTAGCCACTCAGATCACTTCTGATACAATGTGGGAGAAACCTATAGGAGGCTGTGAATATCAGTAATGCAATAACATCGGGGATCATTTTAGAGGCTGGTTACCTCAGAGGTTTTATGTGAATGGGCACATTAGCTGAGTATGCATAAACCTGATTAAAAGAAAAGAAAAGAGGAAGAAGTAAGATATTCTTGTCTCTGCTGCCTAAGGGCAAGAAACAAATGCTGATGAAGCCAAATGTGTTCATGTGTACCATAATTCAGTGTCATTCAATGTCTAATCTGCAGACAAATTCTTTGTCACCAGTCCAAAATGTGGTGCCCTAAAGACCCAGGACTCAAAACTCTGAGGACGCATGCTACCCAGCTATTTGTGGTGTCTCTAAGGAGGACGATGAGGCTGGAGCTGGGATTGTATTGGAAGAAGCTGGAAACCGAAGCCTCTGCTGATGTGAAAAGCAGTGGCTCAGTAGATGCTGGCAGAAACAGGAAACCGACAGGAGGAACCATGCCTCTTCCTCTTCCTCCTGCCTCCAATATTCCTCTTGCCTCACCTACTGGTAGAACCTAATGGAAGTGAGCAAAGAAGAAATGTAGATTTAAACCCCAGCCTCAGGTCCACTCGATTTTCACTCTCTTCCCCAAAAGAGGGATACACATATCAACAGTTGCATTACTCAAATTTGGGTGATGTTAATTACTTCTCAAGTTGAATGCCAGTTCTATTTGAATATTCCTTAACCTAATGACTACATTGTAAAGTTAGTCACCAACAATAATCTTTATATAAAACAATAAGGGGAAATAAGAAGAAAAGGAAAAGTAATTCACACGTATATATTTAACAAGTGAGGAAGACAATATGCATAAGTGCTACAATTCTATAACTACCCTCGAAGTGCATTTCTCTGTCATTTCACTTTCCACCCCATCTTCCTTTTCTCCTCAGCTACAGCCTCAGTGGTTGAGAATTTTTCACCTGGTTGGGTGGCCCAAAATTTCACTCCTGAAGAGTTGGAGTCCCCAGCAGTCCTGCTTTTTTGATTGTGGTTTTCCTTTAATTATTACTATTGGTCACAGAGGAACTAGGACACAGCCCAGAGAATCACCTGTGTCAAAAAAAAAAAAAGGCCTCTCTGTCACCTTTACATAGTAGAAATCTGATTTCCCTTGGTAACTACCAGAACCAATACAGTGACACTCATATTTGCCTGTAGAAACAAAGATATGAGATCCCAATAAAGTCAGATATTAGTCTAAGTATTCAATTTCATGGAACCATAAGTTATTTCCTTGGGAGTTAGTACCTCCAGTTCACCAAATCCCAAATTTGTGACACTAGAAACAAAGTTTTTGAGTGAACGATGAGGAATAATAATGAAAGTTTCCAATCCCCTTTTCATTTCTTGTTTCCTAGACTCAAGCATTTGGTCAGAAAGGAGTAGCACCATATATTCATCAGTGGTTCAAAAAAATGCTACATCATGTGATAGAACCTGAAACTTTCAGGAAACTCAATTTCCTCTTCAACAGAAAGGATCCAACCTGTGAAGTGACTAAGGAATGGACACATGGTGAGGGCTGTGACTCTCCTCTAACAACCCATGTTAAATTTCTGGCATTGGACCTGGAGATTTTTCCTGTTATGGACATTGGTAGCCTTCTAACAGCCTACCCTGTTAGTAGGCTGCCAATCTGTTTTATTCTCAGGAGCGCCATATTCAATTAACCCCTAGCAGAGTCCCAGTAGAGCAAAACATTCTGATCACTACTGTCTCCCCGCTTCCCGCTATGGTCATTGTGATACCCCGTCTGTAAGAGCTGTTGACTCTTGGTGCTCTAAATTCATATTATCCCCATTAAAATAGGGAAGCCATCTTAATGGCAGCATTTCCCAGAGTCACATCCAGCCTGCAGGGGACCAGCCTTTAGATCCCAGAGATCTTCATGCTCTGGTGTTCCTTTCGCTAATGTATTTATCAATGTCTCAGCGAATGGTGTCTTCTAGGCTCTATTAAGGATGCAATGGAGGACGGTATGCAGGTCACACATGATAAATGCACGCCAACATTTCTTTCTTCCAAAGAAATTCTTTCTGCCTTTGAATTTCTTATAGCATTTCAATCATTGTAAATCCAAGTTTAAGTCAATTAAACAAGTAAAGAATTGGAGGCAACTCCAGGTGCTTGAGCTAACTCATTAAATTCAGAATCCACGGTAAGGGCAACTGTATCAATATATTTAGAATTCAAAAACTAAAACCAATTACTGCTGAGGAGAGAAAGAGCTATTACTAGGGTATTACCAACCAGGAAGAAGCAAGTACTTTTTTTTTTAATCTTCAGATCCTGCCATCTCTCTCTTACATTTCTTTTGGGTAGAACTCATTAAGAAGTCAACTAACGAGGAAGGCATTAGACTTGCAGTACCTCACTCCTTGTTTCATAGAAGAGGGTAAAAGGGGAGGACATTGAAATGAGAGACAGTAGCTTAATTAATGATGCAGCTTCTTAAAATAACTTAAAACAATTAAATACTATTTTACACATTATTCAGCTTACATTTGAAATTTTCTTCATCTATTTAAATATATTTAGTTTTGTGTGAATACGAGTTAGAAATCTTAAACACTTTATAAGATGAAATAAGATTCAGCTACAGCTGGCAAAACTATGCCACAAAATGATTTACAAGAATAAGTTTGAACTATGTTATTGCATGTCTCACAATGGATTGAAAATGTAAAAATCTGCATGTCTCACAATGGATTGAAAATGTAAAAATGTAATAAGTAAAAATTTTATTATAAAAAAGGCCTATTATCTGGTAAACATTCTAGTTAAGTTTTATAAAGTTAGGCTCAATACCTAAACTGTTTGTTTTGAATTCAGAACATTCTAACATAGGCCAGTAAATATGAATAAGAATAATATTATGAATAGGAATTAAGAGAAAGCTCAAAGTACTATGAAATTAAAGTAGTATAATTAATTAATTAGAGATGCTACCAAATGCAAATACCATACTTTGAAATACGCGAGTAACTTGGTTCTTGGGATATTTTTATATCTTGGGGCACTGTACCACAATGAGATTTGGGATTAGTGAGGAGTCTGAGTTCTGTGTTAGATCCTATTAGTGTCTCCCATGATGCATCCCTGCCAGTTTGCACGTGAATCATAGGTCTTTATGTAGAAGAATATCTGTTTGTCCCATGTTTAGCCTGGGGCACAAGTCATGTTTGGCCAGTGAAATATGAAGGGAGGTGACATTTGATAGGACCACACAGAAACTTTGAAAGCCAGTGTATACGCCCACTAGCTTGTTTACTTCCTTCCTGCTATGTCCCAAATAGGTGCTGCTCTTTCAGCCGGGATCACAGAGTTAAGAAGACACTTTAAGAAGGTTTGAAGCTGACCTTTACCTGGAGGACGGCCGTAGCTAATCAACAGCCAATGTGCAATGTGAGTACCAAATAGTTTTTTGTTGTAAGGTACTGAAATTGGGAAGTTGTTTTTTGCTACAGCATAAATTAGTAAAAATTGACTAACACTTCTGTTTAAATTTAGTAGGAGAGAGGATATTTTGAACTCAGGAAAATTTTAAAAGCACTTTCACAAAAAAGTATATATGGGAGTGGAAGATGTGGAAATTAATTCTCTCAAAATTAGTTGGCTGAACTTAGTCCTTGGAAAGACTTTATGGACTTCCAGAAGTTTATATCTTAATTTAAAAATGACTTAATTGCACAACATGAACTAAAGAATAGCATGAATCCAATTGTACCTTGTCACACCCCAAAGCAAAAAGACTGCACTCCCTCATATTCTTGCTAATATTTACATTCATTTAGCAGAGAAGATATATATCCTTACATTTCTTAAAAAACAAATAACAAAGAAAGCAAACATGTGACACAGTTACAGAATGACAAATTATCAACCAATAACATCCTGTTTTGAAAGAGTAGGTTTTGACTGACATAAGGATGCCTCAACTGCATTCTAGAAGCTGTGAAATGTTATAACTGGAAAGTTGGTATTACAAAAAAAAAAAAAAGAACAGATCTTTTTTACATTTTTTCCAATACTTGCTATAGAAATTATAGTTTATATACCATTATTTAATTCTTTATTGTTGAAACTGCATTTTAACTGTGGGAAATATTAAAATATTTTATAACATAATCTCAGTCACCATTGCTTACAGATTCTGCTACAGTCTAATATTCACTATTAAGCATGAGTTTTTCCTACACAACATTTTCAATGTCAATTGAAACAGGTGCTCATTTAATCTTTTTCCATCTTTTCTTTAATTCAATGAGCTGCTTCCTCTCCTTTCACTATTTTTGTGCTCACAATACATATTGAAGTGAGAAAATTTTGCAGGTCTAATTCTGAAACAGGTTTGAGTCACTTTTTAAAAAAATATTTATGTTTCATATTGCTGTTGTTGCCATGAAACTATGACTATACCCCATTTCTTCCAGTACTAAGGCCACTCTCTGAGTTAGTTTTATATCTGAGAAAATAGCATAATTTATTTCAGACCAGTACAGCATTGCTAGAATAGTCTTTTTGTCCTTTTAAGTCAAGGAAGAGTTATAACTACACCTGAAGATACCCCCTACTCTCATGAAAATATTTATTTTTATTTACATTCTTACTGCATTTTCCTCATCCTAGTTCCTACAACATGCCCATTTTCTAATCATATTATAGAGCTTCTGGAATGCTAAGACCATGTCTTATTGTCACATAGACCTGATTTTAATACTTCTCTTATAGTGTGACAAATTGTAAAAATGTGAATACGTTTTTCCATCTCTTTATCCACACCTTCTTGAAATGAAACTCTGAAGCTCTTCCCGTTAAAATGTACTCTATTTTTCTATTTGTTCTGGCCTTCATGATATTTTTCCCTAATAGAATGTGATAGAAGTGGCCTTGTACAAATCATAACCTTTGTCAAAAGAATCTTAGCATGCTTAAATTTTGCCACTGCCTTGTGGATAAACACAGGTTGACCTGCGGGGAAATAAGAGACAACACGGAGAAGGAGGCGGGATCAAGATGGCAAAGTAGCAAGATGCTGAACTTGCCACATCCCATGAACACATCAAAGCTACAACTACATATGGAGCGACTCTCTCTGAGAACGACCTGAAGACTAGCAGAACAGATGTTCTACAACCAAGGATATAAAGAAAGAACCACCGGGAGTCTGGTAGGAGGGGAGGAGAAATCTAGTCAGGACCCACGTTCCTGGTAGGTGACCCAAAAGAAGAAATATCACAGCTTGGGGATCCTCCCTAAGGAACAAGGGGTTTGAGCCCGACATTGGGTATCACAGCCCTGGGGTCTGGCAGCAGGAAGAAAAACCCCTTGACTGGTTTGAAAACCGGTGGGACTTACCTGAGAGCTGTAAGAAACCGAGACTCTGATGTGAAGTATGTGCAGACTTGCTTGCTCCCAATCCCAGTACAGAAGCAGAAAATTGAAAACACCTGGTGCTCTGGTTGCATGTGAGGACCACCCCAGCAAGCCCCCTACCTGTATCGGGCACCAGCTCCAACCCCTCATGCTTTGGCCTCACTCCCTGCCAAAGCAGAGACTGCCATCACACCACGGAGAAGGTGCAGTTCACTCCGGACTGCAGCTCAAGCCATTTGACAACCTGGAGTCCTGGTCCCAAACCCATCTAAGGAGAATGCCATCCAGTGGGGAGAAGCTGCAGCACACTCCTAACTATGGCTTCAGGCCCTCAGTCCCCAGCCATGTCCCCCAGCCAGGCACTGACCACCATCATGCCAGGGAGAAGCAGCAGCTCAAGTGGGGCTTAGGCGCCATCCTTTATGAGCCTGGTTCCACGCCCCATCACGACAGTAAGCGCCACTGCACCATGTGAGAAGACACGGCTGCACTGGGTTTTGGCTCCAGCCACCACCAGCACTGACCCCTCCCCCCGCCAAGGCAGCAACTTCCGCTGCACCCAGGAAGAAGCCCTGGCTCACAACAGGCTCCAGCTCTGGCCCATCAAGCCCCAGCCCTACCCTACACCAAGGCAATGGCCATCAGCGCACCCATGCCCACTTCATGTCCAGCTCTCTCACCAAGGTCCCTGGACACACGCAGACTGCATAGGGATGCTTGCACACAAGGACACGACTTCAAGACCGGATAGGTAACTATTTCGCCTAATTTCATAATTGACCATGTATTTGTGGGTTTATTTCTGGGCCCTCTATTCTGTTCCACTGATATGTGTCTGTTTTTATGCCAGTACCATACTGTTTTAATAAATGGTTTTAAAAGGGGATTTACAAGATCAGATTTTGCTTTAAAAACTATACTCTGTGATTTGTTGAAGGAACTAGACTAGACAAAAGTAGATGCAGAGAGGCCAGATAGGAAGATTTGCAGTAGCCCTTATGGGAGATTATGTTCCATTGGTGGAACATGGAGGTGATAAAGAGAATAGAGAAAAACTCAGAATATAAGAAGTTGAGGGGAAGAATGGAGAATTGGAAGAACGGTGTGACTCTCAAGTTTCTGGTGTGAGTGATTGATGGTGATGCTTACTGAGATGGCAAATAGTAGATGCAACAAGCAGATTTGAACTGAAGGGACATTAAGACACTTTGGGGATAATATTAGAAAGCAGTATCCCACTACAATTAAGCTCATCCACAGGCTCTAGCTTTATTGCATGAAATAACAACATTTCCATTGTCAGAGTGCAATATAATACTCTGTTTGGCTAAAAGATATATGATTACTAGGTTAATCAAACAAATAGTAAGATTGACTGGGCCTTTGACTAATACATTCAGTTTCACTGTAAACCTAAAGCCCAGTGATTTTTGTATCTTTCCTAAGTTGTGCCCTCCAATCATCTTCTTAAGCTACAAAGAACTGCCTGTATTTTAAATTAGATTTGAAAACAGAAACTCTTTGTGATACATGTAGATTTCTTTGGTGGTCAATAGGCTTGATATTGGAGAAACTTAACTAACACTGGGGACAACAGTTTTTTTTTTTTTTTTTTCCTCAGTACTTAAAGATTAGAGGAATAAATTTGGGTAGAATTTTTATTTTAATTCAATTTTTAAACTATCTGTTGATTTGGCTAACTTGCACACAGCATGTTGCTACATATTTTAAGGAATATATCAAGCCCCTCAAAATAATGGAAGAAAATAATTGGCAAAAAAACTTCACACATAGTTAAAAACTTAAAAAATAATTGACTTTATAACTTATATAACTGTATAATATAACTATGAAGGCATATTTCATTTGACTATGCTACATGAAAGTACAATTATAAATATAAAATATATCCTCTAAAAATAAGACACAGGTTATATTTTTAACATTAGTCCTATATTTTAGTAAAAAAGAGCTAATAGGTACCTAAATAGTCATCTCCTTTAATCCAAAACTAACAGTAATTATCTATTAAGAAAAGAGGGTTATTAACAATATATGAAAATACAATTTTCCCTTAGTTTAAAATTTTAATAATTGACTCTACTTCTTTCTCTCCAAATAATACCCTATACACTTTGTCACGCAACCTTTTAAAACAACTGTGCTTTTTATGCCTTAATCTTACAAATTCCAAATCAGTGGGGTCATATTCATGAAGTTTTCCTTCATTTTCAGCATGATAGAAAAGACAGAAGGAGTTGTCAAGGGCAGACAGGCTGGCTGTTTGTTTAAGGACTATGTTGCATTTTAATCCCTTATAATTAGACAGGTGTCATGTGCATTCTAAGGAGATCTATCAATCAAAATATGCTGCACATTTTTTCTTTGTTTTTTCTTGTCTTCTCACTTTGACAGAATTGACTGAAAGGAAAATTGAATAAAGAGACATATTTAATTTTTTTTTTTACTTGAACTACTGTCAAAATAGAAAAGCAAAAAAGAAATCAAGGGGTTGAGTGGTGGTTAGGTAACTGCATAATGGGTAATATTTACCTGGTAACAAAACCTCATTCTCATGATGGTCCTGCCTAGGAGACAGGAAAGACTTGGTCCTGATTCTAGCTATCAGTCGTACATAGATTTATGCTCCTGTGGGTTTATGTTGAGTTTGATTATTATTATTATTTTTTAATTGTATGTATTTAAGGAACACAACAGGATGTTTTGTTTTGTTTTAAATTTTTATTTATTTATTTATTTTTGGCTGTGTTGGGTCTTCGTTTCTGTGCGCAGGCTTTCTCTAGTTGCGGCGAGCGGGGGCCACTCTTCATCGTGGTGCGCGGGCCTCTCACTGTCGTGGCCTCTCTTGTTGCGGAGCACAGGCTCCAGACGTGCAGGCTCAGTAGTTGTGGCTCACGGGCCTAGTTGCTCCGCGGCACGTGGGATCTTCCCAGACCAGGGCTCGAACCCGCGTCCCCTGCATTGGCAGGCAGATTCCCAACCACTGCGCCACCAGGGAAGCCCCGAGTTTGATTATTTCTAAGATCAGTCATATTAACTTAAGTATTGTTACAAAGAACAATCTTTGTAGAGTCAATATGTATATGGTAGAAGTCATGGTGAAAACAAACACATATATGATGATTTAATGAGAAGCTTTTGTATTTTTCTTTCTTTAGAATTTTTAAAAATCCTTATATGAAGCTCATGCTCTACAGTAGAGTATGCACAGTAGAGAGACAGTATGTGTATAGTATATGCAAGAAAAGGCATTATCTTTCTGAGATATAGTCATGATCATGAGTCTGCCTTTCATAGATTTTCTGTTATGAGTAATTTTACCAAAGTCATCAGATAATAGAGACAATCTAAGTGAACAGTAGAGATAATCTAAGTGAACCAAGTAACCAAGCATCAAAACTAAAAGCAGTTCTGTGTTTCTTTGTAGGGGCAGCGATGCACAGGAAACAGCTTTGCTGCGTGATTCGCTAGCAGTGTCTCTTCCTTGCTTCTGGGCTCCGCTAAGAGCAGTGTGCTTCTCCTTCTTCTAGTTTCTCAGCCTCAATAAAGAGCGGTAGCTTTATTTATTCCATCTTGTCTATATCTAGCTCTTCTACAGTATAATTTCTATATCGTGAGGCCCTGGTGTAAGACACTGTATTTTAAGTCATTAATGCAATAATCAATGCATATTTTTTGTAAATATTATGAAGGATCACCTGAAGCTTTCACACAGCAAGTGTAAAATTTGAATGGTAAATCACATTGTAGCATTTATATTGTCAAAGAATGACTATTTTAAAAGTATTTTCAATTTTAATGATGTTTAGTATTTATAGAAAAATCTATGATCTTATTCTTTCTAAAAAAATAATAAGTGCTAAACACTGTACTATTTTTTTTAATACAAAAGTGAACAGGACAGGAGAAAAACCAGAACCTGGTATTCTAATGGGAGTAAATATGTAAGAAAATACATACTTTCAACTAGTGTTAACTGAAATTATATAGAAAATAAATTTAAAAATAAACACAGGTGATGCAATAGATGGTGAGTGGGAAAGATTCTTTAGTAAGATGCTCAGAGAATATCTTTGAGGAAGTAAAATCTAAGCTAAAGATGAGTATTGCAGTGACCCCAGGTATGCAAAAATTGAATAATATAGAAGAAACGGATAATTCTTAGAAACATATAACCTACCACGACTGAATCAAGAAGAAATAGAAAACCTGAACCGACCAACATCTAATATGAAAATTTAAGTAGTAATCAAAAACCTCCCAACAAAGAAAACCCCAGGACCAGATGGCTTCCCAGCCCTAAAAAAGAATGTGATACTGCCATTTTGAGGTAACATGGACAAAACTAGAAGGACCTTATGCTATGGAAATAAGTCAGACACAGAAAGAAAAACACTCCATGATCTCTTAATATGTGGAATCAAAAAATTCACATTCATAGAAACAGAGAATATAATGGTGGTTACCAGAGGTGGAGAGGGAGGGGAAATGTGGAGATGTTGGACAAAAGGTACAAAGTTGCAATAGTTCTAGCTATACAATGTACAGCATGGTGACTACAGTTAATAGTATATACTGTATGCAGGATATTTGCCAAGAGAGTAGATTTCAGGTGCTCTCATCACACACACACAAATAAGGTAACTATGTGAGGTGATGGATATGGTAATTAGCTTGACATAATAATCGGTTCACTGTGTATATGTGTATCAAAACATCATGTTGTACACCTTAAATACATACGATTTTTATTAAAAAATAAATTAAAAAAATTTAAAGACCCTATTGGTCAGCCTCAAGAAAAGAGCAATCTAATTGCAAAATACACATCTCTGGCATTCATAGCTCACCTGTTCTCACGTCTGAAACTTTTCCACATGTGTTCATGTACTCAATCTTTGAGCACTTGAGTAGCTGCTTCGTGCCATGCTCTTGGTTAAATATCAGAGATTCACAATATACCCAAAGAAATAAACATTTCACCAAATCACCATAATGCAATATAAAGTACTATAATACATATGTATACATAGATTTATAAATGTATATGTTCTATCTTAGCTTACAGTAACCATCATCATATCAAATCAAATATGCAAAAAACCAAACTATCTTTTCTCCCCATTCTTTCTATTCACAAACTAGATAACTGATTCCTTGTTCCAAATTCTTTACTATGTTTAATATTCCTAATCTCTAAACAAGAAGCACAAAAATTCCTTTGATGATTCTACTTCATTTATCTTATATATAGGCCTACAAATGCCTCTACTATTATTTTATTTCTGCAGTATATTTAACATTTTTACAGCTGAGTGAATTATTTTCTAACACTCACTTTTTCTATACAGGAAAATTATTTTCAGTAATAATCCTAAAATGAAACAAATAATAATAGTCAGAAAAGAAGTGACAATTTTGTTTTACTGGATCTCATGTGTGTGTGTGTGTATATATATATATATATATATATATATATATATATATATATATATATATATATAAAAAATCATGTCATTTGAAAATATACAAATTAATAATAATAAGTAAATATTACAGAAGTAAAATAACTCAAATTCTGTTTCTTCATTTTAAAAATCACCATACCCTCTGCTTATTTCAAAAGTACTACATTTTACTGAAGAAATATCTAATCCCTTAGGGCTTTCAAACACAAACTACCTGAAATGAGGTCAAAGGATTCCAAATTCTCATGAACTGACTCTTGAAATGAACGTGAAATGGTACAGTGGAGGCCATGGGTAATGGGAGTTGATTTTATAACTAGAAGTTCTTTGAATTAACATCCTTGTAACTGCAATGTTTATTAAGGAAAAGTAATTAAAATAGGCTAAGGTAAAGCTTGTGTATGTATGATTAAAACTCATCAGTAACGATGGCAACTGTTTGGTACTTAGACCAAAATTCTTCAAGAAAATGTATTTTATCTTTGACATTAGAAACAGATAAACTTTTATTCAGTTTTATTATTGTTTTGAAATTCTCTGAAACAATACATCTCCCTACTGCCTCTGCCCAGGCCTGAACACTACTTGGCCCTTTTGGTTTCCTATTCCTTTATTTACATTTTATCTGTACAGAAACCAGATGCCCATACTCTTACATTAGAATTATTACTAAAATGTTTTTTCAGTATTTTCTGGTGATTATTTTTCCTTTCTCAGATGCTGGCTGAATATTCTTAGAAGATTAATCCTCCTAAAATAATGTCTGCCTCATGCCCCTATCCAGCATTAAAAAGTAAAGATCAGACACATTGACTCCCTACTTTCTTCTACATTAAGCCTAAACAATTTTATTTCTCTATTAAAAACTGACAGAATCTGTTTACCTTTTGCCGCTGATCTTTTCTATATAAATCCTTGTATTGTCTGCCTTAATTCCTCATTCTTACATATGCCATGCTAATAATGTCTGTCTATATGCATATCCTGCTTCTTTTTAAGACATGAGGCTCAATTCTGATAAATCCCTTCCTTTAAGTGAGCTTAACTCTTTTCTCCACTAAATTTTCTCTGACTACACCAATCCATAATAATCTATCTTTACCTTGAACCACTATAATCAACTTATGTTTTATTTCTATTCTAAATTGTATCTACTGAAAAAGTATGCATATCACTTGTAGAGAAAAAGGCATGGGATTTTACAAAAAATAATTTTTAGAATTTAATCATTTCTAAATAAAGTTTAAAGGTATAAAGGACTCATAAACAGATAGACTTGTGTCTGAAAATACAAGATCCCCTGCATATCAAGAATATAGCATTTATAGATTTTTATATCAGTTTTGAAGCACAATTTGAATTAACATCTGTGATATGTGATATAACTTTTGAGAAATTTGTCACAGCTTTTTAATAAAGTAAAACAAAAGTATCTAGTATAAATACTTTACGTATAGATGTAGTACTTGTTCTCAAAGATATCAGTGATAATTTGCTATGAATTCAATTTTTCATAAGGGTTCTTTTCTATTAACTGAATATACGCCTACGTAATGAGATTAGTAGTTCAGTTTTTTTTTAATTTATTTATTTTATTTATTTTTGGCTGCATTGAGACTTCGTTGCTGCACGCAGGTTTTCTCTAGTTGCAGCGAGTGGGGACTACTCTTCCTTGCGGTGCACGGGCTTCTCACTGTGGTGGCTTCTCTTGTTGCAGACCGCGGGCTCTAGGCGCACGGGGTTCAGTAGTTGTGGTGCGTGGGCTCAGTAGTTGTGGCTCACGGGCTTAGTTCCACGGCATGTGGGATCTTCCTGGACCAGGGCTCGAACCCGTGTCCCCTGCATTGGCAGGTGGATTCTTAACCACTGTGCCACCAGGGAAGCTCAGTAGTTCAGTTTTAAACTCACTCTAACTCATGTAGATTTCCTAAGTAGATTATAGTTTAATAGATTTTAAAAGGTGTTCAAGTTGAGATAGATATATTTTTTTCATTAAAGAAAAAATGAATTTTTTTTCTCATCAGGGAATAATATTACAAATTCTATTTTATGTCATCCTTTACATCTGTATAAAATTTATTGATGGATTCCCTATGGTTTTCAAAGACATTATTTACATTCCTTTTTGGTGGCAGCAAAGTAGCTTTAACTTTTTGCTAGATTTCTGTTGGTTAGATGGCTCCTTTCTGTGGTAATTTCATTATAACTTCAACGTGGGTTCCAACTCTTATGGCTGCAATTACTTGTAAAATTTAGAGTTACCAGATTGTAAAGTTATACTATCCACTACCAGCTGCCTAAGGGTAATTTCCCCATTAATTTCTGGATCTACACTAAGCTTTCCTTTTTATACAAATTTTAAAAACAGGAAAAAAAGGAATTCCTTAAAGGAAAAGAGTCCTTAGAGCTAGGTTCTTATAGCTACTATTTCTGCTGAAGTAATAATAATAAACAGCTAGGTTGATGATTGGCAAAATCTTCCTTCCAAGCATGAAGCTCTTTTTTTTTTTTTCTCTTTTTTAATATTAACTAAAATTATATCTATTCTCTCTAGTCAAAATCACTTTTGAAATTCTGTTATGCTCTTTCAAGGAAGTAAAATTTCCCAACCAAAGATATCAGTTAGCGTGGAGCATTTCCTAACAAACTTCACTGTCCCAGAGACAGTCCCAAACCAGGGAGTCAGAGAGAGCTCTAAGCCATCAGAAAGAATGCCATAAGTTCATACGTGAAGCTTAAAACTTTTGCACTGAACTAATTTTACCTAAATGGATCAAGCTAATTCTCAACAATACCAACTAAATGAGGGGTTGTTCTACTTAATAGTTCCCTCGCTTAGTACAATGGTACCTAAAAGCTTTGAAAGAGCTAATGTATTTCCAAAATTCTCAAGATATTACCCGGAAGATCACCGACTTGGGATAAAAAATAAAAAGATGACTGATAAAGAATAACTAACTGGAGGACATGCCAAACCTTTACTCCACAAATTAGCTGTTAGTCCATTATTCTTTCTGCTCAGGAATCAGCTGCAAAGAAGTATATGCTGCTGAATAGAGCAAAGACTTTGTCATTTTCCTGTTCTTATGAAGATATTGAAAAATAACTGATGGTCCTTAAAAAAACAAAAAAAAAAATTCACAGACTGGCCCAGATGGAAAATTCCATTCTGATAATTTAGTTTAACTTCCTTATTCTTTATCTGAGGGAACTAAGGGTCAATAGGTTAATTGATTTGCCCAGACTAGAATTTTTGTTTCCTGAATCCCAGTTCAGGGTTATTTTATCTTCACCGATAATTCTTAGCTCTCTGGTGGCTGGGGATCAATTAAAGATCACATGCTGATGAAATTAAGGATGTGTTCACATTCCCAATGCTCTCTACAACTTCAGAATCTGAATTCTCTTTCCCTACAATGCTACGATTAGAAATGATCTGTTGTAATTTCCAGACTTATTTATTTTTAAATTATGTGTTGAAATGTCAAACCAGGTCAGTGTGTTTTCTTATCCTATAAGCTGCTCTTGTGGAGATGGAAGGTTTATTGGTTGGTTTGCTATCACCCACATACTTGTGTAAGATTAGTTGAGATTTATGTGGAAACAATAGCAATAAGAATTACCTGCCTTGATTTTACTTATTTATTTACTTCTGAAGAGGTCTGACGTTTTTAAGTTTACGTGATTGTAATGTTGACACAACATCTGTGTGTTAGCATTGTGATCAGGACTGAAATCGTATTGTTATTATTATTTTCTGGCCGCATCACACAGCTTGCGGGATCTTAGTTCCCCAACAAGGGATCGAACCCACAGCAGTGAAAATCCCGAGTCCTAACAACTGGACCGCCAGGGAGTTCCCATGGAATCATATTAATCTTTAATGATAATCCAACTAGGATGTGTTTTAGCCTTGCTGTTTGTATACAACACATAAACCTATAGCACACAAAGTAGCCTTTTAAAAAATTCCTCGATTATCACTTAGAACCTTTTCTAAGTAATAATATACCCGCATGTGCTTAGAGATCTGTCAGCATGAGTTCTCTGCCATTCTTCTTCATCCTCTACTCTGGTTCCATGGCTCCTCTGATCGAAGCCGCTTAAGAAAACTTCACCTCCATCACCCGGAAGGTGTCTGTTTTCAGAAGTCCAACATTCATGCCAAGGGTGCTTAGTTCTTGAGATGCCAGAATGTTGCCAGCTTGTAAACAGATCTGTAAGCATGATCCTCCCCTAATCTAACTACCATCACATGAGCTCTTTCTCAGCACAGCTCTAGAGGCACTAAGCATCTCATAGAATTATCTTGTCAATATCTAGTCAGGTGCTAGCCTTCTTTCTTCACATAAAATCTCAAAATTACTCTCAAGGAAACAGATCCTTCAGTTTATAATTCTCCTCTTCCCTGTAGAACTTCAAAGTTAGTACAATGGCTCAACTGCATGAGGTTTCTCTGAAATTTTGCTTAAGTGTCACCTGCTTTGGAAGCTTTTAACATCAACTCCTGTGTCTTTATCCTACTATTACTCCTTTTTCATTCTCAGTATTCTATTCCCCACCACTCTGAGAATTAGCAAATGTCCTCGGGGAAAAACAAAATAGAGTGAATGTGTAGCTCTACTCTGAGTTCATCTCGCTTCTCTTCAGAATTTTATCCTTGCCCATCCTGACTGCACTGGCATCTCTCCAGTGCCTTTAAATAGAGGTTTTATATATTTAGCACAGTTTTGACAGTCCTTTTCAGTAAGCAGCTGATTCTGTTATAGATTACTCCGTCATGATCAGAGCCTGTGGTCTCTACTTACTAACGTTTATTTTCCCTAACAACAAACTTCTTAACCTGTCTGATTTCTTAAAAACAGGTCATTTTGCCACACTGGTGAAAACTTTACAGATAAGAAACTCTTTGGATAAAAATATAAGCTACCTTGGTTCTTTAGTGCCATTTTCCCCTTACCTAATTACATCCAACAAACAACAGAATATAGGTATTGGTTAGTGCCTAACTTCTTATTAAGCCTTTCTTCTTGAGTGATATACCGAACTGAGTATGCTATAATTCCACACCAAAGACAAAGTGATTTTCCACTACAAAGTTTAAGTTAAACTAGTTAGACCTGTCAAATTTCAGGGGGGTTAACACTTAGCTTCTATAGAGTAATAAATGACCAAGCCCCCAAATGAAAGGGTACTTTTCTGGCAATACAGATATTTCCAAGTACTGCTACAAATATCTGAGATTTCTTCTTTTAATATGGCAGCTTGAGTGAAAGAATAAAATCTTATTGACCATTTGCCTTTTCTCAGTGTTTAACTTCATTTTCAAACAGCTACTTGACTATTTTTAAATGAGTCCTTTGTTCAATGTTTTATGGTATTCTTTATTCAGATTTCAATTATAGTAAATTTGGTAAATCAAGTTATATAATTTTAAAACTTTTTTAATAGGTCACATTCTTATCTAATTAAAATCATTTCTGTACCACAATTTTAGGATGATGTCAGTATGCCTTACATTATTATTAGATCTTATTTATCATTCTTACTGACGCATGTAACAATCACTCAGATGTCTCCAGAATCATGATGGATATTTTCTGAGCATTTATCACCTGAATTTTAAATTTGGGAAGGCTTGAATACAAACAACTGTATTGACTTATCAAAATATTATTCATAGGAAATATGAATTTCCCTAGACATGTTTATTTCAATATGAGAAGAATATAGTTGCTGAAGCTAATTTATCATCGCAGATAAATATCACTCAGTGGAAAAGTATGTGACAATCTCTGAGTTATTAATTTTATGTCTATAATTAAGGACTTTTAGTATTTCTGTTTCTTCTTTGCTTACCTTTACTTCAGTGATGGATATTTTAGAACAAGTTGAAAATGAAAACTTTTTTTTCCTTTTAATATTGCTCTTCTGCTGTGAACCATACTCAGTAAAACATGGAACCTGAAAAAATAAGAGGAGAAAAAATAAATTTTTGCATTTAGTAATGGCCCTCTGCGGTCTAAGACATTGCAGTATTTTATCCATATTTTCTTAAAAGATAGCTCGTTTCTTCCAAGCAATGGAACATCAACAGTCTTACATAAATTATTATGTTTACTTACAGATTTGTGTACAATTTCACACTTATTGTATAATCAAAGAAGACACGTCCTATCCTGGATCATATACCTAGAACAATAAAATAGCATAAAAATCAAGAGTACCCTCCTGTGAGGGAGGACAGCTACCTATAAAGATGTGAAGACCTGAACGTGCAACAGCTCTCAGGCCACAGAAAGGAGTTTGCTTTTTATTTCAACTTTCAATGAGAACAATGGCAGGGCTCTAAACAAGTGGACAACATGACCTGATATAATGTTTTTAAAATATGATCATGGGAGCCGTTTGGAGATTAGTTAGCAATGGAAGAAGAGTGCAAACGACGATGCCAGGGAGAAAGGCTCGCAGTCAGGCAGGCGGATGTGACGCTGGCATGGAACAGGACAGCAGCTGTGGAAAGGGAGAGGCAGGCGGAATAAATGGGAGAGAAGTTCTGCATTTAGAGCCAGCAAGAATGTCTGATATATCAGGTGTTGGTGTGCGTGAGGGAAAATGATAGATCAAAGCTGATATCTAGATTTTTGGCCTGAGCAACTGATGGTGTGCGCAGTTTGCAATCTGGATCTTTGAGCTCCTTGTTTTTTGTCTCAAATGGAAGATCTCTGGGCCCTTCCCAGGCCCTCTCTCTAGACCCAGATCCTTCCATGGAGAGCCACCATTACACATTTTCCACCTTGTCAGAATAGTTACAGGCTTTTTTAAAAATTTTATTTATTTATTTATTTATTTTTGGCTGTGTTGGGTGTTCGTTTCTGTGTGAGGGCTTTCTCTAGTTGCGGCAAGTGGGGGCCACTCTTCATCGCGGTGCGCAGGCCTCTCACTGTCGCGGCCTCTCTTGTTGCGGAGCACAGGCTCCAGATGCGCAGGCTCAGTAGTTGTGGCTCACGGGCTTAGTTGCTCCGTGGCATGTGGGATCTTCCCGGACCAGGGATCGAACCCGTGTCCCCTGCATTGGCAGGCAGATTCTCAACCACTGCGCCACCAGGGAAGCCCTAGTTACAGGCTTTGACATTATTAAAAGGTCTTGTCTTTAGAGGCAGAACATCAACCTCTCTCAGAGATGGCCTAGTGCAAGTGTGCCATATTTCGTTCACCTGAACTCTCTTCTGAATCACAGCTGCTCTTGTTCCCAATTTCTGAGTTATTTTTGCCCTCCTCGTCCCTCCAGGATTCTTTTGGGAGCAATCACTCAGAAGTCTTCTCTTTTGCTTTAGTGGAGTTGCAAATTTTTTCTTTCTAGACTCTTATAGAATTATCTATATTTTTTATTTTTCTGCTATTTCAAATAGATTTGGGCATGAGGGGAAAATAAATGTGCATACTCATGCACAGATCTGGAATTCAAAGTCTGCAAATACACTTACCCTCCAGCATTTTGATCAGGCCCATTCTAGAAATCTATGTTCAGGTAGCATATCAGAATTATCTCTGGAGTTTTATTGTCATAGTTATTTATTTGTTTGTTGAATTAAATAGCTTACTCTATTTGATATACAAAAGATTCTATATTGTCCTTAAATAATAGTTTTCAAAACCATTTATGCTTCCAAATCGAGTTCTACAAACATGTTCTATGCCTAGGTTCTTCTCAGCTATGCTGAATCAGAATTGTAGGGATGTACAACATCTGATAACTGTATTTTTATGGATTCCACAAGTGACCAAAATGAGCAGCCTGATTCAAGAAGCATTACCTTAGGGTAATATGCCCTGCTACTTCTCCAACATTTTAGAATTATTCTGTGTAATGAGTGATGTCACCCATGAGACTGTGTTATAAATATGATCCATGTGATGCAGAAAATAATTTGGATAACGTATCTACTGATTTAGATAATTTGGATGCAGCCCTTTCTAACACCATAAATAAGGAGGCAATCATCACTCTCTGTGCAGATGACATTGTTTCATTATGAAGAAGCCTTAAACAATTAAACCTTTGATGAATTATTTTGAGAATAATTGCTCAGCAGTAGCAGAGCTAAAACAAAACCCTAATGTTTGACAAATATTTTCTAAGGCTTCACTGATTAATATACAATCTCACCCAGAGGTCAAATTATTGTGACTTAATCATCGGTCATTCTACAGGGACCAACATAAGTTTCTACTGAGGTCATAGTGTCCAATCGGTAATGTTTCACCTTATATCGTTTATTACCTGAAAAGAATCCCAGTATCACTCTCATATTTTCACAGCTGCAATGTGGATTTATCTGCTGAGTATTTAATATGGAAATATACTTTCTATGTTTAAAAACTCACTATTTCTTCATTGCATACTTTGTGATACCACTGGCAATGATTTTTTTGAATACTCTGAGTACAAAATCACAATTTTGCTGCCTAAACATATTAGATAAGCAGAAGAATGACAATACTAAAGAATGAGTGAATATATTACCATTTAAAATACTGTATTCTGGCTGGACTCATACTCCGTCCAGGTCCTCGGTCACTCTGTGACAATGGTAAATTGATATATGTTTTCTGATCTAGTCTTCTCTCTAAAAGGGAATAATAACACAGTTTAAAAAAGTATTTTGAGGATAACATGAAATAACCTTATAAGTGGCAAGCAGAGTTGCTGTCGTATAACCAGGCTCAGTATACGGTAGCTATTATTCACAGCTGCTCATCTTAAAAAAAATTCCAGTATCTACAGATCAATGCTTCTTTTTCTATTCTATGCACCCACTTATTTCCCTAATACTGTCTTTCTTCTTTCCCACTCGCACCTTCTAGAACCCACGGAAACATACTGCTGCAAAGCCTAGCAACTGGAAATAATTACACTTCTTTTCCTTTTTTCATTCCTACTCTAATGTTCTATTTGACTCTGTTTATTAATGTTGACATGCTAGCTTATTGAGGTGTCCCTTTTTCATGAATTTGATTTATAGAGTTCCAATAGGTTTGCACAGCAGTCTTTATCTCTAGGAAAATATTCTGGTTTATTTTGTAGGAGTTCTAGCTCTGACATTTCGTGACATTTTCCCTTACTTTTGACAGTTTTTTTTTTTTTTTCTTTAGATAGTGAACCAGACTGGTGAAGTGTTTCATTTGTTTGATCCAGCCTGTTTTATACCTCATAAAGTCCTACAAACTTCCCATCTCACAATACATCCTTGTTTGGTTTTTATTGGCACTACTTTTTGCTTTACCTTGAATTATTTTGTTGTTGACTAGGATATGGGAAGTTGACTTTTTCCCCTAAGTAACAGGCAAACATATTTTTGTTTATTTTTATAAGAAACTGTCCTCCTTCCATAATCATGCTGTCTGAATTTACTTATTTTTGAAGCACTATAAAATAAAATATATTAATTCAACTAAAACCTAATTTGAACATTATTTTGCAACCTGTTCTGTATTTATATGGGTTAGTGTTACACAGTCAAAAAATTTTTGTAGAATCTTCCTGTTTCTCAGCAAAGTTTCTATCTTTATCATTTACAATAAACACTACTATTCAAAATTACTGATAGAAAAAAATGGCTACATTTTCATAGAGTAAGAAATGTATTTTTATCATTGTTAAAATGAACACTATTAACGTAACACTTTCTGGCTAGTGGTGGAAATTACTGACAGTAATTGGATAGCACTTATTCGGGACGGATTCTTTGCCTCACGACTATTGCCACTACACTTGACAAAGCAAGAGT
Source organism: Balaenoptera borealis (assembly GCF_965194805.1). Taxonomy (NCBI): domain Eukaryota; kingdom Metazoa; phylum Chordata; class Mammalia; order Artiodactyla; family Balaenopteridae; genus Balaenoptera; species Balaenoptera borealis. Next base: position 4,655,910 of record NC_138861.1, on the reverse strand, counting down.
TAACATTTCTTTCTACAGAGCCCCCTTAATAAAAAGTCACAGTGTGTAACATTTTTGCAAAGCTGGACGTTTAAAGCTTCCAGCTTAGTTATTTCTTTATTCACATGTCCATTATGCCCTATTGCTATCTCAAACTTTAAATTTGGGGTGTCTCCAGCTATTTAGCCCTCAACCAAGATACTGACTTTACTACTGGACTTGTACATTGCTAGTCCAAAATCTGTGTGAATTCACATAAATAATCACATCCTTACACACACACACACACACACACACACACACACAGAGACTTCACCTTACTGAATCATTTTACTGGTAATTTTTCTACACCAACTTGTTTTCAAGGTGTTTGATATAAATTTGATAAATATTAGAGACAGAATTTTCTGCTGTGGTAGGGAGATTAATTATTCCTCCATATAATAAATATATTTAAAAGATGCAGAATAAAAGAAGATTCTAAACATTTTTTACAGTATAGATCATTCTCCCCAGAATATATTCGAACTTAAGATCAGAGCTGTAAAGAAGAGATGGCTTAATTAAAGTACTATATTCACAGCTCGCTATTTAAATTGTCTCTCAAGGAAAAGGTTAGAGCATATTATAAAAGATGAACATGTCATCACACCAATATTAACTAGCTTTAGGCCTTCTTAAAGAGCAGGGAAACATTCTCCCAATTTCTCCAGAGAAGGTTTTCAGACATTTTGGTTGAATTTATTCATGCATAAATAACCTTAACAAGCTTATCTTTGCCCTTCTCCTGTGGTTTTTAATTATTTCAATTTGCCAAGTCATTTTTCAAAAAATCATTTTTGGCATAAATTATAATTTGTATATTTAAGGAAACGAATGTTAAAAGCCATTTCGGGGGCCAGGCTAAACTCTCCTATCCATCGCTCACACCCCTTGAAACCATTACTGAGATTCTCCTGACAAAGCACTCAAGCTCCCTACCATTCCATCCCATCTGTATGTAGAATTCCAACCTTGGTTGAAACCATGTCTTTCTCATGCTTATCCATGTCTTTCTTGTGCTTAATTGAATCACACCCGAAGCAAGGACGTTGCCCAGAGGAATTGCACTGCCATGAACTCCTGGTCACGTCACCACCCACAGTTAACTCCTCTGTTTTGATCAGCAGCATTCTATTTCCTTCGTCATGCTACACTCTCTCATTCTCCTCAATCACTACTTTTAACCTTCTTGACTTTCTTTCAAGGTCCTTAGCAGATGAAAGGGATCTGGTCAAAAGGCTCTCAAGTCGACACCAACAAATTAATCAATGTGTATTTACCTGGACCTCCTTCCCTACGGTTCTAAAGTATGAATGACTCTGGTTTTCTCTGTAGCCAATTCCTTTGACTCTGCCTTTATCACATCCCTTTCTTCCTCTCAGCTCTCTGGTCATAGATTTCCTCTGACAGCCTCTGGATACCCATTTGTCTTTTTATACTGGACTCTACCTTTCAATGTTTATTACATATTAAAATTCTCTTCTTAGAAACACAGACACTCCCTTGACTCTATTCTTTTCCAGTTCACACTCTATCTCTCATTTACTTTACAACTTATTTTTTATGGAGTTTTGTGAGCACTTTCCGTTTCTATCACTTATTTCCTCCTCACTCTTCCACTCAATTTAATTTGTCTTCTGATTCCATCATTCCAGTGAGACGGTTCTTGCTAAGGTCACTCAGACACTTCTCTGAGACATCTCTTAGAATTCTCAGGGGCACATCAAACAATCTGTCCAAAATCGAACTTAAATTTTTCTCCCTAAATCAGTTCATATAGGGCATTTGCTAATTATGTCATCACTTACCCTGTTTCCCAAGCCAGAAAAACTGGATGGCATGTTTGCCTCTCTCTTCTAGACCTTGTATTAATTAGTAAAATTTATAATAGGTCTTCCTAGTGTGAGGCTCACAGAAAACACTGGGTAAATGTTAAGTATTAAAATTAGTAACAGCAAAACTGTCACCTTTGGCATCCCTTAATATTTGGGTAGATTTGTGTTTTACATGTGTTTTCCTCTAAAGGTTTCAAGTTCATTGAGGAACGTACAAATCCCCAATTTTTATACCCACGTCTGACTCCCCTATTGCTATCACAGTACCTTTAGAAGGCTTCTCCATGCCAATTTTATTGTGCAGAAAGAATATTAAGCTGTACTTCCACTTCAGCAGGCATTGAACTAATGGAAGATGAATAAAAGAGATAAACATAAAATACAAAATCCTAAAAGATGAAAGAAAAGGTGAATATTTAATAAACCTCAACTTAGGAGTGCATTGTCTTAATATAAAATAACATAAAGAAGTTACAAACACATATCAATACATTTTACTACTTACAAAGTTAAAATAATGCTAAATTGAGGCAAAAATAGTGCTAACACAAATTAAAGACCAAATCACAAATGGTTGAAGTATTACAAAAGGTAAGTTTTTCCAAAAGATCCTTGAGAAAAGAGTTTGGCTTATATGTTATAATCTGGCATATATTCCAGATAGACCTACCCCTGGACCCACCAATGGGATTTGGGCATATCCTCACAGATTGGCAGATATTTGGACTCTCCAATCCCATTTCAGTGGTGGAAAAACATTGGGGGTTTTGGTGAAAGCAGAGGAGAGTGTGTCCATGATACTGGGGCCAAATTAACAGGGAAGATGGCAAGCCACAGATCTCCAAAACCAGCTCATGGTGGCAATGTTAGGGGGCCAGAAAGAGCTGCCTTCAGTAGGTCCTTGTTGGTTATCTATTTTAAATATAGCAGTGTGTACATGTCAATCCCAAACTCCCAGTCTATCCCTCCTCCCTACCTTTCCCCCCAAGTAACCATAAATTCGTTCTCTAAGTCTGTGAGTCTGTTTCTGTTTTGTAAATAAGTTCATTTGTATCATTTTTTTTAGATTCCACTTATAAGCGCTATCATATGATATTTGTCTTTCTCTGACTTACTTCACTTAGTATGATAATCTCCTGGTCCATACATGTTGCTGCAAATGGCGTTATTTCGTTCTTTTTTATGACTAATATTCCAGTGTATATATGAATATCCTAATAACCTCTTTATCCTAATAACCTAAATGGGAAAAGAATTTGAAAAAGAATAGATGCATGTATATATATAACTTAATCACTCCGCTGTACACCTGAAACTAATACAACATTGTTAATCAACTATACTCCAATATAAAATAAAAATTTAAATAAAAAAAGAAAGAGCTACCTTCAGGAAGGGACTCTGAAACTGGAGAAGAGATTCCATTCCTCTGGTTCCATCACAGTGTGCGATATAAGAAGGACACTCGTCTTACTTCTGTGTCAAAGAGAATAGCATTGGAGAAATTCAGTATCCACTCAAATGAGAAATCATGCCAATAAAAAAAGTTGAATGGAAAATGGAACAGCATTGCCAAGTAGATGCGGCCAAAGCCTGTAAAGATTACTGGTACTGGGAGAAGTTCTAGCAGTAAATGACAGCAAGGTGACCAGGAAAAGAAAACAGTATATGGATACACTCTGTAGTGTTTAAAAAGATAATTCCTCCACATGTATCACTGAGCACATGGGAGACACTCCTGAAGATGTCTTAAGATAAATGGAAAAAGAAATAGTTGAGAAGACTTGGAGATACAGGGGTAGCAGGTGAGAAAAGTTAATAAAATTGTGGTTATTGGCACTTGTATGTTGCATTTGTACCCATAGCTTGGTGAGGTAGACAGATCTATCACTTGCACACAAACACACACACACACACGTGTACAAATTTAGCCTAAGAATTCTGCATGGAAACATAGGAAAAATGTCTATAATTAATATAATAAATAGAAAACAGTGGTTACTTCTGTCTCCTGGAATGTTAGGTCAGTTTAATTTTCATTTACATATATTTGGCATTTTTTCAGTAGTTCCATGATGATGAATATATATATACATATATATAATAGTTATATATTATAAAAATATATACTATAATTTTTAACACATAAAAGAATGTTATTGAAAATAATGATAATCATATATTTATTCAGTTTTCTGAGTTTTATTTATCTTATTACTGCTAAATATTACAATAAAAATTTATTGAAATTTCTTTAAGTCTGAATAATTGTTTTTTGCATCAGGAAATGTTATGCTCATGTTCTCTATATTAGTGGATGTGTGGAAAGTGGGACGTTTTGAACAGTGAATAATGAGAAGAGATGTATTTGTTTTTAAAGCAAGAGACTCTGGTCAGGTGCAGATGTTTAAAGAGAAAAAGTGTGAAAAAGTGAACATGTCAAGCTGAAGAGAAAACAGTGAGACCTAAATGTTTGGATGACATGATCTTTTCTCTGTCTGTAAGCCCGCATTTTTTCTTACAACTTTAGGCTTTGGGTGTATGCATGTGAAAAGGGAACCTTAACTCCTGCACTGAGCTCCCTTCTCCATGAACCAACAGCATAGAGTCTTGCCAGGTTGAAGACACGGCTCAGTTGTGCTGAAGCCTATGAAACACATTCTATAGACCGACTTACAGCCGACTGACTTCCCCAGAACCAGGTATCCATCTGCTTTTGCAAACAAAATGATTCGATAGGAGGACAGACACTATATGCTTCTGAGTTAAGAACGGCCATGTGGTGAGAAAATATAATTATGAATATTCAGATATTTCCCCAGGATCACAGACAAACATACACACACACGTGTGTTATAGGTATAGAGATTCTCTCTCTCTCTCCAACTAAATAAATAAATAAATAAATAAAGTATATATACACACTTTAAATACTATATGTACTATATGTATACTTTAAAGACTTATTATAAATATGTCTATATAGATTATATATAAATTCTTTATATATATTTATATATTTTCTTACTTGAGAACTGTAATACATACTTAGAGACTGAGAGAGGAAGTATAGTTATTCAAAGTGGAAAGGTAAGAGTTAGAGCAAGTTAACAGAAAGAGAAGTGGGAAGGGGATTGGCATGATAAGATATTTTGATTACAATAGGTACCCAACTTTTTCCGTAATTATTCTGACATAATTTATTTTATTTTTTTCTATTTGCTAAAAAGATATAAGATAATGCTCACTGACCCATTATATAGATACATACACACATATGTATTTATATATACTATACATATAAATATACACATATATTTATATATACACATATATATCTGTATATGTATGTGTGGGTGTGCTTAACTTCTAAAGGATTATACATTGACATTTTGCCACTTGAAGTTAATCCTACTAAAATCTTGCTTTTGGTGAAAGACATTACAAAGTACAAATCTGTATTACAATTGGAATCTCATTTAAATATCCTAAGAGATTCCATAAACCATAGAACAAGTCAATAGTCCAAATTTAATGTTTAAGCATTTACTCTGTTTTCAAATTACTTTTAAAAATCATTGGGTTCATGTAATTTTGCAATATTTTTTATATTCCAAATTTTGAGTGCATTTTTTTAAATGATGAAAGTTTATCCACATTGCCAATATGTTACCTTTGTATTAGGTCTTTATTTCTTATAGAAGCTCATAGACTCTGTGCCACCCAGTTGAATAACCTAAATTTTAACATTCAGGAGTAAGTAAGTTGCTGAAAAGCCATGTGGTATTGAATTGTAATTAGATATTTAACAGAGAACTCATAGATTCCACAAAGTAGTGATGACTCCAGCCAGAGTGCACACTACTTTCTAATGAAATTGTATAGTTGTTGTCTAAGCACTTCCAGAAGTATGCACTAGGCAGTTGATGATTTCATATTTTGTAAAAATCAATGCCTATCAAAAGGTAATACGTATTCTTCACAACTAAGGAGCCCACGAGCCACAACTAAGGAGCCTGCCTGCCGCAACTAAGACCCGACGCAACCAACCAAATAAATAAATAAATATTTTTTAGAAAAGGTAATAGGTATTCTAGCATGAAAAGAGACTCTAAAATTAAATCTTGGCATAGTTATTGCATTAATAAGGCAGCTCTAAAGCAGTGTGGTATGAACAGTGTGTTCCTCAAGTAATTATAAGAATATAAACTTTGTATCACTTAAATGACCCACTAAATTAAACAAATACATCTTAAAGGTAAATCTGTATTTTCTAATAATTTACAGAAAATTTTTTCAGAGCCTCCAGTTTGTCTGTAAATGTAACGTGTTCTCTGATTCACTCTGCATAGAGAATCAGCAATGTAGCTTCCACTGCCTCTAACAAGATTTGTGCACCTTATCCCCTAAAAACTAGAAATGTTTTCTCAAAGTGACTTCTTAACAGATGTTATTTAATAGCATGAGTCATATAAAATTAGAAATTGAAAAAAAGTTGCTGGCATTTGCAAATGCTCGTTTATTAAACAAAGATCTGAGTGCTATTGGTGTTTTCAATAACTTCCTTATTCTTTTTTCTTTACTAATTTGTTACACATAGAAAAAGAACATGAAAAGACAACTGCATAAAAATTAGTTGCATTATGTTAAGGAAACTGTCAAGCTGAAAATCAGATTTCATTTTCAAGATCATCTTCCCTGATTTCGTTTTTTGAAAATGCTCCTAAATGAAGCTTTATGGTGACCATTTTATACTGATTAAATACTATAATCCTCTTATTTGTGCAGATTTGGGCAGGTCCCCTGTGCTCCTCACTTTTATTAAACATAATATCTAATGAAGCTCATGAAGTGTTTTTGGGTAATTATTACTTATAGTCTGAAGTGAATTTTAGTTCCAATCCATTTACATTTATGTGCTGAAACTAAATGATTAATGTGAATTTTTACACATTTTTAGATTTAATTTTTCAGAGTAATGAAACTATAAATTTTAAGCTCTTGGATCTTCTTATCTCTTATTTAATTCAGTATGTAATTGAGAACAAGCTGGTAACTTAAATTGATTGGCTGTTCAGCCACACTAATATATTTAAAGCAAAAGATCTGGCTGGTGTTCAAATCATAAAAACAAATTTGAAAACAATTTTGATAATTTATAACATTAATTTATTTCCCTAAAATAGTATTACAATATTTTTACCCCTTCATTGTTCTTATATAGCCATTTCAATCTATGCAATATTTCTTAGAAAAAATCAGATTGATTTAATGCCTAACGGTTATATTACAAATGTGGTTAATAATTCTACACTCTTTGCTCGATCAGCTATAGAGAAACATAAGATTCCGGATGATATTCACACTGAAATAATCATTTTCCATAAATTGGAAATAACCATAGACTTATCCAAATTCTTATTAAAGCTTCAAATTCTTATCCAACTGAGAAAGCATCTATAATTAATTTACCAAATGATTATTTGGATTATTTTTAACACATGGGTTATTAATAAAACAAATATAGGTTTATAAGCATTAAAGCAACAATAATAGAAGCAATTATGCATAAGACATAGCTTCCACGTTTTTAATAGACTTTATTTTTTTTAGAACAGTTTTACATTCACAGCAAAACTGAGAGTCAAGTACACACAGACCCCACGCACCTCCAACCCCACTCCACATACAGCCTCCTCCATTAGCAACATCCCCACCAGAGTGGCACTCTTATAACAACTGATGACCTATGTTGACACTTCACTGTTGCCCAGAGTCCGTAGTTTACATGAGTGCTCACTCTTGTGTTGTACTTTCTATGGGTTTGAACAAATGTGTAATGGTATGTGTCCACCACCATATTATATATGCAGGTACATATATCACAGTTTCACTGCCCTAAAAATCCTTTGTGCTCTGACTGTTTCGTCCTCCTGACCCCAACCTGGCAACCACTGATTTTTGACTATTTCCATAGATTTGCTTTTTCCAGAATATTGTGTAGTTGGAATCATACAGAGTGTAGCCTATCAGGATTGGCTTCTTTCACTCAGTGATAGGCATTTAAGGTCCCTCCATATCTTTCCAGAACTCACTTCTTTTTCACATGGAATAATATTCCACCGTCTGGATGGACCACAGTTTATTTATCCATTCATGTACTGAAGGACGTCTTGGTTGCTTCTAAGTTTTGGCAATTATAAATAAGGCTACTCTAAACTTTTGTGTGTAGGTTTTTGTATGGGCATAAGTTTTTAACTACACTGGGTAATTACCAAAGCATGTGATGGCTGGAATGTATGGTAAGAGTGTGTTTACTTTTGAAAAAAACTGCCAAACTAGCTTCCATGGTGGCTGTACCATTTTGCATTTCCACCAGCAGAGAATGAGAGTTCCTGTTGCTACACTTTGTTGCCAATAATTTGTGTTGTCACTATTTTGGATTTTGGCCATTTTAACAAGTGTGTACTGATATCCCAATGCTGGTTTAATATGCAATTCTTTAATGACATATGATGTTGAGGATCTTTTTCATAAGCTTATTTGTCATATATATATACCTTCTTTAGTGAGATGTCTGTTCAGATATTTGACCATTTTTTAATCAGTTTGTCTGTGTTCTTACTGTTGAGTTTTAAGAATTCTTTTTATATTTTGGATAACAGTCCTTTAACAAATGTGTCGCTTGTAAATATTTTCACCCAGTCTATGACTTTTCTCCTCATTCTCTTGAGCTTTCATTTGTTAAAGCTATAAATTCTTTATCTAAAACACAGCATTTATTCTACCTAAAATATTAAATATAAAATTTCTTCATGTTAATATACCTCCCATTTCTAGAAATGTATATGGAAAGAAATGCATGTTTCAGAATTGGCTGCATTGTTTTAATTTGATTTAGAAATAATTTCAGACCTATGAAAAATTGTAAAAATGAGATTTTACAAAGAAAACACATACTCTGCATGGATCAAACTAATATTTCATTTTCTTTATCGTTTGTGCACATGTATTATTTACACACACACACACACACACACACATACTTTTTTTTGAAACATTTGAGGGTAAGTTACTTACAGCATGACTCTTTAGCTCTAAATAATTCAGTGAGTATTTCCTAAGAATAAGGATATTATTTTACATAACCACAGTATAATTACCAACCCCAGTACACTTTAACATTGATGTGTCATTTTAATCTAATTACTCTCTATATTCTGATTTGGTCAGTTTACACAATAATGTCTTTCATAGTATTCTTTTTTCTTCAGTATAGGATACAGTCTAGGACCAGGTGCTGCTTCTCAGAAAAATAATGTCTATAAATGTATTTCCTAAAATATACCTCTATTAGTACGTTTGCATCCCTTCATTTTGTTTTTGTTTTAATGATAGTTTTTATATTGAATACTTTTAGATTCATATGCAGTTGCAAGAATAATATAGGTTCCTTTACCCAGTTCAGTTTCCCCAATGGTAACATTTGGCAGAAACATAGTCCAAGATATTAACAAGTACATTGACATTGCATGCAATCAAAAGGTAAAAAAATACATGATTATATATGTAACATTCTTGAAATCACAAAATTATAGAAATGGAGAACATATTAAAGACTTTTAGGAGCTAGAGACAGGAGGATGGTGAGGTGGGATGTGAGTGTTGCCATAAAAGCGCGAGGGCAGGGATCCTCCTGGTGATGGGACAAAATAGCATTTTTGAAAGGTCAATAAGTTTCTCCAAAGAATAAGTCAGAAGATCTGTTATCTTCAAATGTCACAAACCTCAAGGAGGTTCTCTAAGGGGAGAAGAGTCTTTGCACACAGAATTGGGTTAGTCAGATTTATCCAGATGTTTCTATACCTCCTAGTTATTGAAGGCAAAGGACCCACACTGGGGTAAAAGAAAGTGACTGTGTGTTTTCAACATGCTTTGATCGTAAGAAAAATGTAGGTGAATAATAACTTTTCGCAGTTAAAAAGGCAAAACAAACCTGTATGTCCTTTAGTAGAGGCAGAAAACTCAGAGAGAGCTCGTACTTAAAGTTAATATTGATTACTTATTTTTCTCCCCAATACACTGAATTGATACATGGCTTTTCTCCCCGATACACTGATACATGGCTTTATTCGTGAAAGCTCATATAGTTGCATCTGTAAATCAAGTTATGATCTAACCACCTATGCGTGCACCTTATGAGAACTAAATACCCCTGTTAAATCCTCTGTCATCCAACTAGAATATATTTGAAAGCAATTGTAGTCATAAAAGATTCTTGTTGACAAAATTAAGTTCCTTTCCTGATTTGCTTTGTGTTATGGTATCTACTCATCTAAATCCTGAAGATGAGAACCTATAAGAACTGGATAATTTGCTTTATCCCCCTTCCTTTTTTAAAAGCTTTAAATATCCCTGCATCTTATTTTTAATTCACTTATTTCTATTCTTAATTTACATGAGAAAAATATCTTATCAATAAATATTGATAACAAAATCATCAATAATAATTAAATGATAAATCATAGTGGCAAAAATGATTGTGTCCAAAAGGATGCAGGAGCCAAACCACATATGTTCACATCTTGGCTCTTATGTTTAGTACCTGTGTAGTCTTCAGCAAGATGTTAGAGCTCGCTGTGCCTCAAGTTTCTCGTTGGCAAAAACAGAAAATAATTTTTCCCTTTCAGGGAATTTTTGTGAGAAGTAATGGAATGAATGATGAAATGCCATTAGAATTATGCTTGGGGTATAACTAGTGCTCTAAAAATATCATTTTAAAATCAGAAATATAACTAGGTTTGATCTACTTTGTCAATTAAATAATAAAGTATTTTAAATATTCATACAAACTCAAATATAACTTAGTGCTCAGATAAGGTAAAGCTTATTGAAAATACACATTGTTAAGACAGTAGTATTATTACTATTATTATCACATCCACAAAACTTTTTAAATAAAATTGAGAAGTATTTTAAAAGCATTTAGACATCTTAAATGACTGATTTGATTAATGAAACACTAAAGGGTGTTGGATCCTGGGTTTTTTTTCTAAGTTTCAGAGTTAATGATCAGATGGAGATAGTGTTTAAGAAACAGATGGAGATAGTGTTTTCATTAAGAGATTCTTAAAAGTTTTTATTATTGCTAGTTGAGTTTATCTACCATTAAAATAGACAAATTTCTTCAGGTTTTATTATGCATTTAACTAAGTTCCATTAATATAATAGAATTGTATTAGAGATTTATGAAAATCTCTTTTTATTTTTTTCCAAAAGTTATGAAACCACAGAACATGTTTTGGGACTCAGTAGAACCTGAGTTCTGTTTCAGTGCAGAAAGAATTCAGGAAGAGGCAGAGTGACAGGTAAGGAAAATGTTTATTATTATAGGACACTTATGAGAGATACAAGCAGGCAGGCAAGAGGGCTCTGCCCCGAGACTGGGTGGGCTACATTTTTATAATCAAAGGAAAAGTGGGGAGGGGAAGAAAACCTTCTTCTTCATTCTTGAGTAGACGTCAAAGTTCCATCATCAGCTCCTTCTCCTCATTGGGCAGGGGAGTTTTCTTGTCTCTACATGGTTAAACTGGGACTGTCATGGCACTATGGCTATGAGCAAAAGGGTGGTAACATGTACTAAACTGTGGTAAATCATCTCAGGTTTCAGTATAATATCTCCTTTCCTCTGTATTTCTGCTCTTAGTACATGCAGGAAAAGCCCCCTTCTCAAGGATAACTGACTTAACTAACTTCAATAGGCAGGATGTGGGGCTCTTTCCACCATTGTTATTGTTTTGGGGCATGTCTCATGCTTCTGTTGCATGGGTTTGTGGCTAAGCAAGCCTGCTTTCTTGAGTGATCATTAACTTACAGGAGTCTCCCGTACTTTTCTCTCTACTTAAGATCCTTTAGTGGGATTAACTATTTAATCACCTACTTTGTTTCTTTACTCCATCCCTATCAGCTATGCTTTAACTAAAATTCTAGTCCTATACACTCCAGCTTTAGGGGATCCAATTCTTCTATGGACATTTCATAGAGTAAATGATTGGAAAAATCATAATAAAAAATGACCATAATTGGAGACTCACAAATAGTATGCAATAATTTTGACTGTAGATACAATGTATTAAATGAAATGCCAAGGTATATAAATACACTATGTGTGTAACAAGCGGGATAAAATTTTATTTACCACATTTTATCCTGGGAAAAGGTCTGTATTTTTATGGAAGAACTGCTAAGATAAACTGCCTATGTTAGAAATTGAGACCACAAAAGGCATCTTAAAAAAAAAAGCTGCTTCCTAAACTCACAAGCACAGATGTTCCTTACTTTCTAAACTTATAAGATGAGAAAAATAATGATTACGTTTCTGGAAAAAAACAATGGAAAATGAAGCAAAGGAGGAAGAAAGAGAAAGGAAAAAGCAAATTATGCTAAATGGTGTGATATTGGAAAGATCTCCATACTTCAAACTCACAGTAATTCAGAGCTGCCTTCAAGTAAAATAAGTCTAGCAAAAGTGATGGGATACCATTGTCATGATTAGGTTACAAATGACCTTCTTGTTTGCAGTCTCTCCTGACCTCTTACTTGCTCCCTGCCACGTAGTAAGGCGCGCTATGGAGAGGCTTAAATGGCAAGGAACTACTCAGGGAGCCCTTCAGCCATCATCTTCTGAAAAACTGGGGTCTCAGTACAGCAGTCTGCAGGGAATCGAATGCTGACAACAAAAAGATGAGTGGCCACACAAGTGGATCCTTCCCGGTCAAGCCCTACCCCCAACAGGAGACATGGCTTCCTCAGTCCACACCTTAATGGCATCTATGTGAGATACCTCCAGTAGAAGGTCCAGCTAAGCCACACCTGACTGCTTGACTCACAAACTGTGAGAGCATAAATGTGTATTGTTTTAAGCTGATAAATTTTGGGATAATTTCTTACTCAATATGAGATAACAGATATATAGGAATGTGTGTATATTATAGTTATAATTATGCAGTTATGAATAGTTTTATACATACACATAGCTATATGTGTAATTACACATAGCTATATAATGATATGAATATATTTAGATAGATATTATATATACTTACATATATAACTACATTAATATATAATTATGCTTATAGCAATAATTAATAACTCAAAGCTACTAAGGATTTGACTTTATCAGGAAAATACAGTTTGTATAAAAATTGAACAAAATAAAATAAATACTTATTTTATAAGAATATATTCTCAAAAGATGTGGTGGGGGGGAGAGAAGATGGGGGACGAGTAAGACGCGGAGATCACCTTCCTTCCCACAGATACAGTAGAAATACATCTACACGTGGAACTGCTCCTACAGAACACCCACTGAACGCTGGCAGAAGACCTCAGACCTCCCAAAAGGCAAGAAACTCCCCACGTACCTGGGGAGGGCAAAAGAAAAAAGAAACAACAGAGACAAAAGAATAGGGACGGGACCTGCACCAGTGGGAGGCAGCCGTGAAGGAGGAAAGGTGTCCACACACTAGGAGCCCCTTCGCGGGCGGAGACTGCGGGTGGCGGAGGGGGGAGCTTCGGAGCCACGGAGGAGAGCGCAGCCACAGGGGTGCGGAGGGCAGAGCGGAGAGACTCCCGCACGGAGGCTCGGCGCCGAGCAGCGCTCACCAGCCCGAGAGGCTTGTCTGCTCCCCCGCCGGGGCGGGCGGGGCTGGGAGCTAAGGCTCGGGCTTCAGTCGGATCGCAGGGAGAGAACTGGGGTTGGCGGCGTGAACACAGCCTGAAGGGGCTAGTGCGCCACGGCGAGCCGGGAGGGAGTCCGGGAAAAGGTCTGCAGCTGCCGAAGAGGCAAGAGACTTTTTCTTACCTCTTTGTTTCCTGGTGTGCGAGGAGAGGGGATTCAGAGCGCCGCCTAAACAAGCTCCAGAGATGGGCGCGAGCCGCGGCCATCAGCGCGGACCCCAGAGACGGGCATGAGACGCTAAGGCTGCTGCTGCCGCCACCAAGAAGCCTGTGTGCGAGCACAGGTCACTCTCCACACCGCCCCTCCCGGGAGCCGGTGCAGCCCGCCACCGCCAGGGCCCCGTGATCCGGGGACAACGTCCCCGGGAGAACGCACGGCGCGCCTCGGGCTGCTGCAACGTCACGACGCCTCTGACGCCGCAGGCTCGCCCCGCCTCCTCCGTACCGCTCCCTCCCCCCGCCTGAGTGAGCCAGAGCCCCCGAAGCAGCTGCTCCTTTAACCCCGTCCTGTCTGAGCGAAGAACAGACGCCCTCAGGCGATGTACACGCAGAGGCGGGTCCAAATCCAAAGCTGAACCCCGGGAGCTCTGCGAACAAAGAAGAGGGAGGGAAATCTCTCCCAGCAGCCTCTGAAGCAGCGGATTAAAACTCCACAAACAACTTGATGTGCCTGCATCTGTTGAATACCTGAATAGACAACGAATCATCCCAAATTGAAGAGGTGGACTTTGGGAGCAGGATATATTAATTTTTCCCCTTTTCCTTTTTTTGTGAGTATATATGTATATGCTTCTGGGTGAGATTTTGTCTGTATAGCTTTGCTTTATAATAGCTTTATTTTACTTCACTATATTATATCCTCTTTCTTTCTTTCTATTTTTTCTCCCTTTTATTCTGAGCCGTGTGGATGAAAGGCTCTTGGTGCTCCAGCCAGGCATCAGGGCCATGCCTCTGAGGTGGGAGAGCCAACTTCAGGACACGTGTCCAAAAGAGACCTTCCAGCTCCACGTAATACCAAACGGCGAAAATCTCTCAGGGATCTCCATCACAACATCAAGACCCAGCTTCACTCAACGACCAGCAAGCTACAGTGCTGGACACCCTATGCCAAACAACTAGCAAGACAGGAACACAGCCCCACCCATTAGCAGAGAGGCTGCCTAAAATCATAATAAGGCCACAGACACCCCAAAACACACCACCAGACGTGGACGTGCCCACCAGAAAGGCAAGATCCAGCCTCATCCACCAGAACACAGGCACTAGTCCCCTCCACCAGGAAGCCTACACAACCCACTGAACCAACCTTAGCCACTGGGGACAGATACCAAAAACAACGGGAACTACGAACCTGCAGCCTGTGAAAAGGAGACCCCAAACACAGTAAGATAAGCAAAATGAGAAGACAGAAAAACACACAGCAGATGAAGGAGCAGGGTCAAAACACACCAGACCTAACAAATGAAGAGGAAATAGGCAGTCTACCTGAAAAAGAATTCAGAATAATGATAGTAAAGATGATCCAAAATCTTGGAAATAGAATAGACAAAATGCAAGAAACTTTTAACAAGGATGTAGAAGAACTAAAGAGGAACCAAGCAAGCATGAAAAACACAATAAGTGAAATTAAAAATACTCTAGATGGGATCAATAGCAGAATAACTGAGGCAGAAGAACAGTTAAGTGACCTGGAAGATAAAATAGTGGAAATAACTACTGCAGAGCAGAATAAAGAAAAAACAATGAAAAGAACTGAAGAGACTCTCAGAGACCTCTGGGACAACATTAAAAGCACCAACATTCGAATTATAGGGGTCCCAGAAGAAGAAGAGGAAAAGAAAGGGACTGAGAAAATATTTGAAGAGATTATAGTTGAAAACTTCCCTAATATGGGAAAGGAAATAGTTAATCAAGTCCTGGAAGCACAGAGAGTCCCATACAGGATAAACCCAAGGAGAAACACGCCAAGACACATATTAATCAAAGTGTCAAAAATTAAATATAAAGAAAACATATTAAAAGCAGCACGGGAAAAACAACAAATAACACACAAGGGAATCCCCATAAGGTTAACAGCTGATCTTTCAGCAGAAACTCTGCAAGCCAGAAGGGAGTGGCAGGATATACTTAGAGTGATGAAGGAGAAAAACCTACAGCCAGGTTACTCTACCCAGCAAGGATCTCATTCAGATGTGATGGAGAAATTAAACCCTTTACAGACAAGCAAAAGCTGAGAGAGTTCAGCACCAACAAACCAGCTTTACAACAAATACTAAAGGAACTTCTCTAGGCAAGAAACACAACAGAAGGAAAACACCTACAATAACAAACCCAAAACATTTAAGAAAATGGGAATAGGAACATACATATCGATAATTACCTTGAATGTAAATGGATTAAATGCTCCCACCAAAAGACACAGACTGGCTGAATGGATACAAAACAAGACCCATATATATGCTGTCTACAAGAGACCCACTTCAGACCTAGAGACACATACAGACTGAAAGTGAGGGGATGGAAAAAGATATTCCATGCAAATGGAAATCAAAAGAAAGCTGGAGTAGCAATTCTCATATCAGACAAAATAGACTTTAAAATAAAGACTATTACAAGAGACAAAGAAGGACACTATATAATGATCAAGGGATCGATCCAAGAGGAAAGTATAACAATTGTAAATACTTATGCACCCAACATAGGAGCACCTCAATACATAAGGCAAATACTAACAGCCATAAAAGGGGAAATCGACAGCAACACAATCATAGTAGGGGACTTTAGCACCCCACTTTCACCAATGGACAGCTCATCCAAAATGAAAATAAATAAGGAAACACAAGCTTTAAATGATACATTAAACAAGATGGACTCAATGGATATTTATAGGACATTCCACCCAAAAACAACAGAATACACATTTTTCTCAAGTGCTCATGGAACATTCTCCAGGATACATCATATCTTGAGTCACAAATCAAGCCTTGGTAAATTTAAGAAAATTGAAATCATATCAAGTATCTTTTCTGACCACCACACTATGAGACTAGATATCAATTACAGGAAAAGATGTGTAAAAAATACAAACACATGGAGGCTACACAATACACTACTTAATAACGAAGTGATCACTGAAGAAATCAAAGGGGAAAACAAAAAATACCTAGAAACAAATGACAATGGAGACACAATGATCCAAAACCTATGGGACACAGCAAAAGCAGCGCTAAGAGGGAAGTTTATAGCAATACAAGCCTACCTCAAGAAACAGGAAACATCTCGAATAAACAACCTAACCTTGCACCTAAAGCAATTAGAGAAAGAAGAACAAAAAAAACCCAAAGCTAGCATAAGGAAAGAAATCATAAAGATCAGATCAGAAATAAATGAAAAAGAAATGAAGGAAACAATAGAAAAAATCAATGAAACTAAAAGCTGGTTCTTTGAGAAGATAAACAAAATTGATAAACCATTAGCCAGACTCATCAAGAGAAATAGGGAGAAGACTCAAATCAATAGAATTAGAAATGAAAAAGGAGAAGTAACCACTGACACTGCAGAAATACAAAAGATCATGAGAGATTACTACAAGCAACTCTATGCCAATAAAATGGACAACCTGGAAGAAATGGACAGATTCTTAGCAATGCACAACCTGCCGAGACTGAACCAGGAAGAAATAGAAAATATGAACAGACCAATCACAAGCACTGAAATTGAAACTGTGATTAAAAACCTTCCCACAAACAAAAGCCCAGGACCAGATGGCTTCACAGGTGAATTCTATCAAACATTTAGAGAAGAGCTAACACCTATCCTTCTCAAACTCTTCCAAAATATTGCAGAGGGAGGAACACTCCCAAACTCATTCTAGGAGGCCACCATCACCCTGATACCAAAACCAGACAAAGATGTCACAAAGAAACAAAATTACAGGCCAATATCACTGATGAACATAGATGCAAAAATCCTCAACAAAATGCTAGCAAACAGAATCCAACAGCACATTAAAAGGATCATACACCATGATCAAGTGGGGTTTATCCCAGGAATGCAAGGATTCTTCAATATACGCAAATCAATCAGTGTGATACACCATATTAACAAATTGAAGGAGAAAAACCATATGATCATCTCAATAGATGCAGAGAAACCTTTTGACAAAATTCAACACCCATTTATGATAAAAGCCCTGCAGAAAGTAGGCATAGAGAGAACTTTCCTTAACATAATAAAGGCCATATATGACAAACCCACAGCCAACATTGTCCTCAATGGTGAAAAACTGAAACCATCTCCACTAAGATCAGGAACAAGACAAGGTTGCCCACTCTCACCACTATTATTCAACATAGTTTTGGAAGTGTTAGCCACAGCAATCAGAGAAGAAAAAGAAATAAAAGGAATCCAAATCGGAAAAGAAGAAGGAAAGCTGTTACTGTTTGCAGATGACATGATACTATACATAGAGAATCCTACAGATGCTACCAGAAAACTCCTAGAGCTAATCAATGAATTTGGTAAAGTAGCAGGATAGAAAATTAATGCACAGAAATCTCTTGCATTTCTATACACTAATGATGAAAAATCTGAAAGTGAAATTAAGAAAACCCTCCCGTTTACCATTGCAACAAAAAGAATAAAATATCTAGGAATAAATCTACCTAAGGAGACAAAAGACTTGTATGCAGAAAATTATAAGACACTGATGAAAGAAATTAAAGATGATACAAATAGATGGAGAGATATACCATGTTCTTGGATTGGAAGAATCAACATTGTGAAAATGACTCTACTACCCAAAGCAATCTACAGATTCAATGCAATCCCTATCAAACTACCACTGGCATTTTTCACAGAACTAGAACAAAAAAATTTCACAATTTGTATGGAAACACAAAAGACCCAGAATAGCCAAAGCAATCTTGAGAACAAAAAATGGAGCTTGGGGAATCAGGCTCCCTGGCTTCAGACTATATTACAAAGCTACAGTAATCAAGACAGTTTGGTACTGGCACAAAAACAGAAATTTAGATCAATGGAACAGGATAGAAAGCCCAGAGATAAACCCACGCACATACGGTCACCTTTTCTTTGATAAAGGAGGCAAGCATATACAGTGGAGAAAAGACAGCCTCTTCAATAAGTGGTGCTGGGAAAATTGGACAGATACATGTAAAAGTATGAAATTAGAACACTCCCTGACACCCTGCACAAAAATAAACTCAAAATGGATTAAAGACCTAAGTGTGAGGCCAGACACTATCAAACTCTTAGAGGAAAACATAGGCAGAACACTCTATGACATACATCACAGCAAGATTTTTTTTGACCCAGCTCCTAGAGAAATGGAAATAAGAACACAAATAAACAAATGGGACCTAATGAAACTTAAAAGCTTTTGCACAGCAAAGGAAACCATAAACAAGACCAAAAGACAACCCTCAGAATGGGAGAAAATATTTGCAAATGAAGCAACTGACAAAGGATTAATCTCCGAGATTTACAGGCAGCTCATGCAGCTCAAAAACAAAAAAACGAACAACCCAATCCAAAAATGGGCAGAAGACCTAAATAGACATTTCTCCAAAGAAGATATACAGATTGCCAACAGACACATGAAAGAATGCTCAACATCATTAATCATTAGAGAAATGCAAATCAAAACTACAATAAGATATCATCTCACATCAGTCAGAATGGCCATCATCAAAAAATCTAGAAACAATAAATGCTGGAGAGGGTGTGGAGGAAAGGGAACACTCTTGCACTGTTGGTGGGAATGTAAATGGATACAGCCACTATGGAGAACAGTATGGAGGTTCCTTAAAAAACTGAAAATAGAACTACCATACGACCCAGCAATCCCACTACTGGTCATATACCCTGAGAGAACCATAGTTCAAAAAGAGTCATGCACCAAAATGTTCATTGCAGCTCTATTTACAATAGCCAGGACATGGAAGCAACCTAAATGTCCATTGACAGATGAATGGATAAAGAAGCTGTGGCACATATATACAATGGAATATTACTCAGCCATAAAAAGGAATGAAATGGAGGTATTTGTAATGAGGTGGATGGAGTTAGAGTCTGTCCTACAGAGTGAAGTAAGTCAGAAAGAGAAAAACAAATACAGTATGCTAACACATATATATGGAATCTAAGGAAAAAAAAAAAAAAAGGTCATGAAGAACCTAGTGGCAAGACAGGAATAAAGACACAGACCTACTAGAGAATGGACTTGAGGATATGGGGAGGGGGAGGGGTGAGATGTGACAGGGTGAGAGAGTGTCATGGACATATATACACTACCAAATGTAAAATAGATAGCTAGTGGGAAGCAGCCGCATAGCACAGGGAGAGCAGCTCGGTGCTTTGTGACCACCTAGAGGGGTAGGATGGGTAGGGTGGGAGGGAGGGAGATGCAAGAGGGAAGAGATATGGGAACATATGTATATGTATAACTGATTCACTTTGTTATAAAGCAGAAACTAACACACCATTGTAAAGCAATTATACTTCAATAAAGATGTTTAAAAAAAAAGAATATATTCTCAACAACTGTGTATATATTTTTAAAAGATTCTCATTGGAAAAAAAATCCTAATTATTTCTAAGTCAATATGTAATAACTAGGACAAAGATGAGATTTACCTATGTAGTAACCCACATTGACACAGGGTAAACAAATAAGAAATATTTGTCTTTTTTCTCAAAAAAAAGAATGCTCATCTTCGTGAGGAGTAAAAGTTATGTATGTGCAAGTAGTCTTAAGTAACTGAATATATTTACTGTATTTTTGTTTTACTTAAGCTGGTATTAAACATGGATATCAATAATTATACTAGTAGGCTTTTGTTTTTAATTCTATGACTGCATTAAGTAATGACTAAAATGTACTTATGATTTAAGATAAAAACATTTAGAATGAAGGCACAGCAAGTGAACCTAAATAATAAAAATTAAAATATAATGATTGTAATTAGAAATTGATTATGTTGTGGAGCAGTATGTTTCAGACCTTGATAAAATGTTGCCTCCTATTTTTGAATCATATAAGACAACCAGAAATCAATGAAATAAGTTAAACAAAATAGAAGGAAATCCTGAGTTGAAAATGTAATCCACCAAGAGAGGTTACATAAATGTTTTTAATGGCTACATTCCAAATATTATTTAATACATTTAAACATTTTAACATACCAAAATTCTTTTTATTAAGCTCAGTTTATATGCTTCAATTACACAATAGAATATACAGTGAAATTACGTATACTATACATGGCCCTTTGATTTTAGATATACTGATTAGGTCAGTGATTGCTCAATAGGAAAAAAAAAAGTCAAACTACCTTTATAATTAGCACAATTTGCTAAAAGTTCACGATTTCTTTATATTTTCACACAACTTTCATTTTAACAAGGTCTCAAGCGTTTTCTCAGGAAAGGTTTTATATCTCAATTCATACAATTTTATTTTTTAGAAAATCATAACCTGCCATCACATTTAACAGGTAATTTACCCTTTCAAAAAATTCAATCCTCAGATCATGCCAAATATGACAGCATTGGTGGGAATTATAATTTTTGATCAAAGGAAAGTAGTTCATTTTGCATTAGTAATTTATCCCACATTCCCATGACTTTTTTAATGCTACAAATCTTGAGAGTCTCCTAAACACTTGTGTAAACACATACCCACTACAAATATATAAAGGATTCTGACTAGTTTATTGATTTAATTTTTAGCAATGGCATTATATTTAACCTTTTTAAATGAATTTATAGGTGTAAAAAATATGTCTGGCACCTTATAGGGACTCACTAGATATTTGATAGTTTTATTACTTATTTTAATTATGAGGGTTGCAGCAGCAACCTGTGATAAGACAAGTGATTATTTTTACAAAAATCTATTATTATTACAATGTGTATTTTTAAAAAGCCTTTTGTTTAATAATTACTATGTCACTAAATGAAATTAAAGCTTGACAATTCTCAAAATATGCTTAAAAAATGTGAAACTGCAGTCATTAGTAATCAGAGAAATGCCACTTAAAACCAGAATGAGATGCCATTACATACCTATTAGAATGCAGATGATTAAAAAGACAGGTTCTAAGTGTTAGTAAAGATGTGGAACAGCTTGAATTCTCATGCTCTGCTGGTTCAAACACTTTGGAAAAGTGACGTGTGTGTTTGTGAGTGTGTGTTTAATCCCAACTGTTTGTCTTCTATGAAAATTTGATCTATTTTAATCTAATATTTACTTTTTACTATACTTTTTACCTTCTCTTTAACTTGCTTTACTCTTGGTCATGTTTCAATTTATTGTTTTTTACCTACTCTTTTTGCAAATAATTTCTAATTTTCCTACTGTGTTTAGAAAATATAATTTGTATATTTGTCAACCATTTTAAGTTTACTGAGACATTTTATGGCCCAGCATTTGGTTTATCTTTATGAATATTTCATGTGAAACGAGTGTCATTCAAATCTTGTATTTGATAACTTATTGCCTACTTACTCCAAGAGAGTAGTGTTGAAATTTAAAAATGCCATTGTGGATTTGTCTTTCTCAATTTAGTTGTCAGGCTTTGATTCATGTTTCCTTTGAAGCTTTGTTGATACATATATATGCATATACACATTTAGAATTGCTATTTGTACTTAATGAATTAACCTCTTTAACATTATTAAATAACTCTGTTTCTGGTAATTCTTCTTGTTCTGAAGTCTACTTTGCTATGATCATATCCACTACATTTCTTTTCTATAATATATTTTTTTCCATTTTCCAACTTATTTATTTTATGATTAAATTGCATTTCTTTAAGACAACAAATTAAGTATTGTGTTTTTATCATTCTTAAAGGCAATTTCTTCTTTTTAAAAAAAAAAGTGTTTAGACAAGCGCTGCCTAGCAGAACAGTGATATTGGAAATGTTCTATAAATTGAGCACTTAAATATGGCTAATATAACTAAGACATTGAATTTTTATTTTTTAATTAATTTAGACTTAGTCGCAACTGTCTAATATAATGGAAAGTTTAGATTTATACCATTTACCTTTAGTATAAATATAGATATGTTCAGATTAATTGTGCCATATTGCTGTTTCCCAATTGTCCAATATATTCTTTGTTACTTTTTTTTCTCTTTTATTAGCATCTTTTGGATTACATGAATATGTAGACGGTATTCAATTTTATCTTCACCAATGTTTTTTAGCCTTAATGTTTAATTTCAATCTAGGTTTAGGAAGTGCATCTTTAAAATGTCACATGTTTTCTTCATATATTACTTCATATACAATGTAAGAAATTTACACTAGTATATTTTAATTTTTCTTCCAACGTTTGTTCAAGTGTTGGCATGATTTTCTCTACGTTATAAACCTCACAATACATTCTGATTGTTTTTCTTCTAAACAGTAGCTATATTATTAAACTTTTTAATGAGTAAATATTTATTTTACATTTACCCACTTCTGGAAATAATCCCAGGTATAAGCATTGTATAATGCAGAAGGGATTAATGAGCACATAAATGTATAAGTATGTGATTAAATACAACAATATTAACTGTACATAAAATTGTAAATATATCATACTTTAAAATATTCATGTAGCTAAAATGCATGACAAGAACATAGGCAAAAAGGGAGTTTTCGCTAGTGATAAAATAATTTGATTTTAACTGTAATAAGTAACCTCTAAAAGAATACTCAGAATACATAACCAACAAGTTAACAATAAGAAATAAATGAAAAATACAACAAGATAGAAAAAGGGACATACAACATATGTGCTTAATAGAAAATAGAAATATAGAAGATGTAAACCAATCTATAAAAATTATTACTTTAATTGTAATTGGATTAAATACTATACATAAAATAATATTTGAGGCTACACAAAGATACCAAAACCCAACTATATCCTGCTTATAAGATACACATTTAAATATAAGAAAACTAAAATTTTGAAAGTAAAAGAATGTAAAGAAAATACTCCACAAAAAAGCAAACCTAAAGAAAGCTGCAATAGCTTTAGTAATTGCAGATGAAGTAAATTTTAAAGCAGAAATATTATAAAAGATAAAGTGTTCAACTCATTAAGAATACATCACAATGCTAAACTAGTAAGCAATGAATAACAAGCTTCAGAATACACAAAGAGAAAAATGGCAAACTAAAAAGAAATGTTAATAAGCTCTAAATTTTAGTAGAAGATTATAACATGCCTTACTTGTAGCTGATAAAAGTAGACAAAATATTAATAAAAATATGAACAGGATATAAAAATATGAACAAGACAATTAACAAAAGTGACCTAACAGGCATATACAGCATGCAGCTCCAAACACAAATAGCATTTTTATGTTTTTAAGTGCACTTAAAACATTTATTAAGATAGACTCTATATTGGGTCACAAAGATATCCTCAGATTTTAATTTCTTAAGAATTTTCAAGAATGTTTTATCTGACTATATGTAATTATGCTATAAATTGGTGACAAAAATATAACTAGAAAATCCTCAGCTTTCTTGATTTTAAACAATATACTTGTAATTCCAAACCATGTAACATATGGCTCTGCTTCAATTGACTGTTTTCTCTTAACTCTGAGTTATGTTTATCTTTCCCTGCATATTTCATAATTTTTACTGTACCTCAGACATTGTGAATATTAATAAAATTCTATAAACTAACACACAATATATCTATACATCTCTACCTCTATATATTTATAATGAACTATACATGTATGATCATATAGATAAGATATATATAGAGAGAGATTTCTAGGGGAATACAAGTCTTCTGTCTGAAATTAGAGTGAAGAACTAATTATTCATGCTCTTCTTAGAAATGAGTTGAGTTGTGCCAGGACCATTTTTTTTTTTTTTTTTTTTTGCATTTTGTTTTGTTTTGATTTTATTCGAAGTGGCCTCGAGTGCTGGGGGCCGGGAGCGCCCAGCCCGAGGTAGCGCCTCCGACACGTGCGAAGGGGCGGCCACCGCCTGCGGAGCACCCAGGACCATTTTTAATTAGATTAACTTCACCTATAACTACTACAACTCCTTACATTCTTTGCAGCTTCAACATTATAGATTCTTTCAGTATTTAAGCCCAGAAGCAGTTGAACTGCAGTTTCAGATATACTTAGTTAACTTTTTGATTCAACTACACTAGGTGTCCAGAATCCCAATGCAAACATCATAAAAATGCATGAGATGATGTAATTTATCTATGATTTTTTAGCTCCCTCCTACTTTAAGCTTATTTTATTTTATTTTTTTTTTGTTAGGAAGAGGCTTTCTTTTATTTTGGGGACTCATCCAGATTCAAGTCAATCTCACAGGCCATGTTATTTTCAAAGGCTCTGTTGATTTATTCTAATCATTCTGTGATCTCTCCACTTATGACTAGCTTAATTCACCATCTACCTGTGCCTAAACCAAGTATGAAAGATGCCGTGGCTCATTGAAGTTTGATATAATAGGCTAGTATTACTCTTTGAGAAAGAGTTAGCTTTCTAAAAATTATTATTATCTTATTTGTTTTTTGTTGTTGATGCTGTTATACAAGCCAAGGTCTTTCATTTTCTTCTGTATACTAACTGGACATAACGAATATTTTTCTAAATGACTGATTAGTCAAAGAAGAAATCAAAACAGATGTTAAGGAATAAATGGAACTGAAAAATAATTAGTATATGGCCTATCAACATTTGTCTAATACTGTAAAACTGATGCACAAAGTCAAATTTTTAACTTCAAATGCATGTCTTAAGAATGGAAGCACTGAAACTCAGTGGTACTGGTTTACACATAAAGAATCTAGATAAAGAATAGCAGGTCACACCCAAGGTAAATAGAAGGAATAAATGATAAAAATAAGAGTAGAAATCAATAGCATAGAAAATAAATGTGCACTAAAGAAAAGGCCAAACTTTAGTTGTATAGAAACTTTAATGAACCTGATAAACTCCCACAAAGAGTAATCAAGAAATAGAGAAAACATGTTATTCACATTAGGAATAAAATTAGGGTATCAATACAAATCCTACATATATTAAAAGGATGGTTAGGCAACATATTGTACAACTATTTGTCAACATATTTGAAATATGCCTGAGGTGTATAATTTTAAAAATGCAACTCACAAAAGTGACAAAAGAGGAAATTGAAAATCTGAATAGTCTATTGTCTTTAAAGAGATTGGCTAGTTTAAGTTCAAGATAGTGAAAAAATTCACTACATTTTGGTGGGAGCAGCTGCAAGCTATTGTAGCCGATTTTGCAGTCTACTAAAGATTTTTAGCCTCCCACTCCACACAGCTTGTTAATTAAGCAAATGTCTTGCTGGGAAGATGAGCTTATTTTCAAGAATTATTTCTTTCCTGGCTGGTCATTCTTTTCCAAGAAGCTTTTTTAGATTGTCTTAACACCTTATTCCAAAAGAATTTTTCTACTGTTATATGTATTTTGAAAACTTTCCATTTAACTTTCATAGAAAAAGCAACCATAGTTTAACTATATTTTTGTACAAATTTATCAGTTCATATAATATTTAATTAATTTTTTATGATTGCCATAATAATCATTTGAGTACCATTGTACCTATCATTTTGTTAATATACAATTCTTTCAATTGATCAATGCAGAATTGCATAGGCTTAATGAAGATTGACCTACTAATAAGGGAAAATGAGTATGACGGGTATCCAATCAATCTGTTTTACAAAGGAATAGGGAATATCAGTCAATCTTGAAGACTGACCTGAACAACTAGAAAGGTAAGACTGTATTAACTGAGATGGGCTAGAATGAGAGTAAAATAAGTTGGAGCTGAATAATGAGGAATTTCATTTTGAGCATGCTATGTTGAGATATTCAACATCAAATGGAAATGTCAAGTAAGCAGTTGTGTATTTGAATTTTGATTTCAGAAAAGGTGTTTGGGAGGCAGACAAAATTTGATGATTCCACCTTATGATGTTGTTTACAACCATGAAATTTCATTTGATCACCAGCAGAGTGAGTGTATTTAGGGACCACAAGCAGATCAAGAAAGAGCCCATGACTCCTCCAACATTAAATGGTCATAGATAAAAGGAAAACCAAAAAAGGAAACAAAACAAGCATCCAGAGAATTCAAAAGAAAACCAGGGAACTTGTCTTGTAAGATAAATAAAGAAATGTTTCAAGGAAGAGGCAGTAATCAATTATTTCACATGTGCTGATAATCCAGTAGGATATGTCCTCTTTAACATGACACACATATTGGGACTACCCTGGTGGTCCAGTGGTAAAGAATCCACTTTCCAATGCAGGGGACATGGGTTCGATCCATGGTCGGCGTACTAAGATCTCACATGCCGTGGGGCAACTAAGCCTGCGCACCGCAACTTCTGAGCCCACGTACTCTGGAGCCTGTATGTCACAACTAGAGGGAAGCCCGTGTGCTACAACTAGAAAGAAGCCTGTACACTGCAACAAAGATCCTGGGTGCCGCAACTAAGACCCGACGCAGCCAAAAAAGAAAAAAATAAAATAAAAAATAACATGACACATATTGATACAAGAGAAATCATACTAATCGGTGCTATAGAAGTGTTGATTTTGTTTGACTCATTTTACTATCACAGAGTAGAAAACACGTCTTTGCCCTGCATGTTCTAAACCAATATTTTCAGGCCACTTCATTAAGGATAAGAGAGTAGAATTTTCCAATTTCTTTTTACTTAAATGTAGACAAATAATAATACAAATTATCAATAACAAACTGAAATAGAAAGAATATTTACAGAACAATCACTATGAATGTTATATATTTACAAAGCCCATTATTTTAAAATTTTATTAATATCAAATAAGAATTACAATTGTCATGCTTTTCCAAAGCACTTTTATTTCCATTTCAGGTGTTGGATAAAAATATTAAAATTGGTCATATAATTATTAAAATTAATTAAAATACCATCTGCTTTAAAAGTTTTATGTAGGTTACAAAACTTAGAATGCATATATATATATTTTATATTAGAATGAAATATAAATATACAGTTATATATTGTATATAAGCATGTGTAATGTATGAATATATATTATAAATGTATGTATGCATCATTCACATGCATATACAAAGATACATATATTACACAAATGCAAAATGTAAAGAGGATACCTAGAGAGAAAAGAAATAGAGAAAGGAGGAAGGAGGAGAAAAAGGGAGAAATGTAAATAGTACAGAAAGTGTGAGAACAAAAGTCAGAACAAACAGAATAAGAGAGAATACATTCCATTAAAAGCTGAGTTGAGAAAATTGCATGGCTAAATTCTAGACTCTGAACAAATGTTGTCATAAAACAATAAGTGACAATTTACCTGGACTCTTTTTAGGCTAATGAGTCTTTAATCTTTACTTTTACACCATATTAATTGGACATATTTATTTATCACCCTAATGAGAGAATCAACTTTATACTCTGCTTTATTACAAATTTTAGCTAACTCGAATATTAAATACAAATTCTCAATTCCTTTAAAAAGATAAAGTCAGACAGTATCAGTGCTGAATAAAGCAGAAAAAAAAATAGCTTTAGTCCCTTCTGGTCTTATATTTTTTGATTTGTTTATATTCATTAGTCCCCTTTCTTTCTATTTCAATGTGTGTTCTGTATTTCAATTCAGATTATGTCTTCGTTTGTAGATATCAACATTATAAAGATGTTTGAATTCATCCAATTAGGTCTTCCCAGGGCCTGCAATTTAAAGCTAGTAATTCATAGGCTATTACTGCTTAAGTGTCTAAAGGGGCCACAGTAGAAAGGAAGTCCCTTTGATGTTTTGGATAAAATAACTCAGCTGGAGTGCCATACTTGCTGTTAATTGTACCTGAAGAATGGTTTATGTACTCACTCTTCATTGTATGGCTTCATAAAATTTAATTCAAATGTCTGAACAGAAGAAAATCAAAAAGTCCCACATCAGAGAGTATTGATTCAGAATGAGCAGAGCTGTCTCAGCGAAAGCAAGTCCTGTGAATTTAGATGTTTTGATGTTTGAATGATTTTCAAGATTGATTCCTATTCCTTAATATTTTTTCAAGAGCATGACAAACAGAGCTAAAGAAGGGCTCTACCGGGAGTGACTTCAAGGATTAGCATTTCTTTTCACTGTCAAGCTTTCCAAGTAAAAGGATGAAACCACAGTGACACAGTGGGATGAGCAAAATTTTACCTTTGTTGCATCTATTTGATTTGCATTTATGTTTATTAAGTATAGATATTATAGAAGCAAAGTAAAACCTACAATGCATAGCTCTGAGGTAATTTTATTCCATTTGGTTTCATGAAAAAAATCTGTGGAGTAGATTACTGATTTTTAGTAGTCTATTCAGCATCTGAATAAATGTATGTTGAAGCAAATGGTAAGTGGTATATAGATTAATAATATTTAAACTAATTCAGACTGGGCACATATGTGTCCATTCACTGAATGCATCTATAAACAAATGTTAAAATGTTAATATAGATATTTATTAAAATATTAATATAGAATATTTAAAGATCAATATTTATTACCAAGTGAAAAATAGGTAACAGACCAGTATGTGATATAATTCAAACTTAAAATATTTAGACAAACACATATAGTTTTATAGAACAATACTGGAAGAACATATACCAAAATACTAAGCATAAACATCAATGCATGTTATAATTAAAGGAGTTTTTTTTCTTATTTGTACTTCTCTATATTGTCAAAACATTCAATAATAAAAATGATTATTATAGATTTTAAAGGAGGTTTATATATGTTTTAAACAATAGCAACAAGAATAAAATATACCTCTTAGCTACTTTGTTTATACATTTGGAATTTACTTTGACAAACATTAATATGCAATGTTAAAAACACGAGGATATTAAAATTACCCTCTTATAGACTCTGAGAACTGTTAATTTTTTCTGCTTTGAGAGGAATTTGTGAACTGAAGCATTCTCCAAAAACACTACTCACTAAGAAAATAATTCACAGGTCAAGCAATAGCATACCTGGAATAGCCCATATCACCTTGTTTGTCAATTTTAGATCATTAAACTCTGTCTCAGTGTTTCCTTATATATTAGTTATTTGAGACCCTTTCTTGTTTCCTATCACAAACATTCTTTTCCAGTAGAATTTTAATTTCCCTGCAATTTTTCAACCAATTCAGTCTTCAGTATAATGATATAATGCTTGGCCATTTGCTTTTAAATGTGGTTCTTAAAGGGGAATAAAAATTGGGGGAAAATGATGAGACAAAATTAAATCACTAAATTGAGATTTAGAGAATATATTTTCTTCCCTCTATGAAAGTAAGTTTACTTAAAAAATTTCTAGTGAAGGGGTGGGATAGGGAGGGTGGGAGGGAGGGAGATGCAAGAGGGAAGAGATATGGGGACATATGTATATGTATAACTGATTCACTTTGTTATAAAGCAGAAACTAACACACCATTGTAAAGCAGTTATTCTCCAATAAAGATGTTAAAAAAATTTTTTCTAGTGAAAAAACATATAGGAATTACTCAAGTCTTTTCTTTTAGTTTGATACTCTTATTCTACAGAATTCTAATGAAAATTCTGATGGCTTCATATAACTGTTAACAGAAGATCAAGATCAACAATAAATAGTTTCATAGGGCTGAATGATAATTTTTATGACTTGTTGTCTGAAATGTTACCTGTTTATTTAAACTTTGTTTTCCAGATATAAGGAAACTTTTCACCTTAAGCTAATTACGACTTACAGAAATCTGGTAAATTATGACTTTGTAAGAAGAATTAAAATATTTATCTTTTCTATCTACCTGATCCCTCCAGAATTTGGAAACTCTTTGTGAATATTCTTATTTTCATGACCATGTCATCATTTGCATGAGTTCAACCAGAATCTATTCTCCTTGTAACAGATCACAATTGAAACATTGATTATATTACAATGGTTTTGACTGGAATGCCATATTTGAGAAAATGCAAAGAATCAGATATGATCAGACAGCTTAAACAACTAAAGTGAACTTTATGGAGCCATAAAGCCCATTAGAAAAACAGCCCGGTGCCTTGCTTACAGGGTTCCCAGCAATCTTACCAGCTAAATAAGAGAAGTTACTTCCTGGTAGGTACAGGACCTCAAGATACTTCAGGGACCTCAAGAAGAGAGGAATCAACCCAAATGTGTAGGTATTTCTAGTAGAATATGGTGGCAAGTCCTTGTAGTGAATTTCCTGGACATGAGAGGCCTTTTTAAAAGTCAATCTGAGATTCTATGTGAAAAGTTCCGGCAAAATAAATTTTAAAGAGCATATACAATCAGCTGCTATTCTTGTTACACTTATGTAAAAAACCTGGCCAAGTTTATGGAAACCAGACTTATTTTGCAAACAAATTAGTCTGAATGTGGTTACATTTTGTAGAAATGAGGGCAATTTTAGAGAAAAAAACATGTTTCAGTGGATATTAAATTCTAGTGCTGTTAATGGTCTTTGAGATTTTATATTTACTGCCTAAGACTCACTTTCAAATGGCTCCTTGTTACTGTGTTGCATTATTGTAAACTTTAACTGAATTATGAAAAGGACATTCTAAGCTTGTTTCTGAAGCTTATTATAGTAATCTGTTTTTAGATGAAGATGAGGTGCCACATGATATGCAACCAGGAGATTATGCATATTGGAAAAGACATCATTTAAAGGACTCTCTCCAACCTAGATCAAAGGGCCCTTGTCAGGTACTCTTAACTAGCTCATGCACAGCAAAACTGAAGGGATTGATTCTTTAATTCATATTTTCACTTAAAAAGGGCCCCTTCACTGGACTAGTCTATAAATAGGACTACTGACTTCAAACTCACCTTAAAACAACAGTCAAACAGAGGAGATATGACATCAGCATCGCGGTGAGAAAAAGACCACATCAGAAGCAGGCAGCTATCCTAAGATGCTGGACCTGACCTGCATGATTTTTTGTAGTGTTTTCTTGATTTTTTGGACTTTTGCTTATTAATCAAGTGTTTTTATATCATGGTCATGGTCTTATGAAGAGTTTAAAAATCAATCCAATCATTGAGCTTAAGTTCAATGATCTATATTCAGTACTTCTGGTTACCTTGGCAGATTTCTCCTCTTGAAGGCTCAGATTGAATGGTCCTTAGGAAATTTAATCTTTATTTTTCACAATCAGTGTTATTTTAATATGATATCTAATTTGTAAATAAAACAGTTTTCTAATTGTTTGAAGCATTTGGTTAGGCAAACATTTCTTACACAAAAACCACAAACCATGAAAAATTGATAATTCTTGTAGACGTCTTCAAAATTTAAAAAGAAAAAAAAAAAAAACTTTTTTAAAGCACTCTCAAATAAATGAAAAGGTAAGCCACACATGGAGAGAATAGATATACAAAACATGTATCTAGTAAAGACATGTATTGACATTATAAAAATATTTTAATCACTCAATAAGAGAACAAATAACTTAATAATAGGTAAAATATTTTAGCAAACACTTCACTAAAGAAGACATACAGATGACAACTAGGCACAAAAGAAGATGCTCATCATTAGTTATTTAGAAAATGCAAATTAAAACCTCAGCAGATAATAAAATGCAAGGTTTGGCTAGAAGGTATAACAACTGGGACTCAAACATTTCTTGGAGGAATACAAGTGCAACAGTGCTTAGGAAATTTAATCTTGAAGAATGAAGTTTCAGTTCTGTTTGGGCCATTATTAATATTACTAACTGGAATCACTCACTTGGCCAATCACTCATACTTGCTTTGACCCTGGCCATAAATATGAATTTTCTTTAAATGTTACTCAAGCTCAATCAGAGCAAAAAAGCTAAATTTCAGTCAAAAACCATAACTTACCACTTATTAAGAGGATCCTCCCTCAGTTATGGGATTAATTTATATGGGTAACACCAGGTTATGTTCATTTAAGTTTAAAGCCCCCTTATGTTGGGAACAATTAATTCATACTACATATAATCAGCCTAATAACACTAGGAAATTAGGTTGGGTGCCTTACAAGCAATGCTAATATATCATTACTTTTAAAGATAGCAAATGGCATGCAATAGACTGGGTCTGACAGCTGTATTCTGCCTATTCTGCAAGACTATTATTTCCTGTATTACCCAATGTGTAAGTGAGCCTCCAACAAAAATAATGATGACTAAGCTACTTAAAATGGTTTACCAAATATCTAGTTCTATGTAAGATTAAAATGATTGCAATAGTGTAACTCTAGATATATGAATTAACAAAGGAGAACATCTCCTGAACCATAACAGACTAGTAAGACAAGTGGTCCAGAGACTTTTATGCTACCATTAACAGAGCCCTGTCTAGTAATAGCATATTGAGTGGCCTATCAATGAAATCCTCGCCTGACCTAGGAATGAGCCTTACTAGCTCTGTGGGACAAATTGGTCATGAAATGTCTCCCAAAACTTGGTCGATTCATGACCAAAAGTGGAGAATTATAAAAGAAAGAATGCTTCCCACCACCCAGTTATACAAAGATTAAGTAATTAGCCACTGCAGTCGCTGACCAATGGTTCACCCAGAAAGGAATTCAGCATGAAAAACACTTTGTGTTTTGGAAAAACAGGCACCGTATGTATTTATATATCTCAGGAAGAATTTTAATAAACCCAAATTCTTGCATCTCCCCATACATAGAACAAAAAAAAGAGAAAAAAAAAAACAAAACAAAACCCACTGGCATCATTAACAGAGATACCTGTTCCTCATGACTGGCAATAACAATTTGTTGACACGTGTGATTGACTGCGTGTAACCCCTGGCCAGAATCATATATATACCAGCCACTGCCCCACCTCTTTGAACATTACGTCAGAGCTGTCCGAGAGGCTATCTCCTGGGCTATAGTCCCCACTGAGACCCTGAATAAAACCCCACCCACGGCTCTTAAACACTGAGCAATTTTTTTTTTTTTTTCAGTCTGGTCAAATTTGAACTTTAGTTTGAGAAAGGTTGACTTAGAAAATTATTGGTATCACCTTTGTGTTTTATGAGAGTACTAGAAAATTATTGATATCACCTTATGTTTTATGAGAGTACTGGAAATAAATGTTGTACATAAGTAAATTGAATATATTGCTCTCAGTAACCTTCACAGTTATTAAGCAAGGTATCAAATAATGTGGATTAGTGTTTTACTTTTTTTTTGATAATTATAACTGTTTGCCTGACACCAAAAACACAAATGTCATAACTTTATTAATAACTCTATTAGTTTGCTTAATGTGTCCAAAGTGTCTAATGACATTGTTTGAACAAAGTAAAATATTAATTCTCTTATGTCTTTTTTTCATGTTTTTGGGTATCTCCCACTTTCTGAATAAATGGGTGGCACCCTATGGGAGAAAAACACAACAAATTTTTTTCAATAAACTTTATTAATAAAAAACATATATTTTATAAAATATTTATTTATAAGTGATCTATTGCCTACTATTTGAATTCATAGGATATAAATTCAAATAAGAAAGTATTCTTCCTGGGGGGTTTTTCCCTATTAATTCAGAATTAGAATGGAAAGAAATATATAACTAAGAAGGAAACTTCCAAAAAAATCACCATAACTTGAAGAACAATATCTATGTCATTTCACTCTATTTCTTTTTAACTAATCCTCTCCTTTGAAAGGAGAAGGTTTTCATTCCAGGTAAGGGCAAAGAATGGTCCTTGGCATTCAACTGTTCTTTGGTATCCTTCACTGGTAATTCTGCTCTCTCTCTAGACTTATGTCTCTTTTTTATTTCTTTCTTAAACTTTTTCCTCCTATTGAGAATAGATAATACGAGGACAAGTCAGAATTAATAGAAACTGTGATAATAGCAACAACAAGACAGTACTATAAGGAGATCCTGACTGAAGAAATTATTCAATCAAGGGCCAGACTTTCCTGTACCTCTAACCTCATTCTGCATACAATCTACTTTTGTCCTTCAAGATTCCTATATCCAGCAAAGGGAATAAAACATTAAAAAGAGCAATAAATTTCTGTCCTAGGTCAACTGTTCTATAATTCAGCTCTTCTTCTGTTCAGACTTTAGATCTTGACAAACTACCTGGACTCTCTCACTGCACCTGTGCTGTCAGAATGCTTTTATTTAGCAGGACACCTGGTCAGTGTCCTGATTCTACTCTTACTACAGAAAATTGCAGAGCAAGGGAAGCATTTCAATCTTATTAACTCCTGGTTAAAACCACGAGAATGATAATAGACATCCCGTAGTACACCTGAAAATGTATTTAAAATAAAACTGTGAGAAAATATGCAGCTAATAAATAATACATCTATGAGTAATTAGAAGTAATTTGAACTTTCTACAAAGTCCAAACATAATAATTCTCTCTTACTATATAGGAAAGGAAAGATAAAATAGTCAATAAATAAAGAATTAAATTCTTGAGTTAGGCATGGGGGGAGCCTTTCCATATATAAATTCTCCTCAGTTCACAGGCAATTTCCCTTTTCAGGTCAAAGAAAGTATTCATGACTTTGAAGTAACTCAATTTCAGACTGAAAGTATTTGCCTTATGTCCAATATTCATTGTGGCCGTTACCTCCAACTCACTGATTTTTAAACAGCTGACTGAGTAGAGGACACAAATAATAGGAGAAAATTTGCACTGAGTCACCGACTCAATCCAGTGTTCAGATATAACTATTGCACTTATAGCTCCTTTAAAAAAATTAGCAATGTCCTGTTAGATTCTACTTAGACATGAATTCCTCTGATAACATTTTTAAAAATATCTCTAATTAACCAAAAATCATAATCAGATCACACGATCTTATTCACGATCACAGTGATTATTTTTTATTAACTAGAAATTAAATAATGCTTGTTTTCAGGTTATAAAAGGCATTTTAAAGTAGAGTTTACAGTTACTTTTGGACCTAGCTGACATTAACCAAAAATATGCGGTAATATAAAATATGAGCTTTTTTTTTGCTGTCATGAATGAAAAGTAAAGTTAGTAAAGTGTTTTTTCCCACTTCTTTAAAATGCTAATGCTATTTCAACACTGACTTAAAATTTTTCCCCATTTTATATTAAATTCTAAATATCAAAGTCCCAGAAGCATCTGTTTTGCATCACTCACTAAGACTGGCAGAAGCTACATATTTTCATCACATGCTTTTTCTGTTTTCTTCAGTCTCCATGCCTTCATTTTAATTCTAACTTTTCGCACTTGTGATACGTATTATTTCTGCATTTGAAATCTGTACAATATCAAAATGCCAGTAATTACAGTCACAAGAGTCGATAATCAAGAACTGATGTGATGAGGATAATTAAAAAGTATTAAAATGAGAGAAAAAAGATTTATAATATTAAAAAAGTGTTTTAAAATGTGTTTGAGGATTTCAAGAATGAGCGGTTCTATGAATTCCACAATAAATGTTTCCTAAATGAGGTCTTGAAAGAAAATATATTAAAGAAAGTATATTCAGGGCTTCCCTGGTGGCGCAGTGGTTGAGAGTCTGCCTGCCAGTGCAGGGGACACGGGTTCGAGCCCTGGTCCGGGAAGATCCCACATGCCGCGGAGCAGCTGGGCCCGTGAGCCACAACTACTGAGCCTGCGCGTCTGGAGCCTGTGCTCCGCAACAAGAGAGGCCGCGACAGTGAGAGGCCCGCGCACCGCGATGAAGAGTGGCCCCCGCTCGCCGCAACTAGAGACAGCGCTCGCACAGAAACGAAGACCCAACACAGCCAAAAATAAATAAATAAACAAAATTAAAAAAAAAAAAAAAGCCATGACTTTAAAAAAAAAAAAAAAGAAAGAAAGTATATTCAAATAAAAATAAACACTTATTAATTACAGTCTGAGGCCACAGTGATTGATAATTGTGTGAAGACAGACAGTTGGGCTGCAGTTCTGAAATGGGCAGCAGCACACAACAGTAGTCAAACAAGAAGTACCTACTTGTCGAGGGAGAAAAGCAGAAAGGAGTCAGAAAGGGTTTTCAAAAGAGGTTAAATAAAATTGAGCATTCCTAAGTCTATGGCTCACACAGAAGAGCAAAATTGCTAGTGGATGGGAGTAAGGAAGTCTAAGCATACAGACCTGAGAGCCTGTTCTCCAAATTTCCCAATATCCCCACAGGAAAGAAAATCTGACCTGCCAGTATAACCTGGCTACTTACCCACAGCATCTCAAAGAAAAAAGCTGACATAACTGCAAAAGTGTGAGACAGGAAAGGATAAGCCTAGATATAATAAAAAGTAAAACACAAGAAGAGCAGGAAGATTAAAATTAAAAGCACATGAGGAAAAATAATATTATAGAAAAGCACCCAACCAATTGAATAATGAGATTAAGTCACTAATGGTATGTAAATAACATCATATTCTCAAAGAATGTTAAAAATAAGGACAATGAAGGCTCTCAAAGGAGTGACAGAAGAAATGTATCCATAAAAACGATAGGAAATCGTACATCAAAACAAGCTATATAAATCAAAACCAAATAGACATCCAAAAGAATTGATTGGAATTACTAGGATAATAAAATTATCATACTAAAAATATTCAATAGATGTAGTATATTCTAGAATGAACCCCGTGGGGGGAAAAATGATTGGAAGTGAATGCTGAAGAATTCATTCAGAATAAACCAGAGAAATATACTAAATATGAGAAATTTTGAAGATATGGATATTTGATTGAAAGACTCCAAGATACGTTGCATAAAATGTCCAGAAGGAAAGATTAAAGGGAATTACAAAATTACAAAAAAAAAAAACAAGGGTGATTAAAAATATTCCAGAACTGAAAAAAAGATATGAGACTTTAGAGTTAAAATATGCATGAATTGTGAAACAATATATTAAATATATAACCTAATTATATTGCATCTATAGAATATCAGGTACAAAGTTTATTATTAGAGACACAGCACAAAAAGTGGGGGAGCACACAGAGAAACTGTTTAGTTAAGGCAGAAGCAGGGCAGAGATGCACACCGGGAGAGAAAGGGTGGGGGCGTCCCCCACTAATGAGAAGGAGCCCAGTAAAGAGGTGGTTGAATCATTTATATAGGGCAGTTCTTCCGGGTCTTTGTCTACCCTTAGCCAAATGCCTGGGTTCTTTTTCCACACCTGACCTGCCCTAGGGCCCTCCCCAACATGCATGTGCAACGTTTTTCCAAGATGGATTCCAGCCCGGAGGCCTATGGGAGCCTTGGCATCACCTATTATGGGGTGGCACCCCCTCCCTTTTGACCCCCAAGGAGCCTTTCTGTGCATGTGCAGTGTCTCCCTTGCCCCAAGGATGGGAAATATGTGACCTCTTGATCTTTTGCTCAAACAGGGATTAGCCCCTCTCTGTCCCTGCCATGACTGTTATCTTAAAGTGTCCAGAGGAGGCAAAGTCCAGCTATTTACCCTGTTCCTGTTGTTATTTCCATCTCGAAGTGCAAACAGGAGGCTGGCTGTAAATATCTAGCCTAGAGCCCACCTGCCTCCTGCCTCAGGAAATGTAAACAGGAGGCTAGCTGTAAATGCCTAGCCTGGAGCCCATCTATCTCCTGACTCACTGGGAGGGTCCTGAAGACATACTTTTCTCCACTTCTGTGAGAAAAATTACTTGTGAGAGTAATTCCTGCATCATGGAAGAGCCGGCTTCTGCAGGCCAGACTTCACAGGGGGGCACTGCAGTCACTGAACTGGGAAGCCTAAATGCAATTAGAGTAATTGGATTCCCAGGTAGCAGGGGTCAAGTTACAGCACTCAGACACCAAAAGCAAGGTGGGTGGGGTAATGGCAGCAGAGCCAGTGAAGCAATCAGAATAATCAACTCACACAGACCTAAGACACTGGCTAGTTATGGTGTCCCTACAGAGAAATGCATAGGAAGAATGCTAAATTCTTACTTGATCTGTATGAACGATAAAGTTCTAAGTCAAGTGAACAAAAGTCTAGAGCAAATCATGAAATCAGAGAGTCACGGTCTCTCAATCAGTTCCCAGACTCAAGCCAGTTTATGGACCCAGAACCCTTTGAATGCAGAGGAGGCTGGGTTCCCTTGAGGAACGCTGCTGCGAATGTATACTGTGAATCTTTCTCCCAGCCTTCCCTAAAGGGACCTGTAGCCTTTACCAGGGTAACTGTGCATTTGGGAAAAAGAAATAAATTGATTTTCAGGAACAACTGGATGCTGGCTATCTACTGACACTAAATCCTGGAGACCCAAAACATCCCTGCGACTCAGATTGGGGATTTATGGTGGTCAGATGACCAACTGAGTTTTACCTCAGGTGCATCTCGCAGTGGGCCCAGTGGTCCTCACACCCATCTTGTTATTTCCTCAGTTCTGGAATGCCTACTTGGAATAGATATATCAGCAGCTGGAAGACTCCCCATATTGGTTCTCTGACCTGTGTGATGAGGGCAATTATTTCAGGAAAGGCCAAGTGGAAGCCAGCAGAAGTGACTCTATCTAGGAAACTAGTAAGCCAAAAGAAACTGCATTCCTGGAGGGACTGCAGAGATTAGCACCATGACCAAGGCCTTGAAACAAGCAGAGGTAGTGACTCTCATCACATCGCATTCACCTCACCCACTGGCCTGTGCAGAAGACAGATGGGTGTTGGGGAGAAACAGAGGACTGCTCTAGGCTTCACCAGGTGATGACTCCAATTGCAGCTGTGGTACCAGATCGATTTCATTACATGAGTGAATTAACACATCCCTGCTACCACATATAGAGCTAGTTATCTAGCAAATGCTTTTTTCTCAATACCTGTTGGTAAGAACTACCAGAAGCAGTTTACCAGGCCAGCAAACCACTCTTACTCTCCTATCTCAGGTCCAGAGACCAGACCTATGTCTTAATTTTGTTCACTGGATCTTTATCATGTTTCCCTTCCAGAAGGTATCACACTGGTCTATTATATTGATGTTGTTGTGCTGATTGGAAATAGTGCGCAAGAAGGAACAGCTATTCTACACTTATTGATAAGATATTTGCTTTCAGAAAGTGGGACATAAATCTGACAAAAACTCAGAAGACTTCTACCTCAGTGAAATCTCTAGGGGTCAAGTGGTGTGTTCCATGTCAATATAAACCTTCTAAGGTGAAGGATAAGTGGCTACGTCTGTCCTTTTCTACAACCAAAAGGAGTACAACACCTAGGGAGACTCTGGATTTTGGAGATAACTTATTCCTCATTTGGGTGTGTCACTACATCCCAAATACCAGGTGACTTGAGAAGGTGCTGTTTTTGAGCGGAGCCCAGAACAAGAGGAAGCTCTGGCCCAGGTCCAGGTTGTTGGGCAAGCCGCTCCCCTACTTGGGCCACGTGACCCAGCAGATCCAAGGGTGCTTGAAGTGTCAGTGGAGGTAAGGCTGCTGTTTCGAGCTTTAGACAGGTCCTTACAGATGCATCCCAGCCCAGGCCCTTAGGATTTGGGAACAAAGTCCTGACATTCCCCAGAAATAACTACTCTCCTTTTGAGAAAGAGACCCTGGGCTGCTACTGAGCTTTAGTAGAGACTGAATGCTGAACCGTGGGCCGCCGAGTTACCATGTGACCTGGGCTGCCCATCCTGAGCTGGGTGTTATCTGACCCATCAAGTCATAAAGTTGGGCGTTCACATCAGTACTGCATCATCTACTGGGAGTGGTTTATACATGACTGAGACTCAACAGGCCCTGAAGGAACAAGTGAAGTACGTGAAGTGGCCCAAATACCTGTAGTGCCCGGTCCTGTCCACTCCTGCCTTCTCTCCCACCCCCTGCACCTATGACCCCACGGGGAGCTCCCCATGATCAGTAAGTATAGGAAGAGAAGACTTAGGCCTGGTTTACAGATGGGTCCGCGTGGTATGCAGGGACCACCTGAAAGTAGACAGCTGCGGTGCCACTGCCCCTTTCTGGGGTCCCCCTGAAGGACAGTGGGGAAGGGAAATCCTCCCAGTGGACAAAGCATAAGCACAGCACCTAGTTATTTTCTTTACCGTGAAGAAGACATGGCCAGATGTGTGATTATATACCAAGTCGCGTGCCATGACCAGGCTCGATGGTCAAGGACTTTGAAGGAACAGGTTTGGAAAATTGGTGACAATTATATCTGAGTAAGAGGTATGCGACTAGATCTCTCTAAGTGGGAAAAAAAAAAAAAACCCATGAAGATGTTTGTGTCCCATGTGAATGCTCACAAAAGGGTGACCTCAGCTGGGGAGGATT
The DNA here is from genome assembly GCF_965194805.1 of Balaenoptera borealis. Lineage (NCBI taxonomy): Eukaryota > Metazoa > Chordata > Mammalia > Artiodactyla > Balaenopteridae > Balaenoptera > Balaenoptera borealis. Next base: position 4,615,021 of record NC_138861.1, on the reverse strand, counting down.
TTAATAATCAAGCGGTTAGGGTGACCCATTCTGCGGATACCAGCCTGCCTCTTTCCCCAGCCACCGCTGTCATCACCCAAAGGGCTCGTGAACAAAGTGGCCGTGGTGCCAGGGATGCAGGCGATGCGTGCGCTTAGACACATGGACTTCCACTCGCCCAGGCTGACTCGGTGAGGTCACGGCTGAGTGTGCAATCTTTCAGCTGCAGAGACCAACCCTGAGTCCCTGATACGGCACCATTTCCAGGGTTGATTGGCCAGCCATCTGGTGGCAGGTTGATTACATTGGATCATTTCCATCATAGAAGGGCAGCATTTTGTTTTTACTGTAACAGACAATCTGGATATGGATTTGTTTTCCCTGCACACAATGCTTCTGATAACGCTACTACCCATGAATTAAAAAAACTGACTTAGCTGTCCTTAAAAGAGACAGAGGAGGAAAAGACACAGAAGAGGCCACGTGAAGGTGGAAGCAGAGGTTGGGGTGATGGGGCCACCAGCCCAGCATGCCTGGAACCACCAGAGCTGGAAAAGGGAAGGCAGGAGTCTTCCCTAGAGCCTTGGAGGGAACCCAGACCTGCTGACACCTTGATTTCAGAACGTCTGTCCTCCAGGACTGTGACAGAATAAATTTCTGTTATCTTAAGCCAAAAGAAAAAATGACTTAGCTTTCATCATGGTATTCCACACAACATTGCTTCTGATCAAGGGACACACTTCACAGCAAATGAAATGCAGCAGTGGGTTCGTGCTCATGGAATCCACTGATATTACTATGCTTCCCCACATCCTGAAGTAGCTGGTGTGATAGAAGAGCAGAGTGACCTATTGAAGACTTAAGTACTGTACCAGCTAGGGGGCAATACTCTGCAGGGCTGGGGCAAGGTTTTCCAGAAGGCTCTACGTGCACTGAATCAGCGTCCAATATAAGGTACTGTGTCTCTCATAACCAGGAGTTATGGGTCCAGAGTCAGGGGAAATAGGAATGACATCACTATTACTCCTAGGGACCCATCAGCAAAATGTGCTTTTCCTTTCTTGCAGACTTATGCTTTGCTGGCCCAGAGGTCTTAAGTGCAAAGGGAGCAATGCTTCCACCAGGAGACACAACAATGATTCCATTGAACTGGAAGTTAAAAGTCACCTAACCACTTTGGAATCCTCTTAATTTTTAACAGGCAAAGAAGCGAGTTACTATGCAGGCTAGGGTGATTGAGCCTGACTCCCAAGGGGGATTGGACCACTACTCCACGATGGAAGTGAAGAAGAGTATGTTTGGAATACAGATCCCTTCGGGTGTTTCTCTGTGAATAAGGTCAATGGAAAATTACCACAACCCAATCCAGGCAGAACTACTAATGACTCAGACCTTTTAAGAATGAAAATGTGGTTACTCTACTAGGTAAAGAGCTGAGGTGTGTGCTGAATGTAGGCAAAGGAAATACAGAATGGATAGGGGAAGAAGGTAATTGCCATAAATATTTCCTCATTTTGTTATGAATATATATGCATGCAAATATTGGTGTTTTCTTCCCTCTCTTATCCCTTACCATGTACCATAAGGCATCATTTAGGTATTGTTAATTTTACATCATACTATTTAGGTTATGGGGTATCAAGGAGAAAAGTAAACATGACTCAAGTTCTTTACCTCTTCTGGGGGAGGGGCTAGTGCATTTCCTGTTGTACGCAGGATAGTTGCATCATAGCAGGCAGAACTACAACTTCGTTATAGTCTTTATTTGGAGATTAAGTATAGTTTAAGGAGATGTATGTTGGTGCCAAGTTGACAAGAGTGGGACTTGTGATAGTTAATTTTCTGCATCAACTTGATTGTGCTGTGCAGTGTCCAGATATTTGATTAAGCATAATTTTTCTGAAAATAACAATAAAAATTCTAAATATCATACAAAAAATTCAAATGAATATTGAAAATATTTTTAATTGATAACTAATAATTTGCCCTTGCTTAAAACCTTAAAATATATCATAAAACTGTAATAATAAAATTTTTGTTAATTTCATAAAACATAACAACCTAATCAACATAGCAATGAGAAAGCACAGATGCAGATTACAGCATATATAATAACATTATAATGAAAGAAAAATCTCCACCTATCAATTTTAAAAGCTCAATTTTTAAATAAATTATATTGAAAAGTCTTTCTAAAAATGTAAAATAATATTTGATTCTCCCTATAATTACCTGAAATAAGTTACAGTAATGTATTAGAAGTATGAAGTTATCTATGACATAGTTTTGATAATTGCAGGAGTGGCTAGTCATTTTTTCAAGCAACTGAGACTTAATTGCAACTACTTTGTCAATTCAATTGTAATACCACCCAGGGTATGTGCTTTTTTTTTTTATATCTTAGTCTTTGACAATCCTCACTTTATGCTATTCAAGTGACATTGTCAAAAATGATTAGAAAGAATTTTCTTTATTCCTTTATCACCAACAATGAAATAGTTTACTGCTTGATCAAAAGTCACTTGGGGGGCTTCCCTGGTGGCGCAGTGGTTGAGAGTCTGCCTGCTAATGCAGGGGACACGGGTTCGCGCCCTGGTCTGGGAAGATCCCACATGCCGCGGAGCAACTAAGCCCGTGTGCCACAACTACTGAGCCTGCGCGTCTGGAGCCTGTGCTCCGCAACAAGACAGGCCGCGATAGTGAGAGGCCCGCGCACCGCGATGAAGAGTAGCCCCCGCTTGCCGCAACTACAGGAAGCCCTAGCACAGAAACGAAGACCCAACATAGTAATCAATCAATCAATAAATAAATCTTTAAAAAAAAAAAAAAAAGTCACTTGGGCATCATTCAGTTTCAAGAATGCGTGAAATAAATAAGATATGAACAGACATAAAAAATTGAAGTATAATAGTTATATCATTAACATCTAATGCCAGAGTAAATTGCTCAAAGATCGACTAATAGTTTCATAAGAATGACTACTTACTAGACCAGGTGTTTCATGTGCTTATAAAATGAGTTATTTCAATTTAGCTTACACACAATGAGGAATGCAGTCTAAAATGAAGAACATTAAAAGTAAATATCTGCTTGTAAAATAATTTATAAATTTTTATATAAGTAGATTCTGGAGCTAAGCAATTTTCAACAAACACTATGATTAAGAAATACAGATAAATATATAGTCAATTAAGCAAGGTATTAAACATGGAGGTTTTATTAAAAATGTTATTTCTAGATTTTTTTTCAATTGCATTGCAATTCATGTGGGGTATAAACTATTCTGAGTCAGGATTTATGTGATTCTAACTTATACACACATAAAAAGTTAATAATATTCAATAATAATTCTTATTGTGAAACTATAATGTTAAAATACCATTTTTCTCATGACACATTGCTAAGAAACTTGCATTATTTATTTCCGAATGCTATTACTACATTGGGAAAATATATTGCAAATAAAACCTATTTCAGCACGATTTAAATATATCTTATATATCATATAACTCAGGGTATATGCCCAGTAATGGGATTGCTGGGTCATATGGTAGTTCTATTTGTAGTTTTTTAAGGAACCTCCATACTGTTCTCCAAAATTGCTATATCAATTTACATTCCCACCAAGAGTGCAAGAGAGTTCCCTTTTCTCCACACCCTCTCCAGCATTTATTCTTTGCAGATTTTTTGATGACAGCCATTCTGACTGGTGTGAGGTGATACCTCATTGTGCTTTTGATTTGCATTTCTCTAATGATTCGTGTTGTTGAGCATCCTTTCATGTGTTTGTTGGCAATCTGTATATCTTCTTTGGAGAAATGTCTGTTTAGGTCTTCTGCCCATTTTTGGATTGGGTAGTTTGTTTTTTTGATATTGAGCTGCATAAGCTGCTTGTATATTTTAGAGATTAATCCTTTGTCAGTTGCTTCATTTGCAAGCATTTTCTCCCATTCTGATGGTTGTCTTTTCATCTTGTTTATGGTTTTCTTTGATGTACAAAAGCTTTTAAGTTTCATTAGGACCCATTGCTTATTTTTGTTTTTATTTCCATTTCTCTAGGAGGTGGTCAAAAAGGATCTTGCTGTGATTTATGTCATAGAGTGTTCTGCCTATGTTTTCCTCTAAGAGTTTTATAGTGTCTGGCCGTACATTTAGGTCTTTAATCCATTTTGAGTTTATTTTTGTGTATGGTGTTAGGAAGTGTTCTAATTTCATTCTTTTACATGTAACTGTCGAGTATTCCCAACACCACTTATTGAAGAAGCTGTCTTTTCTCCATTGTATATTCTTGCCTCCTTTATCAAGAATAAGGTGACCATATGTGCATAGGTATATCTCTGGGCTATCTATCTGGTTCCATTGATCTATATTTCTGTTTTTGTGCCAGTACCATACTGTCTTGTTTACTGTAGCTTTGTAGTATAGTCTGAAGTCAGGGAACCTGATTCCTCCAGCTCTGTTTTTCTTTCTCAAGATTGCTTTGGCTATACGGGGTCTTTTGTGTTTCCATACAAATTGTGAAATTTTTTGTTCTAGTTCTGTGAAAAATGCCAGTGGTAGTTTGATATGGATTGCATTGAATCTGTAGATTGCTTTGGGTAGTATAGACATTTTCACAGTATTGATTCTTCCAATCCAAGAACAGGGTATATTTCTCCATCTGTTTGTATCATCTTTAATTTCTTTCATCAGTGTCTTATAGTTTTCTGCATACAGGTCTTTTGTTTCCTTAGGTAGGTTTATTCCTAGGTATTGTATTCTTTTTGTTGCAATGGTAAATGGAAGTGTTTCCTTAATTTCTCTTTCAGATTTTTCGTCCTTAGTGTATAGGAATGCAAAAGATTTCTGTGCATTAATTTTGTATCCTGCTACTTTACCAAATTCATTGATTAGCTCTAGTAGTTTTCTGGTGGCATTTTTAGGATTCTCTATGCATAGTATCATGTCATCTTCAAACAGTGACAGCTTTATTTCTTCTTTTCTGATTTGGATTCCTCTTATTTCTTTTACTTCTCTTCCATTCTTCTGCCTCAGTTATTCTGCTATTGATTGATTCTAGAGAATTTTTAATTTCATTTATTGTGTTGTTCATCATTGTTTGTTTGCTCTTTAGTTCTTCTAGGTCCTTGTTAAATGTTTCTTATATTTTCTCTATTCTATTTCCAAGTATTTGGATCATCTTTACTATCATTACTCTGAATTCTTTTTTAGGTAGACTGCCTATTTCCTCTTCATTTGTCTGGTCTAGTATGTTTTTACCTTGCTCCTTCATCTGCTGTGCATTTCTCTGTCTTCTCATTTTGCTTAACTTCCTGTGTTTGGGGTCTCGTTTTCACAGGCTGCAGGTTCATACTTCCCATTGTTTTTGGTGTCTGCCCCCAGTGGCTAAGGTTGGTTCAGTGGGTTGTGTAGGCTTCCTGGTGGAGAGAACTGGTGCCTGTGTTCTGGTGGATGAGGCTGGATCTTGTCTTTCTGGTGGGCACGTCCACGTCTGGTGGTGTGTTTTTGGGTGTCTGTGACCTTATTATGATTTTAGGCAGCCTCTCTGCTAATGGATGGGCTTGTGTTCCTGTCTTGGTAGTTGTTTGTCATGTGGGGTCCAGCACTGGAACTTGTTGGTCGTTGAGTGGAGCTAGGTCTTAGCATTGAGATGGAGATCTCTGGGAGAGCTCTTGCCGATTGATGTTCCATGGAGCTGGGAGGTCCCTGGTGGACCAGTGTCCTGAACTCAGCTCTCCCACCTCAGAGGCTCAGGCCTGCCACTCAGCCAGAGCACCAAGCCCCTATCAGCTACACAGCTCAGAAGAAAAAGGAAAAAGAAAAAAGAAAAAAAAGAAAGAAAAAATAGAGTAATATAAAATAAAGTTATTAAAATAAAAACTTTTTAAATTATTAAAATAAAAAAATAAAAAGGTAATTGAAAAAATGAGAGAGCAACCAACCAATAAACAAATCTACCAATGATAATAAGCTGTAAATACTAAACTAAGATAAACATAAATCCAGAAACAAATTAGATACAGGAAGCAAACCCCAAATCTACAGTTGTTCCCAAACTGCACCACCTAAATTTTGGGATGATTCATTGTCTATTCAGGTATTCCACTGATGCAGGTACATCAAGTTTATTGTGGGGATTTAATGTGCTGCTCCTGAGGCTGCTGGGAGAGATTTCCCTTTCTCTTCTTTGTTCGCACAGCTCCTGGGGTTCAGCTTTGGATTTGGACCTGCCTCTGTGTGTAGGTAACCTTCTAGCATCTGTTCTTCACCCAGATAGGAGGGGGTTAAAGGATCGGCTGATTAGGGGTCTCTGGCTCATGCAGGCTGGGGTGAGGGAAGGGTATGGAATGTGAGGTGAGCCTGTGGTGACAGAGGCCAGCGTGATGTTGCAACAGCCTGAGGAGCGCCGTGTGTTCTCCCAGGGAAGTTGTGCCTGAATCATGGGACCCTGGCCGTGGCGGGCTGCACCGGCTCCCGGGAGGGGCGGTGTGGAGAGTGACCTGGGCTCGCACACAGGCTTCTTGGTGGCGGCAGCTGCAGCCTTAAGGTTTCATGCACATCTCTGGTGTCCGTGCTGATAGCTGCAGCTCGTGCCCATCTCTGGAGGTCGTTTAGGCAGTGTTCTGAATCTCCTCTCCTCGTGCACCCTGAAACAATGGTCTCTTGCCTCTTCGGCAGTTCCAGACTTTTTCCTGGACTCCCTGCTGGCTAGCCATGGCACAGTAGCCCCCTTCAGGCTGTGTTCACGCCAGCAACCCCAGTCCTCTCCCTGCGATCCGACCGCAGCCCGAGCCTCAGCTCCCAGCCCCGCCCGCCCCGGCGGGGGAGCAGACAAGCCTCTCGGGCTGGTGAGTGCTGCTCGGCGCCGAGCCTCCGTGCGGGAATCTCTCCGCTTTGCCCTCCGCACCCCTGTGGCTGCGCTCTCCTCCGTGGCTCCGAAGCTTCCCCCCTCCACCACCCGCAGTCTCCGCCCGTGAAGGGGCTCCTAGTGTGTGGACACCTTTCCTCCTTCACGGCTCCCTCCCACTGGTGCAGGTCCTGTCCCAACTCTTTTGTGTCTGTTTTTTCTTTTTTCTTTTGCCTTACCCAGGTACGTGGGGAGTTTCTTGACTTTTGGGAAGGCTGAGTTCTTCTGCCAGCATTCAGTAGGTGTTCTGTAGGAGTTGTTCCACATGTAGATGTATTTTTGATGTATTTATGGGGAGGGAGGTGATCTACACGTCTTACTCCTCTGCCAGCTTGATGGTCCCCCGAAGTGAATATTCCCATACAAGGACACGATACAACGTGGTTTTCAATGGCAGACAAGATCTGGAGATGAGGAATTTACTCTCAGTTTGAGTGGCTTGACTGGCGTGGGTGCCAACAGGATTTGAGACAGTGAGGGGTGATGTCCCAATGCTGGCCAGAAACAGGAAGGAAGCACGAGTGGTGAGCCAGACAAGCAAGTGTCTGTGGTGCCTTGGTGACAGTCTTTTCTCTCTGTTTTGCTTTCACGTGTTGCTTTTATTTGATTATTTCTGTCTGTCTTGTACTCAAGGTCCCCAAGAGAGACTACCTAATTGGGTCCAAATTTCTGTAAGCAGTAGACTTCAGGACAGAGCTGCTACGTGCTCACAGGTGTCTTACCAAAGGCTGCCTCTAAGTGAAGTGCTGACCCTCAGTCTAATCGGTTGTGATCTTCAATTTGGAATAATGTGGGACACCTCCAAAAGAGGATCCAGGTGAGCTGGTGGATCAGAACCTCCTAGACTTTACTGAAAGGGCCCATGTAAATGATGAGCACCTTGAAGAGCTTCTCCAATACAAACATGAGGCTTTACATACGACAGTGTCCAGCCTGTCATGCATGTAGTGGTAAGGGTCCCCTTCTGTATTTCATTTATATTGGGATGGAATATAATATAATATCCAGAGAAAGCTCTAAGAATTTGGAAAGAGTAATCAGGCATGGTGATCTTCAATAATAGTAATGGAAGGCTTTGAAAAGTTATCCAAGGGCAGGGAGTGATTTTTTTACATATATGTTAAACAAAGTTATCCTGAGTGACATGATTCTTATAGGCAATCACGTTACAGATTTGTATAAAAAAAAAAAAATTATATATATATATATATATATATAGCCCTCATGAGTAGAAGATTTTTTGTAAATACTACTTAGACAATAAAATAAAAAAAAAATAAAGCAACCTGAAAACAACCACAACTGAGCATCATTCCAAGGTCTCTCATTCTTGCATTTGCTCTAAAGCCTTCAAGTTTCCTTCTCCTTTTTATCTGAAAATAGACATTGGAAAGGACCATGGAGCTCCAACCAATCCTGGGGTGAGACATGGTAAAGTTCACCTGACTTGAGAATGGACAAGGAGCTGGCTGATTTGGGGGTTAGGAAGAGTGGGCTAGAGAAAATAGGGCAGGTAGCATTCCAGGAAGGAGGATTGGTTTTACAGAATGGAAGGTATTGGGGTGAAAGGAACAAAATGAGCAGGAGTGATCACAGCACAGTCCAAATCTGAACTCGTGATGGTGAGCTCCCGTCGCTTCATCTGGTCATGATGTGATGTGCATCATCATGACTCGCCATGACTTGGATTTGATCCCTGAAATATTTAATAAAGATACACTTAAATGTTATATTTCCTATCTGATACATGTGTGTCTTGGACTGACATTAAGAAAGAAATATTTCCCTCTTCCGTCCAGTAATGCTGGGCAATAGAGATAATTTATTTGGGGGATAATATGTTATCAGAGATCCATCAAATAAACATGGCTGGAGAAAAAAAAAAAAAGATGATAGTGTAGCTTCACCCTTCCAGGAACTGATGTTCCAATAGGAAAAGAGCCCATCGTGTAGGTAACATGCACACACACAGGTGTAAATAAAGTTAGGATTACTATTTTAAAACAAGTGCATTTGTAGAAAGTATGGTCTTTCAAATTTTACTGGTAAAAGAAAAAAAACTGCCCTTTTATTACCTATGTTATGATTGTAAATCTCCTTATCTTAGCTACCTTGATGTATCCTAACCATACACTCAAAGAAACGCCCCATTTGGAGACTATAAGATCTACTAATTGGATCAGAACTGAAGCTTGGAGGCCAGTCCGTGTATGAGTGACTTAAAACATGTAACAACTGTACTTTCATCGCAAATTCCTTACCTTTCAGGCATTTAATTGCATTCCTAAAAGCACATGTTTTGTTCATTTAGGGCTTAACTATTAGAAGTTCTGTTTATTGAGTCTATGTCCTTTAAGGCAAACACCAACATTACTTGTTATGATTTGAAACTGTGTTACTAAGTGAAACCACAGCAAATAAACTCCATGCCCATCTAGCTCCTGGAAAGCATGAAAGGGAACACAGGATTAATACTCCCTTAGTAGGTATTTTAGTCTGTGAGATGTACAAACCTTTTTCTAAAAACCACAGTAATAAAATATTTGGATAATACATACACATAAAAAAAAGGTTTATATATAAAATAAGGAAATTTTAAAATATTGAGATATAAAGGGAAAACACACCATTATTTGCATTGTTGGGAATTAAAAATTATTAATAAGCAGCCTGTGAACAATATAAAAGGTAACACAATCTAAAAGCTTAAATATGAATCCTGGTTCCTGGGATTGGGTGAATTAGGAGAGTTAACGTGGTGATCACGGACACTAAGCCCAGAGCCAAAGAAAAATCTGAGCCCTAAAATCTGGCTCAGTTTTAAGCTGAGGTACTATTCTTTGATAATGGACTGTTTGCACCACGGGAAAAAGTAGCAGAAAAATGTATCTTTTAGGCCATAAATGGCATAATAGTCAAAACATTTCACAGTTTTTCCACACTTACCAGTGTTTATAACTTCCAGAGCAACCCAATACACGATACATAAAATAAGAATATACCTCTCTATTACAGCAGTTAGTTTTGATGACTGTTCCCTGCCATAGTTTGTACTTAGTTTTCTTCCATTCCAACAAAAGTCCTTTGATGTATTAGAGATGGTGCATGTATAGAGTTTCCTTCTTTTCAAACACCTAGTCCTTGTGTGTAAATATATTGATTTAAAGAGAAATTCCTTTGTTAAAATGTTCATAGCAGAGCTATAAACCTTATTAAAAAATATGAGCATTAGGTAGATTATTAGTGTAGTCCTTCAAAGTTTAATGAGACATTTGAAAATAACGTATTTAGTTGTGGAACCATACAGCTTAACAATATTAAATATGAAATATTCAATCTATTCATGGCCTTGTTTGTGTGAACATTATTTATCTACAGCCTGTAGACAATAAAAAAAAAAAAAAACCTCTCCAGGGCAATGGCAATGTCACACATCAAACTACTAGGAGTGCAAAGCAAAAATGTAGTAAACACAGACAGGCACAGACTATATCTCACATATAATTTGAAGCAAAACTTTGAGACATCTAGACAACCACAAAATACTTCTATTTTTCTAAGAGTATCAGATACCAAGGGTAGGAGTAAAATTTCACTTGAATTAACCTTGACACATAGCATTAATTGCCCCTAGAAAACATTGCCAAGCTTTCAAAATACAGCCTTAAAACTAATACCCTTAATATTTAGAAGAATTTATTTCCATTTCTGATATGCACATTTCTCAGTAATCATGAGTAGGCATTACATTTAAAAAGAGGCAAATGATTGCAAATCTGCAAGACATTTAAGGCCACTTTGCTGCTTCCAAGCAGCACATCTTTTTAGATAGGACAATTTTTGAAACTTTGAAATTTTTGCTATTAAAGGAAATCATAATCTGATTCTTGACTTCCTGTAGCATACTCAATGCCATTGCTTACATATTGTCAAGATGAAATTCTGTCCAAAAAAGAAGAGCTTAAGCAAGAAATCACCTCTGCTAACACAGTAGACTTGGCAAGTACATGCCCTGTCTAAAAAGGAAAGTTTAAAAATGCTAAGTCTTTGTTATTTCCAACACCTAGAGCTAAATATTTCTAGAACACTATGTTAGAGGAAGGAGAAAATGTTTTCAGTCATGTATTAGTGAAATAAATATTTACATTCCCCAGAAACATATGACATCAAAATTAAACATTTTGTTTGACAGAAAAGAAATAGAAATTTTGGCAACTGTAACTATTTACTCCTTATAAGCACTCAAATTACACAACTTAAGGTCGTTTTTATTTTCCCCAACCAAAATAAAGTGGATTTGATATTTGTTCGTGGAAGTCAGAGGGGAAAAGTTTGGCATCTTTTACTTAATATGCGGTTTTTGTCTTCTACCACACTTACAACTAGCCTTCCATCATTCTGTTGTGACCCTCTGCTATGAGATGGAAACGTCGATGGAAATAAGATTGGGCTTTAAATGAACAACCCCTAAATAGAAAACTGCACTTAATCCCTTTTTCTACTTGTGTTAGCAAAAAGACATGAAAGAAAACATAACTCCAGACATATTGCACCTCTAGAAGAATTTGTGCTAGGCAATAATCTGGGTTTTGCTCAAAGTGAGGGACCATCTTTTGATACTGGACAATTTGCTTGATGGAAATAAAGAGTTTGAGATGTATAGTATGTACCCAAGTTACTTTGTTTTCAGAGTCAATCAAAGCAACATTGTATGCAGTTTACTTTTCTATTCAAGAAAAAGAAAATAGTCTAACTCATTGTATGAGTCATTATTATCCTTATACCAAAAAACAGACAGAGACATCACAAGAAAAGATAACTGAAGACCAATATCTCTTATGAATATAGACATAAAACCTCATTAAAATGCTAGCAAAGCAAATCCAGCAACATATAGAGATAATTATACAAAGTGATCAAGTAGGATATATTCCAGAATGCAAGGTTTGTAGAACATTCAAAAATCTCTTATTCAAATGTAACTTGTCAATAGAATTGAAAATAAAAACCACATGATCATCTCATTAGACACAAAAACAACATTTGACAAAATCCATTACCCATTCATGATAAAAACAATTTACAAACTAGGAACAGAAGGGAACTTTTTAACCAGATTAAAAACATATATTAAAAACCCACAGCTAACATTATATTTATTGGTGAAATACTAGGTCTTTCTCCCTAAGACTAGGGACAAGAAAGGGATATATGCTCTCTCTCCTTTGACACAATATTATACTGGAAGTTCTAGCTAGGGCAATTCAAGAAGAAAAAGAATTAAAGTATTCATTTGGAAAGAAAAATGTAAAATTATTTCTAGTTGTAGATGATATGTCTATTTATATAAAAAAATTCTAAGAAATCCAATGAAAATCATTAGAAATAATAAATAAGTTCAGCACATTTTCAGGACATAAGCTCAATACACAAAATTCATTTGTATTTCAATACACCTGTAATGAACAATATGAAAATGCGATTAAGAAAACAATTCCATGTACAACAGCATCAAATAGAATAAAATACTGAGGAATAAATTTAACAAAAAAAATGCACAACCTTTTCTGAAAATTTGAAAATATTGTTGAAAGAAATTAAAGAAAATCTAAATAAAATGGGGAAATCTCCCGTGTTTATGTATCAAAATATTTAATTTTGTAAAGATGGCAATACTCCCTAGATTGATGTACAGGTTCAATGCAAATCTTATCAGAATCTCAGCTGACATTCTTGTAGAAATTGACACACTGTGAAAAGATTGCGCTACCAAAAAAATGGTTATTTTTAATAGACCCAATTAGGCCTTTGCAATATTGGAGCAGCTCTCCTTTTATCAGCTGTAGGTCAAAAGAAGCAGAAGCCAAGTGCATTGGGTAGCCAGTGACTATCTCAAAGGCTGTGAGTTTATGTGTTCCAAAAGGGTGGATCTAAATCTTAGAAGCACCAATGACAATACCTTTGTCCAAGGTGTTTGGAGGGTCTCTGCAACTTTTGTCAATTGAGTCTTAATAATGTCATTAGTTCATTTGACTAAACAAGAGGGATTGAGAGTGGTAAGCCTAGGTAAAGTGTTGTAAAACTGGCCAAACAGCACAGACTTCTCAGAGCACTTGGCCAGTAAAATGGGCTTCTCAAGCACTATGAAGTTGCAGAGGAGTTTCCCAGGTAAGAATAATCTTTTCCAAAAAGATTTTAGCCACAGAAGAGACAGTGGCCTGTCTATAAGGGAAGACTTCAGTTCAGTGTGACAACATACAGACCATGACTGAGATATGTTTATATCCATCAGACAGAGGAAGTTGTATGAAATCCACTTGCCAGACCTTGAATGGCCCATTAGGCAGCTGAACGTGCCTGGAAGCAGTACAAACAGTCATCCCTGGGTTGTACTTTTGGCAAGTGGGACAAGTGAGGTAGACACTTTTTGCAGCCTTATGTTGCTTCCACAACATTCCAAAATCATGAGCTATTCTGAAAGCGTATCTACTATCTGTACAAATATTGGCAGTTTTGTCTTTGGCTAAAGTACAAGCTTGTGTAAAAGTATGTAACTGAGCCTGCTGGGCCAAAGTGGGCATAGGTAAAAAGGCTGTCTTAACATCAGCAAGAGGAGTTGTAAGAGCATATCCAGCATGATATTTGCCATTGTCACCTTTTAAATAAGAACCATCAATGAACCATGAGAAGTCAGCATTACCCAAATGAGTTTCCTACAGATCATTATAAGGAGTCAGGAGGTGAGCCATCAGCATTAAGCACTTGTGAGGGAATTCATCAGTGATGGAGAAAAACGAGTAACAGTGTTAAAGTTACTACAATGTAAAGAGTCACGTGAGGAGGACTTCATAGGCGGTGACGTGGCTGGCTGAAAATTGTTGAGAGTGATGAGAAATTCAGGCAGGCTTCTACTGCATGAGACACAAAAATGGGTTCAGGGGATCCCAAAGTAATGTTCTTGGTGGTCCTAACCTAAAGGACAGTGGCCATGGTGGCCCTAAGGCCAGGGAGGTATCCTCCTATCATAGGGTCCAGTTACTGGCTATAATATCCCGTGGGTTGATGGTGGTCCCCACCTTTTTGGATGAATATCCCAGGGACATTCTCTCCCTTTTCACATACAAAAAAGGAAACAGAGAATCTGACAATTTGCATGTCCAAGGGCAGGTGCGTTCATCAAACTCTGCTTTAAGGCCTCAAAGGCTACGTTGTCCTGTTCATCCCATAAAATTGGATTGGGTTGTTGTTGAGTAAAACATACAGAAGTTTGACTATAAGAGAGAAATTTGGAATCCAGTACCAACTAGCTTGAGAAAAGCTCATAGCTATGACTTAGTTTTGAGTTTGGGAAACTTAGGACACCATGAAATTGACCTGGATCTAGGTATAGCCCTTGTTCTGATATCAGATGCCCTAAATATCAAACGTGGGTTTGAGAAAATTGTAATTTTTTCTTTCCTTGGTGACTTTATGTCCCTTTAAGGCTAAACGCTTTAGCAAATAAGTAGATGCTGTTTTCCCATGAGGAGGCTTGAGAAAGAGAAAAAAGAACCAAATCATCCATATATTGCAGCAAAGTAGAACCCTTAGGGAACATTATATCATCTAGACCAGCCTTCAGAATTTGTGAGAAATAAGGACTCTCAGTAAATCCCCAAGGCATTACTGCCCAGGTAAATTGTTTTTCTTCCCAAGTGAAGGCACAAAGGTATTGGCAAGCTTCATCAACTGGAATACTAAAGAACGCACTGCATAAATAAATTATAGCAAAGAATTTGTTTCCAGTGGGAATGGATTTTAGTAGGTTATGAGATTAGCAATAACAGGGTGTCAAGGGATAAAAATGTTGTTTATTGCTTAGAGGTCCTTGACAAACCTCTACCCTCAGCCCTCAGATTTTCTCACTGGTAAAATGGGAGTGTTACAGAGGTTAGTACAAGGTGTAATGATAATCTTCTATTATGGGCTTTATACCTTGAAAGATTTCTTTAATTGTAGGATATTGATTAATTCTGGG